>NC_091313.1:9668509-9738509 GCF_038502225.1 Cherax quadricarinatus | reverse complement strand
ACTGCACTGACCACCTTGTGCTCCCCAGACTGAAGTGTACCTACTATGTAATCTCTTTCTCCCGTCTCGTCCATGCCTCCCATTTTCTCGAATTTCCATCTGTTTTTTACGAGCAGAGCAACCCCTCCTCCCCCTCTGCCCCTTCTATCTTTCCTCATGATCTGGTATCCTGGTGGGAAGATTGCATCTGTTATTGTCTCCGTGAGTTTTGTTTCAGTAACTGCTATGATGTCTGGGGACTTCTTATTGATTCTTTCTTGCGATTCCTCATGTTCATTCGTTAATCCATCCGCATTTGTGTACCAAACCTTCAACTTCTGTTCTAATACTGTAACTGTGGTGCGGGGGGTGGGAACAGAGGGATCGGTGTGTGATGGTTGGTTTGGATTGTTCAGTTGCCTTGGGGGTGTCGTGGCTGGATTTCTTCTGCAGGTGTTTCTGGGGTGTGTGCTTGTCCTTCCACCTGTTCCTGGGCTATTCTGCTCTCCTTTTTCATTTCCTCCCATTCCTCCTTTCGTTTTTGCACTCTCTCTTTCATTGTCTTCCTTTCCTCCTGTGTTCTGTCTCGATCGAGGTACACACTCATGAACTCCTGTTTGCCTCTCAGCCGTGCTTTCTCCTGCAGGATCATAGTTCGGGTTGATTCTGCCTTGAAAATTACTTTGAGAGGCCGATTCCTTTTCTTTGTGAACCACCCGATTCTCCGAAAATTTGCCACCTGAGTTATGTCTCCCTCGCCTATTACCTTTATGATACCTTCAATCGCTTTTTTCTCCTCCTGCTTTCTTTCATCATAAGTTTCCCCTTTAGCTTCGTCTAGCCCATAGACAAAAACTGATCTCTCCCTTTCCACCTCCCACTGTGACTCCCATTGCATCCTCTGAGGTGTTTTAGTTCCTTCCCGTGGAGTGTTCCTTCCTTCAGTCCCTTCCCTAGTTATGGCCCCTATGCTCATTGGTTTGTCCTTCCTGCTCACCTGTTCCTGGCCCCCACGAGTGTCTAGTAAGGTCCCTGCACATGTCCTAGTTCCTTCAATGTCTTTCAAAGTCTTATTCTGTCCTAGTGTTCTCCCTGTTTTTGTTTTGGCCCCATGTGGGTTTGACAGGACCACTGCATACAGTTTAGCTTCCATGCTCCTTTCAGACCCGTTGTCTATGTCTGATGTATCCATTGCTGATGCTACTTTTGTAACATCTTTGCCTCTATGCTGTTTCAGATGTCTCAGCTCCTCTTCTAATCTCTGTATCTTGGTTTCTGCTGCTGTGGCATGTTGCTTCCACCTTCTGCATTCTGCTGCTAACCTCTCCTCCATCTTCCTTGCAAGCTCATCTAGTCTCCTTCCCCAGTCTTGTGTGTGTGTGTGTGTGTGTGTGATTGTGTGTGTGGGACATAATTAATATTTACATTAATAACTCATTACAGTTGTGAACAGATATAAACATGTAAATACTTCACTGCCTTCGTAACTTGTTCAGTTATACAAACTATGCGGTCCAGTCCCTGGACCCAGTATCTACCTCAGTAATCTTTTGACTACCTCCCACAGGATGGGTTTTGAGTGCATAATAAAGATATTAAAAAAACTAACCCCCAACAAATATAGGGTTATGAAAATTGCGTAAGGGAAAAAGAAGACCAGGAACGTAGTACAGGCTCGGGACACAAAAACTGTAAATCTGACTGTTATATATATTTACCTATCTTAAAAGAAGCTTGAAGGGATATTCATAAATAGGCTTATCTAAGCATTAGGATGTATTGTTCTTTTAAATAATAAGGTTTCAGGGATACTATCGAGAACACAAACAGCAGAATGGCAAAAAATAAATATATCTGATCTAGTATTTACAAAAACTTCCAACTGACTCATCATAAATAACACTGTCCGAACTGTATATACTAAATTGTAATAACTCAACTTGTGCTACGATTACAAGTGTTCAATATTATGAACTGTAATATGTATAGTGCAACAGTATGCAACTGCAGACACAACCACTGCTACAGTATGCAACTGCAGACACAACCACTGCTACAGTATGCAACTACAGACACAACCACTGCAACAGTATGCAACTGCAGACACAACCACTGCTACAGTGTGCAACTACAGACACAACCACTGCAACAGTATGCAACTACAGACACAACCACTGCTACAGTATGCAACTACAGACACAACCACTGCTACAGTATGCAACTACAGACACAACCACTGCTACAGTATGCAACTACAGACACAACCACTGCTACAGTATGCAACTGCAGACACAACCACTGCAACAGTATGCAACTGCAGACACAACCACTGCTACAGTATGCAGCTACAGACACAACCACTGCTACAGTATGCAACTGCAGACACAACCACTGCAACAGTATGCAACTGCAGACACAACCACTGCTACAGTATGCAACTGCAGACACAACCACGGCTACAGTATGCAACTGCAGACACAACCACGGCTACAGTATGCAACTGCAGACACAACCACTTCAACAGTATGCAACTACAGACACAACCACTGCAACAGTATGCAACTGCAGACACAACCACTTCAACAGTATGCAACTACAGACACAACCACTGCTACAGTATGCAACTGCAGACACAACCACTGCAACAGTATGCAACTGCAGACACAACCACTGCAACAGTATGCAACTGCAGACACAACCTCTGCAACAGTATGCAACTGCAGACACAACCACTGCTACAGTATGCAACTGCAGACACAACCACTGCAACAGTATGCAACTGCAGACACAACCACTGCTACAGTATGCAACTGCAGACACAACCACTGCTACAGTATGCAACTGCAGACACAACCACTGCAACAGTATGCAACTGCAGACACAACCACTGCAACAGTATGCAACTGCAGACACAACCACTGCAACAGTATGCAACTGCAGACACAACCACTGCTACAGTATGCAACTGCAGACACAACCACTGCTACAGTATGCAACTGCAGACACAACCACTGCTACAGTATGCAACTGCAGACACAACCACTGCAACAGTATGCAACTGCAGACACAACCACTGCAACAGTATGCAACTACAGACACAAAACCACTGCAACAATATGCAACTGCAGACACAACCACTGCAACAGTATGCAACTACAGACACAACCACTGCTACAGTAAGCAACTGCAGACACAACCACTGCAACAGTATGCAACTGCAGACACAACCACTGTAACAGTATGCAACTGCAGACACAACCACTGCAACAGTATGCAACTACAGACACAACCACTGCTACAGTAAGCAACTGCAGACACAACCACGGCAACAGTATGCAACTGCAGACACAACCACTGCTACACTGCAACAATATGCAACTGCAGACACAACCACTGCAACAGTATGCAACTACAGACACAACCACTGCAACAGTATGCAACTGCAGACACAACCACTGCTACAGTATGCAACTGCAGACACAACCACGGCAACAGTATGCAACTGCAGACACAACCACTGCTACACTGCAACAGTATGCAACTGCAGACACAACCACTGCAACAGTATGCAACTGCAGACACAACCACTGCAACAGTATGCAACTGCAGACACAACCACTGCAACAGTATGCAACTGCAGACACAACCACTGCAACAGTATGCAACTGCAGACACAACCACTGCTACAGTATGCAACTGCAGACACAACCACTGCTACAGTATGCAACTGCAGACACAACCACGGCAACAGTATGCAACTGCAGACACAACCACTGCAACAGTATGCAACTGCAGGCACAACCACGGCTACAGTATGCAACTGCAGACACAACCACTGCTACAGTATGCAACTGCAGACACAACCACTGCTACAGTATGCAACTGCAGACACAACCACGGCAACAGTATGCAACTGCAGACACAACCACTGCAACAGTATGCAACTGCAGACACAACCACTGCAACAGTATGCAACTGCAGACACAACCACGGCTACAGTATGCAACTGCAGACACAACCACTGCTACAGTATGCAACTGCAGACACAACCACGGCAACAGTATGCAACTGCAGACACAACCACTGCAACAGTATGCAACTGCAGACACAACCACGGCTACAGTATGCAACTGCAGACACAACCACTGCTACAGTATGCAACTGCAGACACAACCACTGCTACAGTATGCAACTACAGACACAACCACGGCAACAGTATGCAACTGCAGACACAACCACTGCTACAGTATGCAACTACAGACACAACCACTGCAACAGTATGCAACTACAGACACAACCACGGCAACAGTATGCAACTACAGACACAACCACGGCTACAGTATGCAACTACAGACACAACCACGGCTACAGTATGCAACTGCAGACACAACCACTGCTACAGTATGCAACTACAGACACAACCACTGCTACAGTATGCAACTGCAGACACAACCACTGCTACAGTATGCAACTGCAGACACAACCACTGCAACAGTATGCAACTGCAGACACAACCTCTGCTACAGTATGCAACTACAGACACAACCACTGCAACAGTATGCAACTGCAGACACAACCACTGCAACAGTATGCAACTGCAGACACAACCACTGCTACAGTATGCAACTGCAGACACAACCACTGCTACAGTATGCAACTGCAGACACAACCACTGCAACAGTATGCAACTGCAGACACAACCACTGCAACAGTATGCAACTGCAGACACAACCACTGCTACAGTATGCAACTGCAGACACAACCACTGCAACAGTATGCAACTACAGACACAACCACTGCAACAGTATGCAACTGCAGACACAACCACTGCTACAGTATGCAACTGCAGACACAACCACTGCTACAGTATGCAACTACAGACACAACCACTGCAAGAGTATGCAACTGCAGACACAACCACTGCAACAGTATGCAACTGCAGACACAACCACTGCAACAGTATGCAACTGCAGACACAACCACTGCAACAGTATGCAACTACAGACACAACCACTGCAGCAGTATGCAACTGCAGACACAACCACTGCAACAGTATGCAACTGCAGACACAACCACTGCAACAGTATGCAACTGAAGACACAACCACTGCTACAGTATGCAACTACAGACACAACCACTGCAACAGTATGCAACTGCAGACACAACCACTGCAACAGTATGCAACTGCAGACACAACCACTGCAACAGTATGCAACTGCAGACACAACCACTGCAACAGTATGCAACTGAAGACACAACCACGGCTTCAGTATGCAACTGCAGACACAACCACTGCTACAGTACGCAACTGCAGACACAACCACTGCTACAGTATGCAACTACAGACACAACCACTGCAACAGTATGCAGCTGCAGACACAACCACTGCTACAGTATGCAACTACAGACACAACCACTGCAACAGTATGCAACTACAGACACAACCACGGCTACAGTATGCAACTACAGACACAACCACTGCTACAGTATGCAACTACAGACACAACCACTGCAACAGTATGCAACTACAGACACAACCACGGCTACATTATGCAACTGAAGACACAACCACGGCTACAGTATGCAACTGAAGACACAACTACGGCTACAGTATGCAACTGAAGACACAACCACGGCTACAGTATGCAACTGAAGACACAACCACGGCTACAGTATGCAACTGAAGACACAACCACGGCTACAGTATGCAACTGAAGACACAACCACGGCTACAGTATTCAACTGAAGACACAACCACGGCTACAGTATGCAACTGAACACACAACCACGGCTACAGTATGCAACTGAACACACAACCACGGCTACAGTATGCAACTGAACACACAACCACGGCTACAGTATGCAACTGAAGACACAACCACGGCTACAGTATGCAACTGAAGACACAACCACGGCTACAGTATGCAACTGAAGACACAACCACGGCTACAGTATGCAACTGAAGACACAACCACGGCTACAGTTTGCAACTGAAGACACAACCACGGCTACAGTATGCAACTGAACACACAACCACGGCTACAGTATGCAACTGCAGACACAACCACGGCTACAGTATGCAACTGAAGACACAACCACGGCTACAGTATGCAACTGAAGACACAACAACGGCTACAGTATGCAACTGCAGACACAACCACGGCTACAGTATGCAACTGAAGACACAACCACGGCTACAGTATGCAACTGAAGACACAACCACGGCTACAGTATGCAACTGAAGACACAACCACGGCTACAGTATGCAACTGAAGACACAACCACGGCTACAGTATGCAACTGCAGACACAACCACGGCTACAGTATGCAACTGCAGACCCACAACTGCTACAGTATGCAACTGCAGACCCACCACTGCTACAGTATGCAACTGCAGACACAACCACTGCTACAGTATGCAACTGCAGACCCACCACTGCTACAGTATGCAACTGCAGACCCACCACTGCTACAGTATGCAACTGCAGACCCACCACTGCTACAGTATGCAATTGCAGACCCACCACTGCTACAGTATGCAACTGCAGACCCACCACTGCTACAGTATGCAACTGCAGACCCACCACTGCTACAGTATGCAACTGCAGACACAACCACTGCTACAGTATGCAACTGCAGACCCACCACTGCTACAGTATGCAACTGCAGACACAACCACTGCTGCAGTATGCAACTGCAGACACAACCACTGCTACAGTATGCAACTGCAGACCCACCACTGCTACAGTATGCAACTGCAGACACAACCACTGCTGCAGTATGCAACTGCAGACACAACCACTGCTGCAGTATGCAACTGCAGACACAACCACTGCTACAGTATGCAACTGCAGACACAACCACTGCTGCAGTATGCAACTGCAGACACAACCACTGCAACAGTATGCAACTGCAGACACAACCACTGCTACAGTATGTAACTACAGACACAACCACTGCTGCAGTATGCAACTGCAGACACAACCACTGCAACAGTATGCAACTGCAGACACAACCACTGCTACAGTATGCAACTACAGACACAACCACTGCAACAGTATGCAACTACAGACATAACCACTGCTACAGTATGCAACTGCAGACACAACCACTGCAACAGTATGCAACTACAGACACAACCACTGCTACAGTATGCAACTACAGACACAACCACTGCAACAGTATGCAACTGCAGACACAACCACTGCTACAGTATGCAACTACAGACACAACCACTGCTACAGTATGCAACTACAGACACAACCACTGCAACAGTATGCAACTGCAGACACAACCACTGCTACAGTATGCAGCTACAGACACAACCACTGCAACAGTATGCAACAACAGACACAACCACTGCTACAGTATGCAACTACAGACACAACCACTGCTACAGTATGCAACTACAGACACAACCACTGCTACAGTATGCAACTACAGACACAACCACTGCTACAGTATGCAACTACAGACACAACCACTGCAACAGTATGCAACTGCAGACACAACCACTGCTACAGTATGCAACTGCAGGCACAACCACTGCAACAGTATGCAACTGCAGACACAACCACTGCAAAAGTATGCAACTGCAGGCACAACCACTGCTAGGACTATATTGTCATTCATTCTGAGAGTCAGATGACAACTCTGACTTACCTGGAGATGCCTGACCACTCACCAAGATGGAGGACATTTATGCCCTTAACTCTCAAACAAAACAATATACTTGTAAGATACAAGTATTTACAAAACTCAAAGTACGTCTTTGCCATTTACATTGAAAGAAGACTTTAATATTATGTAAAATAAATATATTAAATATTTGTATAATAAGTAAGAGATCGTTAATGCAATACTGTCCAGGCGACATTACGCACTTAATCATTGTCAAACCGTACCACGGGCGGGGCTAGAACCCGCGATCAGATACTCTCTGATCGCGGGTTCTAGCCCCGCCCGTGGTATGGTTTGGTTGCAATTGTGTCATTACGATTTCGTGAGTCATGTTAATCATTGTCACTCGCAAGTGCGACACTCGCTAGTGTGACACTCACTTGTGCGACACTCCCTAGTCTGATACTCCCTAGTGACACACTCGTTAGTCTGAAACTCAATAGTGAGACACTCGCTAGTCTGATACTCCCTAGTGACACACTCGTTAGTCTGAAACTCACTAGTGACACACTCGCTAGTCTGACACTCACTAGAGAGACACTCGCTAGTCTGACACTCGCTAGTGACACATAAGTTAGTCTGACACTCGCTAGACTGACACTCATTAGTGACACACTCACTAATCTGACACTCGTTAGTGAGACACTCGTCAGTCTGACACTCGCTAGTCTGACCCTCGTTAGACAATCGTTAGTCTGACACTAGTCTGACACTCGCTAGTGACACACTCGCTAGTCTGATACTCGTTAGTGAGACACTCGTTAGTCTGACACTCGCTATTCTGTCACTCGATAGTGACACACTCGCTAGTCTGACACTCGCTAGTGACACACTCGTTAATGAGACACTCGTTAGTCTGACACTCGCTAGTGACACATTCGCTGGTCCGACACTCGCTAGTGACACACTCGTTAGTCTGACACTCGCTAGTCTGACACTCGCTAGTGACAAATTCACTAGTGAGACACTAGCTAGTCTGACACTAACTAGTGAGACACTCGTTAGTCTGAAACTTGCTAGTCTGACACTAGTGAGACACTCGTTAGTTTGGCACTCGCTAGTCTGACACTCACTAGTGAGACACTCGTTAGTCTGACACTCACAAGTGAGACACTTGCTAGTCTGACACTCGCTAGTCTGACACTCACTAGTTACACACTCCTTCGTCTGACACTCGCTAGTCTAACACTCACTAGTCTGACACTCCTTAGTCTGACACTCACTAGTGAGACACTCGTTAGCCTGACACTCACTAGTCTGACACTTGCTAGTGGCACACTCGCTAATCTGACACTCGTTAGTGAGACACACGTTAGACACTCGTTAGTCTGACATTCGTTAGTCTGACACTCGCTAGTGACACACTCGCTAGTCTGACCCTCTTTAGTGACACACTCGGTAGTCTGACCCTCGTTAGTGAGACAAACGTTAGTCTGACACTCGCTATTCTGACACTCGCTAGTGACACACTCGCTAGTCTAACACTCGTTAGTGAGACACTTGCTACTCTGACACTCGTTAGTAAGTCACTCGTCAGTATGACACTCGCTAGTCTGACACTCGCTAGTGACACACTCGCTAGTCTGACACTCGCTAGTGACACACTCGCTAGTCTGACACTCGTTAGTGAGACACTCGTTAGTCTGACACTCGTTAGTCTAACACTCGCTAGTGAAACACTCGCTAGTCTAACACTCGCAAGTCTAACACTCGCTAGTCTAACACTCGCTAGTCTGACACTCGATATTGACACACTCGTCAGTATAACACTCGCTAGTCTGACACTCACTAGTGACACACTCGCTAGTCTGACACTAGTTAGTGAGACACTCGTTAGTCTGACACTCTCTAGTCTAACACTCACTAGTGAAACACTCGCTAGTCTAACACTCGCTAGTCTAACACTCGCTAGTCTGACACTCGACATTGACACACTCGTTAGTCTCACACTCGCTAGTGAAACTCTCGCTAGTGAGACACTCGCTAGTCTGACAGTCGCTAATCTGACACTCGATAGTGACACACTCGTTATTCTGACACTTGCTAGCCTGACACTCGCTAGTCTGACACTCGCTCGTCTAACACTCGCTAGTGAAACACTCGTTAGTCTGATACTCGCTAGTGACACACTCGTTAGTCTGACACTCGCTAGTCTGACACTCGCTAGTGACACATTCACTAGTGAGACACTCGTTAGTCTGACACTAACTAGTGAGACACTCGTTAGTCTGACACTTGCTAGTCTGATACTAGTGGGACACTCGTCAGTTTAACACTCGCTAGTCTGACACTCACTAGTGAGACACTCGCTAGGCTGACACTCACTAGTGAGACACTCGTTAGTCTGACACTCGCTAGTCTGACACTCACTAGTGAGACACTTGTTAGTGTGACACTCGTTAGGCTGGCACTCGCTAGTTTGACACTCACTAGTGTGACACTCGCTAATCTGACACTCACTAGTGTGACACACGCTAGTCTGACACTAGTGAAACACTCGTTAGCCTGACACTCGTTAGTAACACACTCGCTAATCTGACACTAGCTAGTGAGACACTCGTCAGTCTGACACTCGCTAGTTTGACGCTCGTTAGACATTCGTTAGTCTGGCATTCATTAATCTGACACTCGCTAGTCTAACACTCGCTAGTCTGATTCTCGTTAGACACTCGTTAGTCTGACACTCGCTAGTGACGCAGTCGCTAGTCTAACACTCGCTAGTGACACACTCGCTAGTCTGACACTCGCTAGTGACAAACTCGTTTGTCTGACACTCGCTAGGGCACACTCGCTAGTCTGACACTCGCTAGTGACACTCGCTAGTGAGACACTCGCTAGTATGACACTCGATAGTGACACACTCGCTAGTCTAACACTCGCAATTGACACACTTGGTATTCTGACACTCGATAGTAACACACTCGCTAGACTGACACTCGCTAGTGACACACTCGTTATACTGACACTCGCTAATCTGACACTCGCAAGTGACAAACTCGCTAGTTTGACGCTCGTTAGACACTCGTTAGTCTGACATTCGTTAATCTGACACTCGCTAGTCTAACACTCGCTAGTCTGATTCTCGTTAGACACTCGTTAGTCTGACACTCGCTAGTGATACAGTCGCTAGTCTAACACTCGCTAGTGACTCACTCGCTAGTCTGACACTCGCTAGTGACAGTCGTTAGTCTGACACTCGCTAGGACACACTCGCTAGTCTGACAATCGTTAGTGAGACACCTGTTAGTCTGACACTCGCTAGTGACACTCGCTAGTGAGACACTCGCTAGTATGACACTCGTTAGTGAGACACTCGTTAGTCTGACACTCGCTAGTCTGACACTTGTTAATGACACTCGCTATTCTATCACCCACTTGTGACACAGTCGCTAGCTAGTCTGATACTCACTTAGTATTCTGACACTCGATAGTGACACACTCGCTAGTCTAACACTCGCTATTGACACACTTGGTATTCTGACACTCGTTAGTGAGACACACGTTAGTCTGACACTCGCTAGTGACACACTCGCTAGTCCGACACTAGTTAGTGAGACACTCGTCAGTAGGACACTCGCTAGTCTGACACTCGCTAGTGACACACTCGCTAGTCTGACACTCGCTAGTGACACACTCGCCAGTCTGACACTCATTAGTGAGATACCCGTTAGTCTGACACTCGCTAGTCTAACACTAGCTAGTGAAACACTCGCTAGTTTGACACTCGCTAGTGTGACACTCCCTAGTCCGACACTCGATATTGACACACTCGTTAGTCTGACACTCGTTAGTGACACACTCGCAGGTCTGGCACTTTCTAGTCCGACACTCGATACTGACACACTCGTTAGTCTGACACTCGCTAGTGACACACTCGTTAGCTGACACTTTCTAGTCTGACACTCGCTAGTGACACACTCGTTATTCTGTCACTCACTAGTGAGACACTCGTTAGTCTGACACTCGCTAGTCTGACACTCACTAGTGAGAAACTCGTTATTCTGACACTCGCTAGCCTGACACTCATTAGTGAGACTCTCGTTAGTCTGACACTCGCTAGTCTGACACTCGCTACTCTGACACTCATTAGTCTCACACTCGCTAGTCTGACACACACTAGTGAGACACTCGTTAATCTGACACTCGCTAGTCTGACACTCGTTACTCTGAAACTCACTAAACAGAGATCCTAAAATTACAGATATTAATTCAGAGGAAGTCCTTGACTGTGGAGTATGGTTACACATGACTGTGGTGTATGGTTACACATGACTGTGGTGTATGGTTACACATGACTGTGGTGTATGGTTACACATGACTGTGGTGTATGGTTACACATGACTGTGGTGTATGGTTACACATGACTGTGGAGTATTTTTACACATGACTGTGGTGTATGGTTACACATGACTGTAGTGTATGGTTACACATGACTGTGGTGTATGGTTACACATGACTGTGGTGTATGGTTACACATGACTGTGGAGTATTTTTACACATGACTGTGGTGTATGGTTACACATGACTGTGGTGTATGGTTACACATGACTGTGGTGTATGGTTACACATGACTGTGGAGTATTTTTACACATGACTGTGGTGTATGGTTACACATGACTGTGGTGTATGGTTACACATGACTGTGGAGTATTTTTACACATGACTGTGGTGTATGGTTACACATGACTGTGGAGTATTTTTACACATGACTGTGGTGTATGGTTACACATGACTGTGGTGTATGGTTACACATGACTGTGGAGTATGGTTACACATGACTGTGGAGTATGGTTACACATGACTGTAGTGTATGGTTACACATGACTGTGGAGTATGGTTACACATGACTGTGGAGTATGGTTACACATGACTGTGGTGTATGGTTACACATGACTGTGGAGTATGGTTACACATGACTGTGGTGTATGGTTACACATGACTGTGGAGTATGGTTACACATGACTGTGGAGTATGGTTACACATGACTGTGGTGTATGGTTACACATGACTGTGGTGTATGGTTACACATGACTGTGGTGTATGGTTACACATGACTGTGGAGTATGGTTACACATGACTGTGGAGTATGGTTACACATGACTGTGGTGTATGGTTACACATGACTGTGGAGTATGGTTACACATGACTGTGGTGTATGGTTACACATGACTGTGGAGTATGGTTACACATGACTGTGGAGTATGGTTACACATGACTGTGGTGTATGGTTACACATGACTGTGGTGTATGGTTACACATGACTGTGGTGTATGGTTACACATGACTGTGGAGTATGGTTACACATGACTGTGGTGTATGGTTACACATGACTGTGGTGTATGGTTACACATGACTGTGGAGTATGGTTACACATGACTGTGGTGTATGGTTACACATGACTGTGGAGTATGGTTACACATGACTGTGGAGTATGGTTACACATGACTGTGGAGTATGGTTACACATGACTGTGGTATGGTTACACATGACTGTGGTGTATGGTTACACATGACTGTGGTGTATGGTTACACATGACTGTGGAGTATGGTTACACATGACTGTGGAGTATGGTTACACATGACTGTGGTGTATGGTTACACATGACTGTGGAGTATGGTTACACATGACTGTGGTGTATGGTTACACATGACTGTGGAGTATGGTTACACATGACTGTGGAGTATGGTTACACATGACTGTGGTGTATGGTTACACATGACTGTGGTGTATGGTTACACATGACTGTGGTGTATGGTTACACATGACTGTGGAGTATGGTTACACATGACTGTCGAGTATGGTTACACATGACTGTGGAGTATGGTTACACATGACTGTGGTGTATGGTTACACATGACTGTGGAGTATGGTTACACATGACTGTGGTGTATGGTTACACATGACTGTGGTGTATGGTTACACATGACTGTGGAGTATGGTTACACATGACTGTGGAGTATGGTTACACATGACTGTGGAGTATGGTTACACATGACTGTGGTGTATGGTTACACATGACTGTGGAGTATGGTTACACATGACTGTGGAGTATGGTTACACATGACTGTGGAGTATGGTTACACATGACTGTGGAGTATGGTTACACATGACTGTGGAGTATGGTTACACATGACTGTGGAGTATGGTTACACATGACTGTGGAGTATGGTTACACATGACTGTGGAGTATGGTTACACATGACTGTGGAGTATGGTTACACATGACTGTGGAGTATGGTTACACATGACTGTGGTGTATGGTTACACATGACTGTGGAGTATGGTTACACATGACTGTGGAGTATGGTTACACATGACTGTGGAGTATGGTTACACATGACTGTGGTGTATGGTTACACATGACTGTGGAGTATGGTTACACATGACTGTGGAGTATGGTTACACATGACTGTGGTGTATGGTTACACATGACTGTGGTGTATGGTTACACATGACTGTGGAGTATGGTTACACATGACTGTGGAGTATGGTTACACATGACTGTGGTGTATGGTTACACATGACTGTGGTGTATGGTTACACATGACTGTGGAGTATGGTTACACATGACTGTGGTGTATGGTTACACATGACTGTGGTGTATGGTTACACATGACTGTGGTGTATGGTTACACATGACTGTGGAGTATGGTTACACATGACTGTGGTGTATGGTTACACATGACTGTGGTGTATGGTTACACATGACTGTGGTGTATGGTTACACATGACTGTGGAGTATGGTTACACATGACTGTGGTGTATGGTTACACATGACTGTGGTGTATGGTTACACATGACTGTGGAGTATGGTTACACATGACTGTGGTGTATGGTTACACATGACTGTGGTGTATGGTTACACATGACTGTGGTGTATGGTTACACATGACTGTGGAGTATGGTTACACATGACTGTGGTGTATGGTTACTCATGTGTGGTGTATGGTTACACATGACTGTGGTGTATGGTTACACATGACTGTGGAGTATGGTTACACATGACTGTGGTGTATGGTTACACATGACTGTGGAGTATGTATGGTTACACATGACTGTGGTGTATGGTTACACATGACTGTGGAGTATGGTTACACATGACTGTGGTGTATGGTTACACATGACTGTGGTGTATGGTTACACATGACTGTGGTGTATGGTTACACATGACTGTGGAGTATGGTTACACATGACTGTGGTGTATGGTTACACATGACTGTGGTATGGTTACACATGACTGTGGAGTATGGTTACACATGACTGTGGTGTATGGTTACACATGACTGTGGTGTATGGTTACACATGACTGTGGTATGGTATGGTTACACATGACTGTGGTGTATGGTTACACATGACTGTGGTGTATGGTTACACATGACTGTCGTGTATGGTTACACATGACTGTGGTGTATGGTTACACATGACTGTGGTGTATGGTTACACATGACTGTGGTGGATGGTTACTCAGGACTGTGGTATGGTTATGACTGTGGTACACATGACTGTGGTGTATGGTTACACATGACTGTGGTGTATGGTTACACATGACTGTGGTGTATGGTTACACATGTATGGTTACACATGACTGTGGTATATGGTTACACATGGTTATGGTTACACATGACTGTGGAGTATGGTTACATATGACTGTGGTGTATGGTTACACATGACTGTGGTATATGGTTACACATGACTGTGGTGTAGTGTATGGTTACACACTGTGGAGTATGGTTACATGTGGAGTATGGTTACACATGACTGTGGTGTATGGTTACACATGACTGTGGTATGTATGGTTACACATGACTGTGGTATGGTTACACATGACTGTGGTATGGTTACACATGACTGTGGTATATGGTTACACATGGCTGTAGTGTATGGTTACACTTGACTGTGGAGTATGGTTACATATGACTGTGGAGTATGGTTACACATGACTGTGGTGTATGGTTACATATGACTGTGGTGTATGGTTACACATGACTGTGGTGTATGGTTACACATGACTGTGGTATATGGTTACACATGACTGTAGTGTATGGTTACACATGACTGTGGAGTATGGTTACATATGACTGTGGTGTATGGTTACACATGACTGTAGTGTATGGTTACACATGACTGTGGAGTATGGTTACACATGACTGTGGTGTATGGTTACACATGACTGTGGTATATGGTTACACATGACTGTAGTGTATGGTTACACATGACTGTGGAGTATGGTTACACATGACTGTGGTGTATGGTTACACATGACTGTGGTGTATGGTTACACATGACTGTGGAGTATGGTTACACATGACTGTAGTGTATGGTTACACATGACTGTGGTGTATGGTTACACATGACTGTGGTGTATGGTTACACATGACTGTGGAGTATGGTTACACATGACTGTGGTGTATGGTTACACATGACTGTCGTGTATGGTTACACATGACTGTGGAGTATGGTTACACATGACTGTGGTGTATGGTTACACATGACTGTGGTGTATGGTTACACATGACTGTGGTGTATGGTTACACATGACTGTGGTGTATGGTTACACATGACTGTGGTGTATGGTTACACATGACTGTCGTGTATGGTTACACATGACTGTGGAGTATGGTTACACATGACTGTGGTGTATGGTTACACATGACTGTGGTGTATGGTTACACATGACTGTGGTGTATGGTTACACATGACTGTGGAGTATGGTTACACATGACTGTGGTGTATGGTTACACATGACTGTCGTGTATGGTTACACATGACTGTGGAGTATGGTTACACATGACTGTGGTGTATGGTTACACATGACTGTGGTGTATGGTTACACATGACTGTGGTGTATGGTTACACATGACTGTGGTGTATGGTTACACATGACTGTTTAGTATGGTTACACATGACTGTGGTGTATGGTTACACATGACTGTGGTATATGGTTACACATGACTGTAGTGTATGGTTACACATGACTGTGGTGTATGGTTACACATGACTGTGGTATATGGTTACACATGACTGTAGTGTATGGTTACACATGACTGTGGAGTATGGTTACATATGACTGTGGTGTATGGTTACACATGACTGTGGTATATGGTTACACATGGCTGTAGTGTATGGTTACACATGACTGTGGAGTATGGTTACATATGACTGTGGAGTATGGTTACACATGACTGTGGTGTATGGTTACACATGACTGTGGTATATGGTTACACATGACTGTAGTGTATGGTTACACATGACTGTGGAGTATGGTTACATATGACTGTGGTGTATGGTTACACATGACTGTAGTGTATGGTTACACATGACTGTGGAGTATGGTTACACATGACTGTGGAGTATGGTTACACATGACTGTGGTATATGGTTACACATGACTGTAGTGTATGGTTACATATGACTGTGGAGTATGGTTACACATGACTGTGGTGTATGATTACACATGACTGTGGTGTATGGTTACATATGACTGTGGTGTATGGTTACACATGACTGTGGTGTATGATTACACATGACTGTGGTGTATGGTTACACATGACTGTGGTATATGGTTACACATGACTGTAGTGTATGGTTACACATGACTGTGGTGAATGATTACACATGACTGTGGAGTATGGTTACACATGACTGTGGAGTATGGTTACACATGACTGTGGTATATGGTTACACATGACTGTAGTGTATGGTTACACATGACTGTGGAGTATGGTTACACATGACTGTGGTGAATGATTACACATGACTGTGGAGTATGGTTACACATGACTGTGGAGTACGGTTACACATGACTGTGGAGTATGGTTACACATGACTGTGGAGTATGGTTACACATGACTGTGGAGTATGGTTACACATGACTGTGGTGTATGGTTACACATGACTGTGGTGTATGGTTACACATGACTGTGGTGAATGATTACACATGACTGTGGAGTATGGTTACACATGACTGTGGAGTATGGTTACACATGACTGTGGTGAATGATTACACATGACTGTGGAGTATGGTTACACATGACTGTGGAGTATGGTTACACATGACTGTGGTGTATGGTTACACATGACTGTGGTGTATGGTTACACATGACTGTGGAGTATGGTTACACATGACTGTGGAGTATGGTTACACATGACTGTGGAGTATGGTTACACATGACTGTGGAGTATGGTTACACATGACTGTGGAGTATGGTTACACATGACTGTGGTATATGGTTACACATGACTGTGGTGTATGGTTACACATGACTGTGGAGTATGGTTACACATGACTGTGGAGTATGGTTACACATGACTGTGGTGTATGGTTACACATGACTGTGGTGTATGGTTACACATGACTGTGGTGTATGGTTACACATGACTGTAGTGTATGGTTACACATGACTGTGGAGTATGGTTACACATGACTGTGGAGTATGGTTACACATGACTGTGGTATATGGTTACACATGACTGTAGTGTATGGTTACACATGACTGTGGTGTATGGTTACACATGACTGTAGTGTATGGTTACACATGACTGTGGAGTATGGTTACACATGACTGTGGTATATGGTTACACATGACTGTAGTGTATGGTTACACATGACTGTGGTGTATGGTTACACATGACTGTAGTGTATGGTTACACATGACTGTGGAGTATGGTTACACATGACTGTGGAGTATGGTTACACATGACTGTGGTATATGGTTACACATGACTGTAGTGTATGGTTACACATGACTGTGGTGTATGGTTACACATGACTGTAGTGTATGGTTACACATGACTGTGGAGTATGGTTACACATGACTGTGGAGTATGGTTACACATGACTGTGGTATATGGTTACACATGACTGTAGTGTATGGTTACACATGACTGTGGTGTATGGTTACACATGACTGTGGTGTATGGTTACACATGACTGTGGAGTATGGTTACACATGACTGTAGTGTATGGTTACACATGACTGTGGAGTATGGTTACACATGACTGTGGAGTATGGTTACACATGACTGTGGTGTATGGTTACACATGACTGTGGAGTATGGTTACACATGACTGTGGAGTATGGTTACACATGACTGTGGAGTATGGTTACACATGACTGTGGAGTATGGTTACACATGACTGTGGTGTATGGTTACACATGACTGTGGTGTATGATTACACATGACTGTGGTGTATGGTTACACATGACTGTGGAGTATGGTTACACATGACTGTGGTATATGGTTACACATGACTGTAGTGTATGGTTACGCATGACTGTGGTATATGGTTACACATGACTGTAGTGTATGGTTACGCATGACTGTGGTGTATGGTTACACATGACTGTGGTATATGGTTACACATGACTGTAGTGTATGGTTACGCATGACTGTGGTGTATGGTTACACATGACTGTGGTATATGGTTACACATGACTGTAGTGTATGGTTACACATGACTGTGGAGTATGGTTACACATGACTGTAGTATATGGTTACACATGACTGTAGTGTATGGTTACACATGACTGTGGAGTATGGTTACACATGACTGTGGTGTATGGTTACACATGACTGTGGTGTATGGTTACACATGACTGTGGTGTATGGTTACACATGACTGTGGTATATGGTTACACATGACTGTAGTGTATGGTTACACATGACTGTGGAGTATGGTTACACATGACTGTGGTATATGGTTACACATGACTGTAGTGTATGGTTACACATGATTGTGGTGTATGATTACACATGACTGTAGTGTATGGTTACACATGACTGTGGAGTATGGTTACACATGACTGTGGAGTATGGTTACACATGACTGTGGAGTATGGTTACACATGACTGTGGTGTATGGTTACACATGACTGTGGAGTATGGTTACACATGACTGTGGAGTATGGTTACACATGACTGTGGTGTATGGTTACACATGACTGTGGTGTATGATTACACATGACTGTAGTGTATGGTTACACATGATTGTGGTGTATGATTACACATGACCGTGGTGTATGGTTACACATGACTGTGGAGTATGGTTACACATGACTGTGGGTATGGTTACACATGACTGTGGTGTATGGTTACACATGACTGTGGTATATGGTTACACATGACTGCAGTGTATGGTTACACATGACTGTGGGTATGGTTACACATGACTGTGGTGTATGGTTACACATGACTGTGGTATATGGTTACACATGACTGTAGTGTATGGTTACAGATGACTGTGGTATATGATTACACATTACTGTGGTATATGGTTACATATGACTGTGGTATATGGTTACACATGACTGTAGTGTATGGTTACACATGACTGTGGTATATGGTTACATATGACTGTGGTCTATGGTTACACATGACTGTTACCTGGAGTTTACCTGGAGAGAGTTTCGGGGGTCAACGCCCCCGCGGCCCGGTCTGTGACCAGGCCTCCTGGTGGATCAGCGCCTGATCAACCAGGCTGTTGCTGCTGGCTGCACGCAAACCAACGTACGAGCCACAGCCCGGCTGATCAGGAACTGACTTTAGGTGCTTTTCCAGTGCCAGCTTGAAGACTGCCAGGGGTCTGTTGGTAATCCCCCTTATGTGTGCTGGGAGGCAGTTGAACAGTCTCGGGCCCCTGACACTTATTGTATGGTCTCTTAACGTGCTAGTGACACCCCTGCTTTTCATTGGGGGGATGGTGCATCGTCTGCCAAGTCATTTTTTTTCGTAGTGAGTGATTTTCGTGTGCAAGTTCGGTACTAGTCCCTCTAGGATTTTCCAGGTGTATATAATCATGTATCTCTCCCTCCTGCGTTCCAGGGAATACAGGTTTAGAAACCTCAAGCGCTCCCAGTAATTGAGGTGTTTTATCTCCGTTATGCGCGCCGTGAAAGTTCTCTGTACATTTTCTAGGTCGGCAATTTCACCTGCCTTGAAAGGTGCTGTTAGAGTGCAGCAATATTCCAGCCTAGATAGAACAAGTGACCTGAAGAGTGTCATCATGGGCTTGGCCTCCCTTGTTTTGAAGGTTCTCATTATCCATCCTGTCATTTTTCTAGCAGATGCGATTGATACAATGTTATGGTCCTTGAAGGTGAGATCCTCCGACATAATCACTCCCAGGTCTTTGACGTTGGTGTTTCGCTCTATTTTGTGGCCAGAATTTGTTTTGTACTCTGATGAAGATTTAATTTCCTCATGTTTACCATATCTGAGTAATTGAAATTTCTCATCGTTGAACTTCATATTGTTTTCTGCAGCCCACTGAAAGATTTGGTTGATGTCCGCCTGGAGCCTTGCAGTGTCTGCAATGGAAGACACTGTCATGCAGATTCGGGTGTCATCTGCAAAGGAAGTCACGGTGCTGTGGCTGACATCCTTGTCTATGTCGGATATGAGGATGAGGAACAAGATGGGAGCTAGTACTGTGCCTTGTGGAACAGAGCTTTTCACCGTAGCTGCCTCGGACTTTACTCTGTTGACGACTACTCTCTGTGTTCTGTTAGTGAGGAAATTATAGATCCATCGACCGACTTTTCCTGTTATTCCTTTAGCGCGCATTTTGTGCGCTATTACGCCATGGTCACACTTGTCGAAGGCTTTTGCAAAGTCTGTATATATTACATCTGCATTCTTTTTGTCTTCTAGTGCATTTAGGACCTTGTCGTAGTGATCCAGTAGTTGAGACAGACAGGAGCGACCTGTTCTAAACCCATGTTGCCCTGGGTTGTGTAACTGATGGGTTTCTAGATGGGTGGTGATCTTGCTTCTTAGGACCCTTTCAAAGATTTTTTTGATATGGGATGTTAGTGCTATTGGTCTGTAGTTCTTTGCTGTTGCTTTACTGCCCCCTTTGTCGAGTGGGGCTATGTCTGTTGTTTTTAGTAACTGAGGGACGACCCCCGTGTCCATGCTCCCTCTCCATAGGATGGAAAAGGCTCGTGATAGGGGCTTCTTGCAGTTCTTGATGAACACAGAGTTCCATGAGTCTGGCCCTGGGGCAGAGTGCATGGGCATGTCATTTATCGCCTGTTCGAAGTCATTTGGCGTCAGGATAACATCGGATAGGCTTGTGTTAATCAAATTTTGTGGCTCTCTCATAAAAAATTCATTTTGATCTTCGACTCTCAGTCTGGTTAGCGGCTTGCTAAAAACTGAGTCATATTGGGACTTGAGTAGCTCACTCATTTCCTTGCTGTCATCTGTGTAGGACCCATCTTGTTTAAGTAGGGGCCCAATACTGGACGTTGTTCTCGATTTTGATTTGGCATAGGAGAAGAAATACTTTGGGTTTCTTTCGATTTCATTTATAGCTTTTAGTTCTTCCCGCGATTCCTGACTCCTAAAGGATTCCTTTAGCTTAAGTTCGATGCTTGCTATTTCTCTGACCAGTGTCTCCCTGCGCATTTCAGATATATTGACCTCTTTTAGCCGCTCTGTTATTCTTTTCCGTCGCCTGTAAAGGGAGCGCCTGTCTCTTTCCATTTTACATCTACTCCTTTTTCTTAGAGGAATAAGCCTTGTGCATACATCGAGTGCCACCGAGTTAATCTGTTCTAGGCATAAGTTTGGGTCTGTGTTGCTTAGTATATCTTCCCAGCTTATATCGGTTAGGACTTGGTTTACTTGGTCCCACTTTATGTTTTTGTTATTGAAGTTGAATTTGGTGAATGCACCCTCGTGACTAGTCTCATTTTGTCGGTCTGGGGCTCCACGCATACATGTCTGTATGGTGTATGGTTACACATGACTGTAGTGTATGGTTACACATGACTGTGGTGTATGGTTACACATGACTGTAGTGTATGGTTACACATGACTGTGGTGTATGGTTACACATTACTGTGGTATATGATTACACATTACTGTGGTATATGGTTACATATGACTGTGGTCTATGGTTACACATGACTGTGGTGTATGGTTACACATGACTGTAGTGTATGGTTACACATGACTGTGGTGTATGGTTACACATGACTGTGGTGTATGGTTACACATGACTGTGGAGTATGGTTACACATGACTGTGGTATATGGTTACACATGACTGTAGTGTATGGTTACGCATGACTGTGGTATATGGTTACACATGACTGTAGTGTATGGTTACGCATGACTGTGGTATATGGTTACATATGCCTGTAGTGTATGGTTACGCATGTCTGTGGTGTATGGTTACACATGACTCTGGTGTGAGGTTACACGTTACTGTGGTGTATGATTACATATGACTGTGGTACATGGTTACATATGACTGTGCTGTATGGTTACATATGACAGTGGAGTATGACTACACATGACTGTGGTACATGGTTACATATGACTGTGCTGTATGGTTACATATGACAGTGGAGTATGACTACACATGACTGTGGTACATGGTTACATATGACTGTGCTGTATGGTTACACATGACTGTGGTGTATGGTTACACATGACTGTGGTGTATGACTACACATGACTGTGGTGTATGGTTACATATGACTGTGGTGTATGGTTACACATGACTGTGGTGTATGGTTACATATGGCTGTGGTGTATGGTTACACATGACTGTGGTGTATGGTTACACATGACTGTGGTGTATGGTTACATATGACTGTGGTGTATGGTTACACATGACTGTGGTGTATGGTTACACATGACTGTGGTGTATGGTTACACATGACTGTGGTGTATGGTTACATATGACTGTGGTGTATGGTTACACATGACTGTGGTGTATGGTTACACATGACTGTGGTGTATGGTTACATATGACTTTGGTGTATGGTTACACATGACTGTGGTGTATGGTTACATATGACTTTGGTGTATGGTTACACATGACTGTAGTGTATGGTTACACATGACTGTGGTGTATGGTTACATATGACTTTGGTGTATGGTTACACATGACTGTGGTGTATGGTTACATATGACTTTGGTGTATGGTTACACATGACTGTGGTGTATGGTTACATATGACTGTGGTGTATGGTTACACATGACTGTGGTGTATGGTTACACATGACTGTAGTGTATGGTTACACATGACTGTGGTGTATGGTTACATATGACTTTGGTGTATGGTTACACATGACTGTGGTGTATGGTTACATATGACTTTGGTGTATGGTTACACATGACTGTGGTGTATGGTTACATATGACTTTGGTGTATGGTTACACATGACTGTGGTGTATGGTTACACATGACTGTGGTGTATGGTTACATATGACTTTGGTGTATGGTTACACATGACTGTGGTGTATGGTTACATATGACTTTGGTGTATGGTTACACATGACTGTAGTGTATGGTTACACATGACTGTGGTGTATGGTTACATATGACTTTGGTGTATGGTTACACATGACTGTGGTGTATGGTTACATATGACTTTGGTGTATGGTTACACATGACTGTGGTGTATGGTTACATATGACTTTGGTGTATGGTTACACATGACTGTGGTGTATGGTTACATATGACTGTAGTGTATGCTTACACATGACTGTGGTGTATGGTTACATATGACTGTGGTGTATGGTTACACATGACTGTGGTGTATGGTTACATATGACTGTGGTGTATGGTTACACGTGACTTTGGTGTATGGTTACATATGACTGTGGTGTATGGTTATGTATGACTGTGGTGTATTACTACACATGACTGTGGTGTATGGTTACACGTGAATGTGGTGTATGGTTACACATGACTGTGGAGTATGGTAACACATGACTGTGGTATATGGTTACACGTGACTGTGGTGTATGGTTACACATGTCTGTGGTGTATGGTTACACATTACTGTGGTATATGATTACACATAACTGTGGTATATGGTTACATATGGCTGTGGTGTATGGTTACACATGACTGTGGTGTATGACTACACATGACTGTGGTGAACGGTTGCACATGACTGTAGTGTATAGTTACGCATGACTGTCGTGTATGGTTACATATGCCTGTGGTGTATGGTTACACATGTCTGTGGTGTATGGTTACATATGACTGTGGTTAGTGATTTTGAAGGTAAGAATATTCTAATAGTAGGCGATTCTCAGCTAAGATATTTGGACCGTGCATTTTGTAACAGAGACAGAAAGGTCAGATAGAGAGTGTGCCTTCCTGGAGCTGGTGTTGGTGACATCGTCAGCAGATTGGACAATATTATGGCAGGTAATGTTAACAAGCCCATTATCTGTCTTAGTGCTGGAGGTAATGACATTGGGAAGGGCAGGAGAGAGAAGCTGCTGGATAAATACAGGTTAGCCATAGAAGTAGTTAGGTCTAAGGGTGGGATCCCAGTTATATGTAGCATCTTGCCTAGAAAGGGAGTGGGCAATGAGTGGATGTCTAGGGAAATTGGTATAAATTACTGGCTAGGCAGGTACTGCAAGGAACTTGCAATCCCATTCATTGATAACTGGTACCTATTCTTTGACAAACGTGATATATATGCAAGGCATGGGGTTCATCTCTCTGGGGATGGAGTGGTTGCATTATCCAATTCAATTGAGAGGGTAACTGATGACTTGTCTAGGAATTTAAACTGATAGATTATAGAGGTATGGGTGTTTGTGGGAAACAATCAGGCTGCAGCATTAGGGTTAAAAACAGCAGTTATTACCTGGATACCTCAGGGATATGTTTAAAAGACAATATTCAAAATAAAGTTGCTAGTAATGGCAAATCAATTGATCAACAAACAAAGAGAGAAAGTTTAGGGCAACGAGTGACTAGCACCCTTAAGGTTTACTATACAAATAGTAGGAGTCTAAGAAATAAGATAGATGAGCTAAGATTACTTGCAAGTGTAGGTAATATAGATATTACTGGTTTAACAGAGACCTGGTTCAACCTGAAAGATAGAGAAATGCCTTCTGAATGCAACATACAGGGTTATAAACTATTCCACACTGATAGGGTCAACAGGAAGGGTGGCGGAGTTGCGATGTTTGTCAGAGAAAATTTAAATTGTTGTCTTAGACATGATATAAGATTAGAAACATCGAACACAGAATCTGTTTGGCTACAGTTTCTCGAGGGACGTGACAAATTAATTTTGGGTGTGATTTATAGGCCCCCAAACCTTGATAGGGAGTGTAGTAAGTTGTTATGGGACGAAATTTATAAGGCATCTAGATATGAAAATGTTGTTATAATGGGAGATTTTAACTTTAGACAAATTGATTGGAACAATATGACAGGAAATCTTGAGTCTAGTGACTTTCTTGATACGGTTCAGGATTGCTTTTTAGAACAGGTTGTGACAGAACCAACTAGAGGAAACAATCTGCTTGACTTGGTTCTTGCCAACAAAGATTCGCTAATTAATAGTCTCGAGGTTAATGATGAGCTTGGGGAAAGTGATCACAAATCACTTAGTTTCAATATATCATGGAATTACCCAGATAACTGCAATCAAATCTCTGTCCCAGATTTTCGCTTGGCCAACTTCATGGGACTGAAAAATTACCTGGGTGGGCTAAATTGGGATGTCCTGACTATGGGTCAGGTAGGTGATCTTGGTTGCCAATATGACGTTTTTCAGAACATAGTTCTAGCTGCCCAGACAACTTTTGTTCCGAGTAGGGAAATTAGATCTAACAAAAATGATCTCAAATGGATGAAGAAGAGATTAGAACATCTCACTGGTCAAAAGAGAGGCATACATAGGCGTATCAAAAGAGGGGATGGGCAGTTAAGAAATCAATATATTCAATTAAAGAGAGAAATAAAGATAGGAATAAGGAAAGCAAAAAAAGGATTATGAGGCTAAGGTCGCAAGGGATTCAAAGGCTAACCCAAAATGGTTCTTTCAGGTATACAGAAGTAAGAATAATGACAAGATTGGCCCACTTAAGAGTAACTCTGGTCAGATCACTGACAGTGATAAGGATATGTGTGAAATTCTCAATACCTACTTCCTCTCAGTTTTCACCCAGGAAAATACTAGCGATATTCCTGAAATAATAGATTATGTAGAACAGGATAATATACTATGCACGATTGCGGTAACTAGTGACATGGTCCTCAGACAAATGGAGAAGCTAAAACCTAACAAATACCCAGGCCCTGATGAACTGCTTGCAAGGGTGTTAAAGGAATGTAAAGAAGAACTTAGCATACCTTTGGCTAATCTTTTTAACATATCACTACAAACTGGCATAGTGCCTGATAAGTGGAAAATGGCAAATGTAATACCTATTTACAAGGCAGGTGACAGGTCCTTGGCTTCGAGCTATAGACTAATAAGCCTTACCTCAACAGTGGGAAAATTTATGGAATCAATATTTGCCGAAGCAGTTCGTAGCCATCTTGATAGGCACAGATTGATTAATGAATCTCAACACGGTTTTACAAATGGGCGTTCCTGTCTTACGAATTTACTAACTTCTTTCACTAAGGTGTTTGAGGAGGTAGATCATGGTAATGAATATGATATTGTGTATATGAACTTCAGTAAGGCTTTCGATAGCGTTCCACATCAAAGGCTATTGAGGAAACTTAAGGCACACGGAATAGAAGGAGATTTTTTTTCCTGGGTTGAGGCATGGCTGACAAATAGGCAGCAGTTTGCATAAATGGGGAGAAATCAGAATGGGGGCACGTCACAAGCAGTGTTCCTGAAGGGTCAGTGTTGGGCCCCTTGTTGTTCACAATTTACATAAACGACATAGATGAGGGAATAAATAGCGACATAAGCAAATTTGCTGATGACACCAAAATAGGGCGTCCAATTCATTCTAATGAGGACACTAGAGCACTCCATGATGATTTGAATAGACTGATGCAATGGTCGGAGAAGTGGCAGATGCAGTTTAATATTGACAAATGCAAAGTTCTAAATGTTGGACAGGTAAATAACCATGCCACATATAAACTAAATAATGTAGATCTTAGTACTACTGATTGCGAAAAGGATTTAGGAGTTCTGGTTAGCAGTAATCTAAAACCAAGACAACAGTGCATTAGTGCACGCAAAAAAGCTAACAGAATTCTTGGCTTCATATCTAGAAGTATAAATAATAGAAGTCCTCAGGTTGTTCTTCAACTCTATATATCCTTGGTTAGGCCTCATTTAGACTATGCTGCTCAGTTCTGGTCACCGTATTACAGAATGGATATAAATGCTCTGGAAAACGTACAGAGGAGGATGACAAAGATGATCCCATGTATCAGAAATCTTCCCTATGAGGATAGACTGGGGACCCTGAATCTGCACTCTCTCGAAAGGCGTAGAATTAAGGGGGATATGATCGAGGTGTATAAATGGAAAACAGGAATAACAGGATGTAAATAGCGTGCTGAAAATTTCCAGCCAAGACAGGACTCGCAGCAATGGTTTCAAGTTGGAAAAATTCAGATTCGGGAAGGATATAGGAAAGCACTGGTTTGGTAATAGAGTTGTGGATGAGTGGAACAAACTCCCGAGTATAGTTATTCAGGCTAAAACGTTGTGTAGTTTTAAAAATAGGTTAGATAAATACATGAGTGGGTGTGGGTGGGTGTGAGTTGGACCTGACTAGCTTGTGCTGCTGGGTCTGGTGCCGTGCTCCTTCCTTAAGTGGAGGTGACCAGACTGTGTGGGTCATTGGGCTAATCTGGGGGGGGGATGTGACATGGACCTGCTCTGCATAGGCCAGTAGGCCTGTTGCAGTGTTCTTTCTTATGTTCGTATGTACATATGACTCTGGTGTATGGTTACACATGACTGTGATGTATCGTTACACATGACTGTAATGTATGGTTTCTTATGGCTGTGGTGAATGGCTACACCTGACTGGTGTATGGTTCCACGTGACTGTGTTAGTGTATGGTAACACTTGACTGGGAAAGTAGTGTTGTGCCTGTGAGACACTTCCTCCTAGTGAGTGTATCCTACACTTCCTCTCGTCTCTCTCACTTCAGTCAGTTATGATAATGAACTGATTTGAGACCTGACCCTCAAATATTTTTCAAATATATATTATCTGTTTACTTTGTCCAGTGCATATTCCAAGAGTTTAAATGTTTTATAGATTCAAAGCAGACAGTAAATAATATCTGCGTATTTTCCATCTCTCTCTCTCTCTCTCTCTCTCTCTCTCTCTCTCTCTCTCTCTCTCTCTCTCTCGCTCTTGTTTTGGAAGTCGCTGTGAGCACAAAATAATGTTCCAGTTGAGAGAACACAACTAATTTGAAAAATATCATCGTTGTAGTTAGTTATCTTGTTCTGAAAGTTCTAATAATTCAACCTGACAGTTTTTTCTGGCATTTGAGGCATTTTGTGGTGTTTTCTAAATTATATATTATTTGGCATTATAATTCTTAACTTTATTGTTGAGTTCCTATCATTCTGTATTCCTGTTCATGTATCGAGTTCTTCAGTCTTTCCATGTGTATTGAACGTTATCATTATTATATTATTGAGGGGAGCGGTAAATCCATAGGGGCCATAGAGTGCCTGGGGAAAATAGGAGATAATCAGGTTTAATCCAAGGAAAGGGAGGATAGATACAATGACTTGACTCCTGAGTGGCACACTGAGAGCCAGGAACCTTGAGTGTTCAGTACTGAACATCGTGTTCAGTACTGAACATCATGTTCATCTTCCTTCACTCCAAAGAAAATCTTGTTCATGTTTGTTTACATTTTCTCTGTCATCTATCAAGGCGATTTTCATTTTTTCATATTGACTACAAAGGTAGACAATGTTCATATCCATCTGTTCTGAGGATGAGAAACACTGGGTGTCAGGACACTACCTTGGCGTATTAATTTATTTTTCTTTCCTCAGATCCGATTTTATTTTATTTACTACCATTCTTTGTGATCTGTTTATTAAAAATCTTAATGTTGATTTTTCTACTGTTCTGTTATACCTACTTAAGCTGTCACTTCATGGAGTCATTTCTCAAACATCTTTACAAATTCTGTATATACCGCTTCAATATTTTGTGTTCCTTCCAATAGGTAAGTAATTTTTTCCCATATTGATTTAAAAGTTGTGATAGAGAGAGAGGAGGCAGTAGAGCCATGACAACGCCTTTCAGATCCGTGTAACTAACACTACACTTCCTAACTCTGTGAACGAATACTGAGAAGCTAACTTATGATAAACACAAGCAACACAACACAAGGCAACATGGAAATAGAGCTGGAAGATCATTTCTATCATTCATTGTTGTCTATCAGTCATTCAACAACAATGAATGATATAAATGATCTTTCTCTGTAGCCATGTTGCCTTGTGTTGTCTTGCTTGTGTTTATCATAAGTTAGCTTCTCAGTATTCATTCAAAGACTTGTGAAGTGTTATGTCAGTTGCACTTATCTGAAGTGTTTTGCCTTGGCTCTGCTGACTCCTCTGTGAGTGAGGGTTTCTATACTTTTAAAGGCGTTTAAGATTTCACCTGAACCTAAGCTCTTCCTCTGAAGAAGATTGAGTACTCGTGTTAGTGGTATTTACATTTCTTCAAGAATACTGTCATTCCAGTATTCAGGATCAGTGTTGTGTACATGGGCATGTGGCAATTTTTTTCCAAGTCTTTATGATTTGTGCTTATGTTATATACAAATTAATGAAAGAAGTATGTGGGTCTTCAACTCTCCTGATGTCGATTGGATTGCAGAAGATTGATTAAGGTTGTTCTTTCTAGTTTTTGTTCGTTTTCTGTTTTTTCATCGATGTACGAACCTCCGTTGAATAGAAGACCAATATGAAGAATTTTTACTCGTATTTTTCACATATGGAAAAATGCTTTGGATATTTTTTCAATTTCCTGAAAGATTTTTTGCTCCTTTCGTGTTCCTTTTGTCTGTTATGAATGCTGTTGTTTCTGCTCTATATCGGTAGTATCTCTGTGTACTTTTTCTTTCCTTTGTCTGCACTTTTGCAATTTTTTTGAGCAGATCAGCAACCTTTACACTTTATTTTCAAAAATATCTTCTACGTTCTGTTTCTGTGTTTGATCTTTTTTTTTCGTTTTTCTTAGTGGAACAAATCTGGAAGTGATCTTGAAAGCTTTTGAAGTCAACTTTTCCATAAACTGGTTTAAGTTAAGAATGCTCAAGAATGCAAAAGACGCAGTTGTAGAAAGGAACTTTACTGAGATGTTTTGCTTTTGGACAGACGAAACGTCTTCTTGAGCAACTGAAGAAGCAAGTACACAGACGAAGTGCCTCAGTAAAATTCTCTGTAACTGTGTCTTCCACCACTCGTCGACTATGCGCCACCTGTCTCCTCAGAATGCTCAAGATGGTTTCCAAGAGAATGTTTGATATTTTCTTGTTTATTTTGTCCCTGTCAGTTTTCCTGATTACTGAAGTTGAATTTCCTGAGCATTCCACATGTCATTTCTTAAGCTCTCTGCCCATGAGTTCATGCGCAGAGACCTTAAGAAAAAACATGAGCTTTTGTCTTATATTAGTTCCTCATTGCTGGTGAAGAACAGATCTAGTGTATTTTAATTTCTAATAGGTTTTATTATATGTTCGTTAAATGCAAAAGCCGTAGGAGTCCAATGCTACATGTCTGTGTAGGGGTGTGGGGGGAGAAGTTAAGAAGACATGTACATGAACATTAGGACAAATTTTGTTTAGAAAACGTTTAATTAAGTGGCTGGAGCCTTGATCACTTTGAAGGTGAGAAGTGATCCTGATGGCGGAGACCAAGGTCATCTCTATCCTGGGTTTCTGAAACAGTGGCTCACCTAATATTTGTTTTTCTGAGGAGACTATTAGTGCAAGAGGCTTGATTTTTCATTTATATTTTTTACCTCTTGTGTATTAACAAAAAAAAAAAGAAATTAATATACTACTACGGTTGTTTAGAGTAAGTGATTTTTATGGAAAAATTGAACACTAATGTTACTATGTGGGAGGTCGTCGTTACTACTCACAGTCGTACTGGAGTGCATATTGTTACACTCTCCAGCACAGCTGCAGTACGATGTACGGTGACTGGTGTGAGCACTCTTAGCTAGTAGTTGTTTTAATTCTGATGTGCAGGACGTGTTTTGATTGTTCCTGAAAGTCTTGTGTAGCAGGTCTTCCTCTGTCTCAGCTTCAAGAAAACGTAAGTCTGGAGAGTATTCAGAGCTCAGGTCCAGCATGACTAGTACGGGTTTAGCACTTCATAATGAACCTAAGTGTAATTTAACTAGTTTTATTCTCCTGATTATTCATTAATAATATATAGTACATGCAAGCTAAATGATCAAATTACTGGAATGTAGATTAACAACGAGAACATTTTTGCCGCAGAATTTCGAGCAAGGCTTCATGGGGATTATTATATTCATGGGGAAGCTTGTATGGGGAAGAGAGTGCCAGTTGGTGTGATGGGGAAGACAAGACCGTTGTCATCCACACGGAGGTTATCAGACCACTGGGTGAGCACCGTCTCTCAAGTCAGGATGTCAACAATCACTCAGGCAATCTCCGCCCGTCCCGCCGTGTGTGTGTGTCTGAGGAACGACTCCCCTGCGTGTGTCTGAGGAACGACTCACCTGCGTGTGTCTGAGGAACGACTCTCCTACGTGTGTCTAAGGAACGACTCCCCTGCGTGTATCTGAAGAACGACTCCCATGCGTGTGTCTGAAGAACGACTCCCGTGCGTGTGTCTGAAGAACGACTCCCCTGCGTGTGTCTGAAGAACGACTCTCCTGCGTGTATCTGAAGAACGACTCCCGTGCGTGTGTTTGAAGAACGACTCCCGTGCGTGTGTCTGAAGAACGACTCCCCTGCGTGTGTCTGAAGAACGACTCTCCTGCGTGTGTCTGAAGAACGACTCTCCTGTGTGTGTCTGAAGAACGACTCCCCTGCGTGTGTCTGAAGAACGACTCTCCTGCGTGTGTCTGAAGAACGACTCTCCTGCGTATGTCTGAAGAACGACTCCCCTGCGTGTGTCTGAAGAACGACTCTCCTGCGTGTGTCTGAAGAACGACTCTCCTGCGTGTGTCTGAAGAACGACTCCCCTGCGTGTGTCTGAAGAACGACTCCCCTGCGTGTGTCTGAAGAACGACTCTCCTGCGTGTGTCTGAAGAACGACTCTCCTGCGTGTGTCTGAAGAACGACTCCCCTGCGTGTGTCTGAAGAACGACTCTCCTGCGTGTGTCTGAAGAACGACCCTCCTGCTTGTGTCAGAGGAACGACTCTCCTGCGTGTGTCTGAAGAACGACTCTCCTGCGTGTGTCTGAAGAACGACTCTCCTGCGTGTGTCAGAGGAACGACTCTCCTGCGTGTGTCAGAGGAACGACTCTCCTGCGTGTGTCAGAGGAACGACTCTCCTGCGTGTGTCTGAAGAACGACTCTCCTGCGTGTGTCTGAGGAACGACTCTCCTGCGTGTGTCTGAAGAACGACTCTCCTGCGTGTGTCTGAAGAACGACTCTCCTGCGTGTGTCTGAAGAACGACTCTCCTGCGTGTGTCAGAGGAAAGTCAGTTTTACGCAGAACTTACAAAACTCTGCTTCGTGTGTTTCTCTTCCCATCTTCACTTGGAACTGATATAAAAACGATAAAGAAACAAAAGAAAACTACAAAGGAGAGAGATGAAAGAGAGACGAACAAGAGGCGACTTCCTGTGTTATGGGGTCCAGGGGTCCTGTACCCCAGTCATGACGTGTGTTGTGGGGTCCTGGGGTCCTGTACCCCTGTCATGACGTGTGTTGTGGGGTCCAGGGGTCCTGTACCCCAGTCATGACGTGTGTTGTGGGGTTCAGGGGTCTTGTACCCCAGTCATGACATATGTTGTGGAGTCCAGGGGTCCTGTACCCCAGTCAAGACGTGTGTTGTGGGGTCCAGGAGTCCTGTACCTCAGTCATGACGTGTGTTGTGGGGTCCAGGGGTCTTGTACCCCTGTCATGACGTGTGTTGTGGGGTCCAGGGGTCCTGTACCTCAGTCATGACGTGTGTTGTGGGGTCCAGGGGTCTTGTACCCCAGTCATGACGTGTGTTCTGGGGTCCAGGGGTCTTGTACCCCAGTCATGACGTGTGTTGTGGGGTCCAGATGTTCTTTACCACAGACCTAACGTGTGAGCGATCGTCTTGTGTCATATAAGCCAGCTGTGACGTGTGTGGAGAGGGTCTGGTGCCATGTGAACTAGCTGTGACGTGTGTGGAGAGGGTCTGGTGCCATGTGAACCAGCTGTGACGTGTGTGGAGAGGGTCTGGTGCCATGTGAACCAGCTGTGACGTGTGTGGAGAGGGTCTGGTGCCATGTGAACCAGCTGTGACGTGTGTGGAGAGGGTCTGGTGCCATGTGAACCAGCTGTGACGTGTGTGGAGAGGGTCTGGTGCCATGTGAACCAGCTGTGACGTGTGTGGTGAGGGTGTGGTGTCATGTGAACCAGCTGTGACGTGTGTGGAGAGGGTCTGGTGCCATGTGAACCAGCTGTGACGTGTGTGGAGAGGGTCTGGTGCCATGTGAACCAGCTGTGACGTGTGTGGAGAGGGTCTGGTGCCATGTGAACCAGCTGTGACGTGTGTGGAGAGGGTCTGGTGCCATGTGAACCAGCTGTGACGTGTGTGGTGAGGGTCTGGTGCCATGTGAACCAGCTGTGACGTGTGTGGAGAGGGTCTGGTGCCATGTGAACCAGCTGTGACGTGTGTGGAGAGGGTCTGGTGCCATGTGAACCAGCTGTGACGTGTGTGGAGAGGGTCTGGTGCCATGTGAACCAGCTGTGACGTGTGTGGAGAGGGTCTGGTGCCATGTGAACCAGCTGTGACGTGTGTGGAGAGGGTCTGGTGCCATGTGAACCAGCTGTGACGTGTGTGGTGAGGGTGTGGTGTCATGTGAACCAGCTATGACGTGTGTAGTGAGGGTCTGGTGTCATATGAGCCAGCTGTGACGTGTGTAGTGAGGGTCTGGTGTCATGTGAACCAGCTGTGACGTGTGTAGTGAGGGTCTGGTGTCATGTGAGCCAGCTGTGACGCGTGTAGTGAGGGTCTGGTGTCATGTGAGCCAGCTGTGACGTGTGTAGTGAGGGTCTGATGTCATGTGAACCAGCAGTGACGTGTGTAGTGAGGGTATGGTGTCATGTGAACCAGCTGTGACGTGTGTAGTGAGGGTCTGGTGTCATGTGAGCCAGCTGTGACGTGTGTAATGAGGGTTTGGTGTCATGTGAGCCAGCTGTGACGTGTGTAGTGAGGGTTTGGTGTCATGTGAGCCAGCTGTGGCGTGTGTAGTGAGGGTCTGGTGTCATGTGAGCCAGCTGTCACGTGTGTGGTGGGTGTTTGGTGTCATGTGAGCCAGCTGTGACGTGTGTAGTGAGGGTTTGGTGTCATGTGAGCCAGCTGTGGCGTGTGTAGTGAGGGTCTGGTGTCATGTGAGCCAGCTGTCACGTGTGTGGTGGGTGTTTGGTGTCATGTGAGCCAGCTGTGACGTGTGTAGGGAGGGTTTGGTGTCATGTGATCCGGCTGTGACGTGTGTAGTGAGGGTTTGATGTCATGTGAGCCAGCTGTGACGTGTAGTGAAGGTCTAGTGTCACGTCAGTCAGCTGCGACGTATGCAGTGAGAGTCTGGTGTAGTGTAAGCCAGCTGTGATATGTGTAGTGATGGTCTGGTGTCAATTAAACCAGCTGTGATATGTGTAGTGATGGTCTGGCGTCACTTAAACCAGCTGTGATGATGTGTGTAGTGATGGTCTGGTGTCACTTAAACCAGCTGTGATGTGCATTGTACCGAGGGTCTGGTGTCACTTAATTAAACCAGCTGTGATGCGTGTAGTGATGGTCTGGTGTCACTTAAACGAGTTGTGATGTGTGTAGTGATGGTCTGGTAATTTTTAACAGTTGAAATCACAGACTCTCTCATCTTGGGTCACGTTAAGGTATTACTTAGATTGCAGAGCCTTTCTCATACCAAAATGTTCACCTAGAAGACTACTGTGAGCAAAATCCATAGCATGTCTGTGAAAAAGAAGTCAGGCAATACAATATAGTGCTTCACAGTCATGGTAGAGCGAGGATTAAACACGGATGGTGCAGTAGTAACAACAATCCAAGACCTTTGATTGCTCCTCAGTCACAGCAACATTTCTGAGTTTTTCCAGTGACGGATCAGTGTACTGTTCCTTAATAAAGTCCTGGTGTGTAAGTTACGTGACAAAATCTGTGCTTTCCTTACTAGGAGTTTTCTCACTCTCAGATGAGGGATGAAATACAGCGCTGAAGAACATCCTCAAACCAAGCTCATCTTCCACAGAAGGAACAGGTGGTAAAGCAGCTTTCTGTCCTCCTATCACAGCAAGTGTCACAACACTCAACGACAGCAATGAAGGATTAGCTCTATGAACTTCAAGGACAAGTTTCCTCGTTGGAATTATCTACGACCAAGGGTTCAGTAGTAATGCCAGATGCTCCCGTCACACTATTTCCAATCAGAAGTTAAGCAGATTTCATCATAAATAACCTTGAAATTCCAACTACTAAATATTTTGAACAATAATAGGTGTCAATACAAAGCTTATATTGAGATATTGATATTATATGATATTATATAGAGATATTCTATAAGCACACCAATATTTGTATATGTTTTATCTGACACAGGACGGAAGGTGCCACGTAATAACACCAAAAATGCTCCTGAGTCACGATAACTTATCAGTTTTTACACCTGTATGATTAAGGCAGATTTACCAGTTGAATAAAAGTGCCACGTTGCAGAGCTCACGTATTCCTCAGACGATTTATCCTCTTTTAGTCTACTTTGCTCAGGGAGGTTAGGAGGAGGAGAGGTAAACTGTGGATGTGACTATGTTCACATAAGGGACCAGTTATAAGGCTGATGTTCTTGTTGATGTCCTTGTTGATGTTCTTGTTGATGTTCTTGTTGCTATGGAGAGTGAATATATACAACACAACAAAACTCTCTTGAATGCCGTCTCTTTTTGCGCATGGAACATCTAAGGTTTCTCCTTCTCGTACTTTTATTTTGTTTCTCTTCAGATACCGACTTGGAAGCTGGGTAGCTGAAGGTGAATTCCGATATTATCTAGAGGAAATATCTTTATTTTTCAGGTGTGAAGGCGCCAGGGTAGACCGTGCACCCGCAGCTTACTGTTAGCCAGATGTGGACTTTTGTGTCAGTGAATTTTATTTTGTAAATTTTTTTTAGTTAAGTCATAAGTATGATCCCAGGTAGCCAACTCAGACACTACAGAACAGGGATGGTGTATCGTATATTCCTAAATATTTAGAAGAAGACATCTATAGAATTCCTCATTGAAAACGAGCTGGAATAATTCATCGTTAGTGTCAACCTGAGCTGCCCTTCACTATCTATGAAAAGCAATTTGCTTCCATAGCAAATTCAGCATAGTCTGTCCTTTCTTCCTTCCCAAAGTACGAAAACATGCACGTTGATAGCTAACAGGAATTAGCTCACACTCGTCAAGGAAAGCATATTTGATTATGTCATAATAATCAATGTTCATCTCATACAACAGCGATGCTGTACACTCCTCAGGTTTACTAGTTTACCGGTGTGGAACAAGGCAGCTCACTGGTCTCACTGGCCGGTTTAAGACACAAGTTGGTTCTAAAACTCTTCCTATGTTCCATGAATTTTTAAACTAAAGGGACATTTCTGTTCACTAAACTCTCGAGTTGTAGAGCTTTGTTGAGTGCTAGTCTTTGTTGAGTGCTAGTCTTTGTTGAGTGCTAGTCTTTGTTGAGTGCTAGTCTTTGTTAAGTGCTAGTCTTTGTTGAGTACTAGTCTTTCTTGAGTGCTAGTCTTTATTGAGTGCTAGTCTTTGTTGAGTGCTAGTCTTTGTTGAGTGCTAGTCTTTGTTGAGTGCTAGTCTTTGTTGAGTGCTAGTCTTTGTTGAGTGCTAGTCTTTGTTGAGTGCTAGTCTTTGTTGAGTGCTAGTCTTTGTTGAGTGCTAGTCTTTGTTGAGTGCTAGTCTTTGTTGAGTGCTAGTCTTTGTTGAGTGCTAGTCTTTGTTGAGTGCTAGTCTTTGTTGAGTGCTAGTCTTTGTTGAGTGCTAGTCTTTGTTGAGTGCTAGTCTTTGTTGAGTGCTAGTCTTTGTTAAGTGCTAGTCTTTGTTGAGTGCTAGACTTTGTTGATTGCTAGTCTTTGTTGAGTGCTAGTCTTTGTTAAGTGCTAGTCTTTGTTGAGTGCTAGACTTTGTTGAGTGTTGAGTGCTAGTCTTTGTTGAGTGCTAGTCTTTGTTGAGTGCTAGTCTTTGTTGAGTGCTAGTCTTTGTTGAGTGCTAGTCTTTGTTGAGTGCTAGTCTTTGTTGAGTGCTAGTCTTTGTTGAGTGCTAGTCTTTGTTGAGTGCTAGTCTTTGTTGAGAGCTAGACTTTGTTGAGCGCTAGTCTTTATTGAGTGCTAGTCTTTGAGTGCTAGCCTTCGTTGAGTGCTAGTCTTTGTTAAGTGCTAGTCTTTGTTGAGTGCTAGTCTTTGTTAAGTGCTAGTCTTTGTTGAGTGCTAGTCTTTGTTGAGTGCTAGTCTTTGTTGAGTGCTAGTCTTTGTTGAGTGCTAATCTTTGTTGAGTGCTAGTCTAGTCTTTGTTGAGTGCTAGTCTTTGTTGAGTGCTAGTCTTTGTTGAGTGCTAGTCTTTGTTGAGTGCTAGTCTTTGTTGAGTGCTAGTCTTTGTTGAGTGCTAGTCTTTGTTGAGTGCTAGTCTTTGTTGAGTGCTAGTCTTTGTTGAGTGCTAGTCTTTGTTGAGTGCTAGTCTTTGTTAAGTGCTAGTCTTTGTTGAGTGCTAGTCTTTGTTGAGTGCTAGTCTTTGTTGAGTGCTAGTCTTTGTTGAGTGCTAGTCTTTGTTGAGTGCTAGTCTTTGTTGAGTGCTAGTCTTTGTTGAGTGCTAGTCTTTGTTGAGTGCTAGTCTTTGTTGAGTGCTAGTCTTTGTTGAGTGCTAGTCTTTGTTGAGTTGTTGAGTGCTAGTATTTGTTGAGTGCTAGTCTTTGTTGAGTGCTAGTCTTTGTTAAGTGCTAGTCTTTGTTGAGTGCTAGTCTTTGTTGAGTGCTAGTCTTTGTTGAGTGCTAGTCTTTGTTGAGTGCTAGTCTAGTCTTTGTTGAGTTGTTGAGTGCTAGTCTTTGTTGAGTGCTAGTCTTTGTTGAGTGCTAGTCTTTGTTGAGTGCTAGTCTTTGTTGAGTGCTAGTCTTTGTTGAGTGCTAGTCTTTGTTGAGTGCTAGTCTTTGTTGAGTGCTAGTCTTTGTTGAGTGCTAGTCTTTGTTGAGTGCTAGTCTTTGTTGAGTGCTAGTCTTTGTTGAGTGCTAGTCTTTGTTGAGTGCTAGTCTTTGTTGAGTGCTAGTCTTTGATGAGTGCTAGTCTTTGTTGAGTGCTAGTCTTTGTTGAGTGCTAGTCTTTGTTGAGTGCTAGTCTTTGTTGAGTGCTAGTCTTTGTTGAGTACTAGTCTTTGTTGAGTGCTAGTCTTTGTTGAGTGCTAGTCTTTGTTGAGTGCTAGTCTTTGTTGAGTGCTAGTCTTTGTTGAGTGCTAGTCTTTGTTGAGTGCTAGTCTTTGTTGAGTGCTAGTCTTTGTTGAGTGCTAGTCTTTGTTAAGTGCTAGTCTTTGTTGAGTGCTAGTCTTTGTTGAGTGCTAGTCTTTGTTGAGTGCTAGTCTTTGTTGAGTGCTAGTCTTTGTTGAGTGCTAGTCTTTGTTGAGTGCTAGTCTTTGTTGAGTGCTAGTCTTTGTTGAGTGCTAGTCTTTGTTGAGTGCTAGTCTTTGTTGAGTGCTAGTCTTTGTTGAGTGCTAGTCTTTGTTGAGTGCTAGTTGAGTGCTAGTTGTTGAGTGCTAGTCTTTGTTGAGTGCTAGTCTTTGTTGAGTGCTAGTGCTAGTCTTTGTTGAGTGCTAGTCTTTGTTGAGTGCTAGTCTAGTCTTTGTTGAGTGCTAGTCTTTGTTGTCTAGTTGTTGAGTGCTAGTCTTTGTTGAGTGCTAGTCTTTGTTGAGTGCTAGTCTTTGTTGAGTGCTAGTCTTTGTTGAGTGCTAGTCTTTGTTGAGTGCTAGTCTTTGTTGAGTGCTAGTCTTTGTTGAGTGCTAGTCTTTGTTGAGTGCTAGTCTTTGTTGAGTGCTAGTCTTTGTTGAGTGCTAGTCTTTGTTGAGTGCTAGTCTTTGTTGAGTGCTAGTCTTTGTTGAGTGCTAGTCTTTGTTGAGTGCTAGTCTTTGTTGAGTGCTAATCGTTGTTGAGTGCTAGTCTTTGTTGAGTGCTAGTCTTTGTTGAGTGCTAGTCTTTGTTGAGTGCTAGTCTTTGTTGAGTGCTAGTCTTTGTTGAGTGCTAGTCTTTGTTGAGTGCTAGTCTTTGTCTTGCTAGTCTTTGTTGAGTGCTAATCTTTGTTGAGTGCTAATCTTTGTTGAGTGCTAGTCTTTGTTGAGTGCTAGTCTTTGTTGAGTGCTAGTCTTTGTTGAGTGCTAGTCTTTGTTGAGTGCTAATCTTTGTTGAGTGCTAGTCTTTGTTGAGTGCTAGTCTTTGTTGAGTGCTAGTCTTTGTTGAGTGCTAGTCTTTGTTGAGTGCTAGTCTTTGTTGAGTGCTAATCTTTGTTGAGTGCTAATCTTTGTTGAGTGCTAGTCTTTGTTGAGTGCTAGTCTTTGTTGAGTGCTAGTCTTTGTTGAGTGCTAGTCTTTGTTGAGTGCTAGTCTTTGTTGAGTGCTAATCTTTGTTGAGTGCTAGTCTTTGTTGAGTGCTAGTCTTTGTTGAGTGCTAATCTTTGTTGAGTGCTAGTCTTTGTTGAGTGCTAGTCTTTGTTGAGTGCTAATCTTTGTTGAGTGCTAGTCTTTGTTGAGTGCTAGTCTTTGTTGAGTGCTAATCTTTGTTGAGTGCTAGTCTTTGTTGAGTGCTAGTCTTTGTTGAGTGCTAATCTTTGTTGAGTGCTAGTCTTTGTTGAGTGCTAGTCTTTGTTGAGTGCTAGTTTTTGTTGAGTGCTAATCTTTGTTTAGTGCTAGTCTTTGTTGAGTGCTAGTCTTTGTTGAGTGCTAATCTTTGTTGAGTGCTATTCTTTGTTGAGTGCTAATCTTTGTTGAGTGCTAGTCTTTGTTGAGTGCTAGTCTTTGTTGAGTGCTAATCTTTGTTGAGTGCTAATCTTTTTTGAGTGCTAATCTTCGTTAAGTGCTAATCTTTGTTGAGTGCTAGTCTTTGTTGAGTGCTAATCTTTGTTGAGTGCTAATCTTTGTTGAGTGCTAGTCTTTGTTGAGTGCTAGTCTTTGTTGAGTGCTAGTCTTTGTTGAGTGCTAATCTTTGTTGAGTGCTAATCTTTGTTGAGTGCTAATCTTTGTTGAGTGCTAATCTTTGTTGAGTGCTAATCTTTGTTGAGTGCTAATCTTTGTTGAGTGCTAATCTTTGTTGAGTGCTAATCTTTGTTGAGTGCTAGTCTTTGTTGAGTGCTAGTCTTTGTTGAGTGCTAATCTTTGTTGAGTGCTAGTCTTTGTTGAGTGCTAATCTTTGTTGAGTGGTAGTCTTTGTTGAGTGCTAATCTTTGTTGAGTGCTAGTCTTTGCTGAGTGCTAATCTTTGTTGAGTGCTAATCTTTGTTGAGTGCTAATCTTTGTTGAGTGGTAATCTTTGTTGAGTGCTAGTCTTTGTTGAGTGCTAGTCTTTATTGAGTGCTAGTCTTTGTTGAGTGCTAGTCTTTGTTGAGTGCTAGTCTTTGTTGAGTGCTAGTCTTTGTTGAGTGCTAGTCTTTGTTGAGTGCTAGTCTTTGTTGAGTGCTAATCTTTGTTGAGTGCTAGTCTTTGTTGAGTGCTAGTCTTTGTTGAGTGCTAGTCTTTGTTGAGTGCTAGTCTTTGTTGAGTGCTAGTCTTTGTTGAGTGCTAATCTTTGTTGAGTGCTAGTCTTTGTTGAGTGCTAGTCTTTGTTGAGTGCTAGTCTTTGTTGAGTGCTAGTCTTTGTTGAGTGCTAGTCTTTGTTGAGTGCTAGTCTTTGTTGAGTGCTAGTCTTTGATCTGTTATAATCTATTTCTTGAAGTTCTTATTCCTCCCTATTATCACACGTTGGTCACTGGTATTCTCCAACTGAAATTTTGCTGTTCTCTTCATCCTGTTCTGTTCCTCAGATTAATGACCAGATGATAGGTGAGGTAATTAAGTTTGACAGAAAATTGTAGACCAGTAAGTTCCTGAGGACGAGTTCCAGTTTCTAATTTCTGAGGAGGATCAGGGTGTGAGGAGGATCAGGGGTGTGAGGAGGATCAGGGGTGTGAGGAGGATCAGGGGTGTGAGGAGGATCTGCTCTGACGAGGGTAGGGACAGTATGGTTCTGGCTCTCAGGAAACTGGGTGTCTCTAAGACTGGGTGTGCAACTGAGTGAATTGTTGCAACATGTTTGAGATATGTAGGGCACGAGACTTAGTTACCTGGGATCGAGCCACAGTAGGTAATGGGAACAAGCACATTATATGTCTCAGTGCTGGTGGAAATGATATTGGGAAGGGTAGGAGAGAAGAGCTGCTAGATAAGTACAGGTCAGCTATAGATTTCATTAAGTCTAAGGGAGGGATCCCAATCATATGTAGCATCTTGCCTAGAAGGGGAGTAGGAAATGAATGGTTGTCTAGGGCAATTGGTGTAAATTGCTGGCTAGACAGATACTGCAAGGAACTTGCAATCCCATTCATTGACAACTGGAACAACTTTTATGGCAAACATGATATGTATGCAAGGGATGGGGTACATCTCTCTGGGGCTGGGGTGGTAGCACTTGCAGACTCGATTGAGAAGGCCATTGGTGAAATGCCTATGATTTTAAACTGATGGAAGATAGAGGTATGGGTGTGTGTGGGAAACAAGCAGGTTGCAACACTTGGGTTGGAAACAGTAAATGTATAAAAGGCATTCAGCATGAAGTTATAAATAAAGACAATAGATCAGGTCAGCAAACAAAGGGGGACAGCAGAGGGCAGCAAGGGACTAGCTCCCTTAAGGTTTACTATACTAATAGCAGGAGTGTAAGAAATAAGATAGATGAGCTAAGATTAATTGCAAGTGCAGGAAACATAGATATTATTGCTATAACAGAGACCTGGCTCAATCTGAAAGATAGAGAGATGCCCTCTGAATGTCACATACAAGGCTATAAATTATTCCACACTGACAGGGTCAACAGGAAAGGTGGTGGAGTAGCGATGTATGTCAGAGACAATTTAAATTGTTGTGTTAGACAAGATATTAAATTAGAAGCGTCAGCCACTGAATCTGTTTGGTTACAGCTTCTCGAGGGCCGAGAAAAACTAATTTTGGGTGTGATTTACAGGGCCCCAAATCTTGATAGGGAGTGCAGTAAACTTCTATGGGACGAAATTCGTAAGGCATCTACATACGAAAATGTTGTGCTAATGGGAGATTTCAACTATAGACAGATTGACTGGAGCAATTTGACAGGAAATTTAGAGTCAGGTGACTTTCTTGATACGATCCAGGATTGTTTTTTAAAACAGTTTGTGACAGAGCCAACTAGGGGAAATAACCTCCTTGACTTGGTTCTTGCCAGTAGGGAAACACTAATTAATAATCTTGAGGTTAATGATGAGCTTGGGGAAAGTGATCACAAATCACTCAGTTTTAATATATCATGGAATTCCCCTAATAATGGCAATCAAGTCTCCGTCCCTGACTTTCGCTTGGCTGATTTCATAGGACTGAAAAATTACTTAGGTGGGCTGAACTGGAATGACCTGACTAAGGGTCAGGTAGGTGGTGATGGTTGCCGATATGATGCTTTCCAGGGCATAGTTCTAGCTGCTCAGTCAAATTATGTTGAAAATAGGGAAATCAGATCAAACAAAAATGATCCTAAATGGATGAACAATAGATTAAAATATCTGATTGGTCAAAAGAGATGCATATATAGGCAAATCAAAAGAGGAGAGGGGCAATTGAGAAATCGATATATTCAGTTAAAGAGAGAAATAAAAAAGGGAATTAGAAAAGCAAAAAGAGATTATGAGGTTAAAGTTGCAAGAGAATCGAAGACTAACCCAAAAGGATTCTTTCAGGTATACAGAAGTAAGATCAGGGACAAGATAGGCCCACTCAAAAGTTCCTCGGGTCAGCTCACTGACAGTGATAAGGAAATGTGTAGAATTTTTAACACATACTTCCTCTCAGTTTTTACACAGGAGGATACCAGCGATATTCCAGTAATGATAAATTATGTAGAACAGGACGATAATAAACTGTGCACTATTAGGGTCACAAGTGACATGGTCCTTAGGCAAATAGATAAATTAAAACCTAACAAATCCCCAGGCCCTGATGAACTGTATGCAAGGGTTCTAAAGGAATGTAAAGAGGAGCTTAGCACACCTTTGGCTAATCTTTTCAACATATCACTACAAACTGGCATGGTGCCAGATAAGTGGAAAATGGCAAATGTGATACCTATTTTCAAAACAGGTGACAGGTCCTTAGCTTCGAACTATAGACCAATAAGCCTAACCTCCATAGTGGGAAAATTTATGGAATCAATAATTGCCGAGGCAGTTCGTAGCCACCTTGAAAAGCATAAATTAATCAACGAATCTCAGCATGGTTTTACAAAGGGGCGTTCCTGCCTTACGAATTTATTAACTTTTTTCACTAAGGTATTTGAGGAGGTAGATCATGGTAATGAATATGATATTGTGTATATGGACTTCAGTAAGGCTTTTGACAGGGTCCCACATCAGAGACTATTGAGGAAAATTAAAGCACATGGAATAGGAGGAGAAATTTTTTCCTGGATAGAGGCATGGTTGACAAATAGGCAGCAGAGAGTTTGCATAAATGGGGAGAAATCAGATTGGGGAAGCGTCACGAGCGGTGTTCCACAGGGGTCAGTGTTGGGCCCCCTGCTGTTCACAATCTACATAAACGACATAGATGAGGGCATAAAGAGCGACATCGGCAAGTTTGCCGATGACACCAAAATAGGCCGTCGAATTCATTCTGACGAGGACATTCGAGCACTCCAGGAAGATTTGAATAGACTGATGCAGTGGTCGGAGAAGTGGCAGATGCAGTTTAATATAGACAAATGCAAAGTTCTAAATGTTGGACAGGACAATAACCATGCCACATATAAACTAATATTACGGATTGCGAAAAAGATTTAGGAGTTCTGGTTAGCAGTAATCTGAAACCAAGACAACAGTGCATAAGTGTTCGCAATAAAGCTAATAGAATCCTTGGCTTCATATCAAGAAGCATAAATAATAGGAGTCCTCAGGTTGTTCTTCAACTCTATACATCCTTGGTTAGGCCTCATTTAGATTATGCTGCACAGTTTTGGTCACCGTATTACAGAATGGATATAAATTCTCTGGAAAATGTACAAAGGAGGATGACAAAGTTGATCCCATGTATCAGAAACCTTCCCTATGAGGATAGACTAAGGGCCCTGAATCTGCACTCTCTAGAAAGACGTAGAATTAGGGGGGATATGATTGAGGTGTATAAATGGAAGACAGGAATAAATAAAGGGGATGTAAATAGTGTTCTGAAAATATCTAGCCTAGACAGGACTCGCAGCAATGGTTTTAAGTTGGAAAAATTCAGATTCAGGAAGGATATAGGAAAGTACTGGTTTGGTAATAGAGTTGTGGATGAGTGGAACAAACTCCCAAGTACCGTTATAGAGGCCAGAACGTTGTGTAGCTTTAAAAATAGGTTGGATAAATACATGAGTAGATGTGGGTGGGTGTGAGTTAGACCTGATAGATTGTGCTACCAGGTCGGTTGCCGTGTTCCTCCCTTAAGTCAATGTGACCTGACCTGACTTGGTTGGGTGCATTGGCTTAAGCCGGTAGGAGACTTGGACCTGCCTCGCATGGGCCAGTAGGCCTTCTGCAGTGTTCCTTCGTTCTTATGTTCTTATGTTCTTATGTTCTTATAAGCTGTAGCAGAGGTCGGAAGAGATATAGTTTACTTTTCAACTGGATGCTCAGGCAAGGATCCTGCTAAGCTCTCTGAACTAGTGAGATTATTGATTTTACGTATGTGCAGAGGACCTACGGTTGTAAGGCAATGAAAATTTGAATAATACCTGAAAAGGAGATCATGAAAACACTGGCTTTGTACAGAACTTTCATCGGGATCTAAAATTCTTCAAAGTTGAGCTCTGGTACGTCAGGATCCTGGAGTGGCCCTTTCCCCAGTTATTATATATGTATACTCGTGTCAGTGCAATGGATTCCACATTTCAAATCACAGTGAGAGACCTGCATGTAGGCCGTAATAAGAGCGTTTCCGTAATAATGTTTAACTACCAAGGTGAATCTGAGTACTTAATAAAGCCTCAAACACTCTTCTGGAAGCTGAAAACTACAAATTTAAGCAGGATGATTAAAATTTGTTTATTACACTACGGATATATGCTTGAAAAATTAAATGATGGTTGTTAGTAAACAAAACCCAATGTTCTCCCTCGCATCTCAAATACTTAAGAGAGTATTATGTATTTACACTTCACAGTGAGACAGTGACACTGTGTACCTGAGAGGAATATATGGATCCCTGACTGTCTTCAAGAGGGAGCTGGAAAGACACCTAAAGTCAGTACCTGACCAGCCGGGCTGTGGTTCGTACGTTGGATTGCCTACGACTGACAGTAACAGTCTGATTGATCAGGCCCTGATCCACCGAGAGGACTAATCATGAACTGGACCGCGGGGGCGTTCACCCCTGTGGCCCAGTTCATGATTAGTCCAGGCAGACTCCAGGCAGGTATATTTACAGTGCAAGAGATCAAAGGATCAAATTAACCACGACTTCAAAAAGATCCCATCCTACAGATACAATGTTGTGAGGCAACACCTTGAGCAAGGAGAGCAGACATGAAACAACAATAGTTGTGCTAGCATCCTCGGCTCACACATGAAGGGTCCGAGACTGATCCCCAGCATGAGTGAATAGTTGGCCATGTTTCATTACACCTGATGTCTCTGTTCACCTAGCAGTAAGCAGGTACCTGGGTGTTAGACGACTGGTGTGGGTCGCATCCTGGGGGCAAGATTAACCTAAGTGGCCCGAAATGCTCTAGATAACCAGGGGTCTTTCTATATATTATGTTAATGATGTCAGCTAGGTCTATAATAGTTGCATCATGTATTTGTAGAAATTATTATTATTATTATTATTATTATTATTATTATTATTATTATTATATTACTATTATTTTTAAGGTGGACATACAGAGGCCCTAAAAGTAAAGGAAAGTCCCAATTACAATGCTAGTCTGTTTAATTTTCTGTGTCCCGACTGTGACAATGCTCATATAACCAACAGCATATGATTATTAAGAGCTAAGCTCTGGTGAGAAAGGTATCATGATAGGAATATCCTGCAACCATCCACCAGACAGACATTTGGGCTCCACATAAGAACCTTGTTAAATAAAACCCACAAGAACACCAGTACACTCTCGGACTCAACATCAGAGATGTGTAAAAATATACAAAACCGTGTGGATGAATGTTGCACATGTGTCTAATTTATTAACTTGTCGGTTCTCTGAACCATTCATCCACATTCCTGTCTGACACATCAACATCTTGGGGTCTTAATACTGGGAATTCTTCACTCGCCTAACCCTTGGGCACGACCTACTTCCACACTGGACAAATGTGATACCATCTACAACTGCTACACCTCTCCTGCCTACGGTATATAAGCTACTTCTCCGCACATATGCTGTATTCTTTTCAAGACTGATGGACTGACCACATCGACTCAAGGCTGAGGGACTGATTACCTCATACTCCTCCTGTTCTTCACCATTCTTCTTTGTATGGACTAATGAAGCCACTATGTGGCGAAACGTTTTCTCAAAGATACCCAAGTGTTGCATATGTGTTTAATTTATCATACAAAACCGTGCATTACAAACACAGATGTAGACTATTGACCTGCACACCTTGCTGTAGCACGAACAAAAAAGGCAGCAGTGAGAGTAAATGACATTTCCTTCACCAAAAACAAGCTGGTTTTTATATGTATATAGCCTATGTACAGTACTTACAGCTATGTACAGAGGCGACTGCAAGCACAAGACGCAGTGAGAACTGTAGCGATCAGCAGTGAAGGTAAGGCTGCTAAAACTGCTTCACGAGGTTACCACATCACTTCACAGCTTTGGCGGATCTCCTTGTGATTGTCTGGTTGAGCGAAGGTACTGGTATTATGACGGGGATCCTGCTAATTAAACCCTTAGCACCTGGTTCGTTGGTCGGGAGACAGCCTATATGGGTGTGTGACATATGCCGAATAAAATGTAACATAGTCTTAGCATGCAACAGCAAGTAGGAACTCTTAGAAGAGAAGAGAAGAATCTGCCAGCTAGCAGAACCTGTGATAACCTTACACTGAGAAGGGAGGAAGTACTCCTCTCCAGACAATTTCCAGAAATTTCTAAGAAGCTGGCACTGTTGAACGATAATCACAGAAACATTATTCATTAACCTATAAAATTATAATTAAACTGTGCCATATATCAATGAATAATGATACACAGACGTGACACAAGTGAGAAGGCAACACTGAGATCAACCAACCAGATAAAACGTGAAAATTCTAGAATGCAAATTAAATTTTATGAACCTGCCTAGTTATCATGTCCTCACCTCCTTAAAAAAAATTATTTAAAATAAACTATGTACAATAAACAACGCAAAATAAGCTACATACAATAAACTACGATGATCTGACACACACAACCTAACACTAATATCATAAATATTACTATTGCAGTTTTTGTACAGGATGACGATATCACAAATTTTCTATCAGATAAACAAGGCTTCAGGAGAGTGAAAGGAATAATTATAGTGAAAGATGTCAGAAAGAAAAACAAGAAATTAAAAATATCATTAAACAAACAAGGAAGGCATGTCTGAGCTAATAAATTTTCAGAGAATGGGGGAGGAACCCAAAGGAGAGAAATCGGCCAGTCAGACTGATTTTCAAGACTGAAACGGTGCAGAAGAGAATCCTACAGGAGAAACCATGGCTGAAGGAATCAGGAACATACCGGTGGATTCCTAAACCACGACAGAACGAGAACAGGACGACAACAGCTAAGAGAGATAACATGGAGACGAAAATGGCAAGAAAGAGAAACAAGGCTAGAGTCAGTAAAGAACAACCAGAGTCAAGTGGAGCAGAGTGCTAAAACACTCACAGAACCACCCTCAGAACCTTGTAACCTAACACACACTTCCCGCACTCACAACCCCCACCCCACAATATGTAGTAGAATCCCATGCTACCCTGCCAGGAACTCCACCTCCCACAAGCCCCCATGAATACAGTGTTGGAGAGGAAACCGAAGGTATGGTACACCACTGTTGATGGTATAATGAATAAATGGGATGGGTGGCATGAAAGAATCACAGACATCATATCCCTCACAGAAAAAAAAGCATAACATGAGCTTGAACCTATGGTTGGAGAGTCGTAAAACTCGAGACCGACGTGTTAGCCTTTAGGCCAGCTGGCTAGAGTTGATTCACAGAAACCAAGCTCTCAGGAATGATAAATGCCATTTTTCCAACTGGATATCAGATCCTGAGATAACACAGATGGAGCGGGGAGGGGGGTTGGAGGAGTGGCACTGCTTTTGATGAGTTGGAAAGAGGGGACAGAAGAGGAGCAAGAGACTACTTAAAAGGAACACTGAAGACTGGAGGCCCCAAGGTGGTGATTACAGGAGGCCAGTGAAAGAATATGATGAGAGTAACAGAGAGATGGTTGATACACTGACTGTAGTGCCCAGAAGTGCCCATATGGGCAGGGCAAAGCTACTGGTTATGGGTGACTTCAATTACAAAGAAATTGACTGAGAAAACCTGTAGCCGCATAAAGGCCCTGAAACATGGAGGGCTAAGATGTTGGAGGTGGTACTGGAAAACTTCATGCATGAACACGTTAGGGATACTACCAAAGACATCGGAGAGGATGAACCAGCAAGACTGGACCTTGTATTTATCTTGAGCAGAGCAGATATTGAGGACATCAAATATGAAAGACCCCTCAGAGCTAGAGATCAAGTGGTTCTAAGCTTCGAATACATAGTAGAGTTAGTAGAGAGACAGGAAGAACAAAGCCAAACTACAAGATAGGGGACTACACAGACATGAGGAATTTCCTACATGAGGTCCAGTGGAAAAGACAACTGGTGGGTTTTACGGGGCTGTCTAGGAAGACAGTGCTCCTGAGGGTGCACCAAAAGGAGATAGTGACCCTGGTGATGAAATAGGTAAGGACAATGCTCTTCAATTTCGAGAGGTACAAAATAGCAATACTGCTGGAAATGGAACAAAAGGGGAATAGTGTTGACACATTACCAGCAAAAACTGGTGAAAGCACTGATGTCCATACAGGGGCAGTAGGTAGAGGGGAAACATAAAAAGGCACCTGCAGTGAACACAGCTACAAAAAATCCTAGCAAACAAAATCCCAATCCATGCAAATTCTATGCCTTGGGTATCTGCAGGCATGGTATATCTAGTAAAACAGGTGGGACATGCACCTTTGACCATCCCAAAAAATGCCGCACCCACATGATAACAGGAGGGTGCAACTCCCATTTCTGAAACTTATTTCACCCTGAAATGTGTCACTAGTCACCCGATGAAAGAAAATGCTACAACACATACTGCCAGGCACCTCATCTGATGGGGACAAGAACACACAGACCAGCCAGACTATGGGTAACAAAGGAGGGGAGCCATAACCTCACCAGAGAAAGAGGTTTTTAGTGCCAGGAAGGAAAAAAGACTGGCAAGAAATGACAATAATTTTACATCAACTGTAAACACTTCTGGACCAGAGGCACAGTGACTGCCCTCCACTCCAGAACAACAGACACTAGAGCCAGCAAATAAAAAACCCCTAAATTTCATCAATATAATGACATTTGTCTTTGCAATTATACAGGGTCTAAAGCTGTGAACAAACAACAAAATTTCTTACGTCAAGGGGCTGCTCACAGAGACAAATGCAATATTTGCAGCATTCACAGAGACCAACTATTACAACCCAGGATTCCAAATGGCCTGTTACCCCGGGTGTAATGGAAGCAAATAAACACGGTAGAAAAAGTTTAGACTTATATTATCCTTCACCAATTTATAACAGCAATATGTACACTATGTACAGAGATAAGTATAGTGCACTCCACGGTAAGCAAAGCAGAAACAGAAGCCACAAGATAGCAGACCGTGCTTCAACCAGCTCTAGAATGGGAATGACAAGGGCAGACAGGAGAGCGGTACCCACATAACCTCTGCGATTGCCAAAACCATCTTCTTATTGGCTAGAACCTGGTCACTAGTTGAACGACGGGGCCCCATCACCAACTCTTAGCAACCTGGTTCGCTGGTTGGGGGAGATAGCCTGTAAATGAGGGTGTGTACATGCGCCGAATAAAGGTTACGTACTCTTTGCATGCCACACCAACATAAAGGACAATTTTGACAATGAAATATGGAGTCCAGGATATAACCTATTCAGATGCAACAGACTAAAGAGGCAACAAGGGAGGAGGGGGGGTTGGGCTGTATGTCACAGAGTCGCTCATTATCTCAGAACTACTAAACACCTCAAATGATGTGGTTGAAGTTTTGGTGGTAAAGACTGAAAACCAAAACCTTGTCATTGTGGTGGTACACAAGCCTCCAGATGCAACTTCCCAGCAATTCCGGGAGTAGCTTTTGAAAATTGACCACTGTCTGGAAAATCTCCCAACTCCTGCCCCAAACATCTTACTACTACGAGATATCAACTTAAGACACCTAAAATGGAGAAGTGTACCAAATAATATTCTAGCAGAGATCACCGCAGGAGGCAACTCAGATGAAAATTCATTCACACACAAGCTATTAAACCTCTGCACTAAATTCACCTTAAACCAGAAAATATTTGAGCCTACAAGACTAGAAAATATGCTGGACCTTATCTTCGCTAACAACGACCATCTGATACGTAATAAAGTTGGTAGAATTACCGACAATATGTAAAGTAAAAGGACACAAGTGCAACTAATGTGACATTTTATTGTGGCAACGTTTCGCTCTCCAGGAGCTTTATCAAGCCATAATGGCTTGATAAAGCTCCTGGAGAGCGAAACGTTGCCACAATAAAATGTCACATTAGTTGATCTGATACGTAATATAACTTTATCAAAGACAATACACTCAGATCACAACATCATAGAGGTACAGATATTTATACACAGAGCTCCTGACCAGCAAAATGTGATCAGTCATGAGGGTGTCTTCATAAAATTCAATTAAACAACAAAAACAAACAGTGCTAGTCACAGCATTATGCCGGGTGAGCACCCCGGTATAATGCCGTGACGAAAATTAAAGGCCTACCATACAGGGGGGTCTTTTTCGTCAGTGCATTATGTCGGGTAGCAGCTGTTAGCATGATGTCACGGCCTGCCGCCACACTCTACAGTGACTCCTGAATGCTCACGTGGCTGGTATAAGAACATAAGAATGGAAAAACACTGCAGAAGGCCTACTGGCCCATGCAAGGCAGGTCCTTATCAAAACGACCTCTACCTAGAGCTATCCAAGAAAAACCTCCCGTACCCAATGACACCAATCAAACCCAGCCCCTCCCATTCATATATTTGTCCAATCTCTTCTCAAAGCTACCCAAAGTCCTAGCCTCCATCACCCAACTGCGAAGATTGTTCCATGCATGATATGGTGACAGCAGTAAGACAAGAGAGAGAGGGGTGGGTAGATTGCATTTTCTTGGACTGCAAGAAGGCGTTTGACACAGTTCCACACAAGAGATTAGTGCAAAAACTGGAGGACCAAGCAGGGATAACAGGGAAGGCACTACAATGGATCAGGGAATATTTGTCAGGAAGACAGCAGCGAGTAATGGTACGTGGGGAGGTGTCAGAGTGGGCACCTGTGACCAGCGGGGTCCCACAGGGGTCAGTCCTAGCACCGGTGCTGTTTCTGGTATTTGTGAAAGACATGACGGAAGGAATAGACTCCGAAGTGTCCCTGTTTGCAGATGACGTGAATGTAGATGAATGGTTCAGAGAACCGACATGTTGATAAATTAGACACATGTGCAATTCTTGGGTATCTTTATTGAGGAAACGTTTCGCCACACAGTGGCTTCATCAGTCCATACAAAGGAGAATCTTGAAGAACAGGAGGAGAATGAGGTAATCAGTCCCTCAACCTTGAGTCGATGTGGTCAGTCCATCAATCTTGATTCAAGATTGATGGACTGACCACATCGACTCAAGGTTGAGGGACTGATTACCTCATTCTCCTCCTGTTCTTCAAGATTCTCCTTTGTATGGACTGATGAAGCCACTGTGTGGCGAAACGTTTCCTCAATAAAGATACCCAAGAGTTGCACATGTGTCTAATTTATCAGAAGACGTGAAGTTGATGAGAAGAATTCACTCGATCGAAGACCAGGCTGAACTACAAAGGGATCTGGACAGGCTGCAGACCTGGTCCAGCAATTGGCTCCTGGAGTTCATCCCCACCAAGTGCAAAGTCATAAAGATTGGGGAACGGCAAAGAAGACCGCAGACGGAGTACAGTCTAGGGGGGCCAGAGACTACAAACCTCACTCAAGGAAAAAGATCTTGGGGTGAGTATAACACCAGGCACATCTCCTGAAGCGCACATCAACCAAATAACTGCTGCAGCATATGGGCGCCTAGCAAACCTTAGAACAGCATTCCGACATCTCAATAAGGAATCGTTCAGGACCCTGTACACCGTGTATGTTAGGCCCATATTGGAGTATGGGGCACCAGTTTGGAACCCACGCCTAGCCAAGCATGTAAAGAAACTAGAGAAGGTGCAAAGGTTTGCAACAAGACTAGTCCCAGAGCTAAGAGGTATGTCCTACGAAGAGAGGTTAAGGGAAATCGACCTGACGACACTGGAGGACAGGAGAGATAGGGGGGACATGCTAACGACATACAAAATACTGAGAGGAATTGACAAGGTGAACAAAGACAGGATGTTCCAGAGATGGGACACAGCAACAAGGGGACACAGTTGGAAGATGAAGACACAGATGAATCACAGGGGTGTTAGGAAGTATTTCTTCAGCCACAATGTAGTCAGGAAGTGGAATAGTTTGGGAAGCGATGTAGTGGAGGCAGGATCCATACATAGCTTTAAGCAGAGGTATGATAAAGCTCACGGTTCAGGGGGAGTGACCTAGTAGCGACCAGTAAAGAGGGGGGGGCAAGGAGCTTGGACTCGACCCCTGAAACCTCAACTAGGTGAGTACACAAACACACACACACACACACACACACACACACACACACACACACACACACAAACACACACACGCAAGCACACACACACACACACACACACACACACACACACACAGTCAGAGCAGAACAGAACAGCAAGGGCAAGCACACACACAACTACTCTCAGAACCATACAACCTATCACACCATCCCAACACACACTACAATCCATACCCACAGCCTCCACCCAACACCGAGCTATAGAATCCCACAGTATGCCACCAGGTCTCCCACCCTCACAGGCCCCCCAAACCACAGTGTTGGAAAGGAAACTGAAGGTATGGTACACAAACGCTGATAGAATAACAAATAAGTGGGAGGAGTGGCATGAAAGAGTCAAAGAAGCATCACCGGACATCATAGCTCTCACAGAAACCAAGCTTACAGGTATGATAACAGATGCCATCTTTCCAACGGGATACCAAATCCTGAGGAAAGACAGAGGGAACAGGGGGGGTTGAGGAGTGGCGTTGCTGATCAAAAATCGCTGGAATTTTGATGAGCTGGAGAGAGGAGACAGCGGAGAAGAAAGTGATTACATAGTGGGAACACTTCACTCTGGAGGTCCCAAGGTGGTAATAGCAGTGATGTATAACCCACCACAGAACAGCAGGAGGCCAAGGCAAGAGTACGACGAGAGCAATAGAGCGATGGTTGACACACTGGCTAGAGTGGCCAGAAGAGCTCATGCATGCAGGGCAAAGCTCCTGATCATGGGTGACTTTAACCACAAGGAGATCGATTGGGAGAACTTGGACCCACATGGGGGCCAAGATACATGGAGGGCTAAGATGATGGAGGTGGTACTGGAAAACTTCATGTGCCAACACGTAAGGGACACTACAAGAGAGAGAGGAGAGGATGAACCAGCAAGGCTGGACTTAGTATTCACCTTGAGTAGTGCAGATATCGAGGACATCACATATGAAAGACCCCTTGGGGCCAGTGACCATGTGGTTTTAAGCTTCGAATACACAGTAGAGCTACAAGTGGAGGGAGAAGCAGGAAGGCCAGGACGAATGAAGCCAAACTACAAGAAAGGGGACTACACAGGAATGAGGAACTACCTGAACGGGGTTCAGTGGGACAGAGAACTGGCAGGGAAGCCAGTTAATGAGATGATGGAATATGTAGCAACAAAATGCAAGGAGGCTGAGGAGAAGTTTGTACCCAAGGGTAACAGGATTAATGAAAAAGCCAGGATGAGCCCATGGTTTACCCAAAGGTGCAGGGAGGCAAAAACCAAGTGTGCTAGGGAATGGAAGAAATATAGAAGGCAAAGGACCCAGGAGAATAAGGAGAACAGTCGTAGAGCCAGAAACGAATATGCACAGATAAGAAGGGAGGCCCAAAGACAATATGAAAATGACATAGCAGCGAAAGCCAAATCTGACCCGAAACTGTTGTACAGCCACATCAGGAGGAAAACAACAGTCAAGGACCAGGTAATCAGGCTAAGGAAGGAAGGAGGAGAGACAACAAGAAATGACCGTGAAGTATGTGAAGAACTCAACAAGAGATTCAAAGAAGTGTTCACAGAGGAGACAGAAGGGACTCCAGAAAGACGGAGAGGTGGGGCACACCACCAAGTGCTGGACACAGTGCACACAACCGAGGAAGAAGTGAAGAGGCTTCTGAGTGAGCTAGATACCTCAAAGGCAATGGGGCCAGATAACATCTCCCCATGGGTATTGAGAGAGGGAGCAGAGGCGCTATGTGTACCCCAAACAACAATATTCAATACATCTATCGAAACAGGGAGATTGCCTGAGGCATGGAAGACAGCAAATGTAGTCCCAATCTTTAAAAAAGGAGACAGACATGAAGCATTAAACTACAGACCAGTGTCACTGACATGTATAGTATGCAAAATCATGGAGAAGATTATCAGGAGAAGAGTGGTGGAACACCTAGAAAGGAATGATCTCATCAACAGCAGCCAACATGGTTTCAGGGACGGGAAATCCTGTGTCACAAACCTACTGGAGTTCTATGACATGGTGACAGCAGTAAGACAAGAGAGAGGGGTGGGTGGATTGCATTTTCTTGGACTGCAAGAAGGCGTTTGACACAGTTCCACACATGAGATTGGTGCAAAAACTGGAGGACCAAGCAGGGATAACAGGGAAGGCACTTCAATGGATCAGGGAATACTTGTCAGGAAGACAGCAGCGAGTCATAGTACGTGGCGAGGTGTCAGAGTGGGCACCTGTGACCAGCGCGGTCCCGCAGGGGTCAGTCCTAGGACCAGTGCTGTTTCTGGTATTTGTGAACGACATGACGGAAGGAATAGACTCTGAGGTGTCCCTGTTTGCAGATGACGTGAAGTTGATGAGAAGAATTCACTCGATCGAAGACCAGGCAGAACTACAAAGGGATCTGGACAGGCTGCAGACCTGGTCCAGCAATTGGCTCCTGGAGTTCAATTCCACCAAGTGCAAAGTCATGAAGATTGGGGAAGGGCAAAGAAGGCCGCAGACGGAGTACAGTCTAGGGGGTCAGAGACTACAAACCTCACTCAAGGAAAAAGATCTTGGGGTGAGTATAACACCAGGCACATCTCCTGAAGCGCACATCAACCAAATAACTGCTGCAGCATATGGGCGCCTAGCAAACCTCAGAACAGCATTCCGACATCTTAATAAGGAATCATTCAGGACCCTGTACACCGTGTATGTTAGGCCCATATTGGAGTATGCGGCACCAGTTTGGAACTCACACCTAGCCAAGCACGTGAAGAAACTAGAGAAAGTGCAAAGGTTTGCAACAAGACTAGTCCCAGAGCTAAGAGGTATGTCCTACGAGGAGAGGTTAAGGGAAATCAACCTGACGACACTGGAGGACAGGAGAGATAGGGGGGACATGATAACGACATACAAAATACTGAGAGGAATTGACAAGGTGGACAAAGACAGGATGTTCCAGAGATTGGACACAGTAACAAGGGGACACAGTTGGAAGCTGAAGACACAGATGAATCACAGGGATGTTAGGAAGTATTTCTTCAGCCACAGAGTAGTCAGTAAGTGGAATAGTTTGGGAAGCGATGTAGTGGAGGCAGGATCCATACATAGCTTTAAGCAGAGGTATGATAAAGCTCACGGCTCAGGGAGAGTGGCCTAGTAGCGATCAGTGAAGAGGCGGTTCCAGGAGCTCGGACTCGACCCCCGCAACCTCAACTAGGTGAGTACAACTAGGTGAGTACACGCACACACACACACGCACGCACACACACACACAAACACACACACACACACACACGCACGCACACACACACACAAACACACACACACACACAGCCCTGGTGTGCGTGGCCAACTGATCGTTCTCCTGAGCAATGAATTAGAGGACAGCAGCTCCAATCATGATATCCCCTCTCCCCTCTGTCCTCCCCCTGCGTCCCCTCTCGCACCTCTCCCCTCTCCCACCTCTCCCCTCTCCCACCTCTCCCCCTCCCACCTCTCCCCCTCTCCCCTCTCCCACCACTCCCCTCCTACCTCTCTTCCCTCCCACTGCTCCCCTCTCTCCTCCCACCTCTCTCCTCCCACCTCTCCAGTTAATATGATGAAGACCTGCACGCTAGTGGTGGTTGTGTTGATTGTTGTTGTGTTAGTGATGGTGGTTGTGTTGGTTGTGCTGCTTATGGTGGTGGACGTGGTGGTGGTTGTGTTGGTTGTGGTGGTGGACGTGTTGGTGATGGTGGTGGTGGTGGGGGTTGTGGTGGTGGTGGTTGTGTTGGTTGTGCTGCTTGTGGTGGTGGACGTGGTGGTGGTGGTCGTGTTGGTGATGGTGGTGGTGGTGGGGGTTGTGGTGGTGGTGGTGGTGGTGGTGGTGGTGGTGGTGGACGTGGTGGTGGTGGTGGTGGTGGTGGTGGTGGTGGTGGTGGTGGTGGTGGTGGTGGTGGTGGTGTTGGTGGACGTGGTGGTGGTGTCGGTTGTGGTGGTGGTGGTGGTGGTGGCGACAAAGATATATGTTTAGAGTTAAACAGTACATAAAATCACACCATTAATGTAACCATAATAACGGTATACAATACCGACAACTTGACAAGTATATCACATGTACAACAGTTAGGTGTCTTTAATCCGAAACATTTCGCCTCCACAGCAGGCTTCTTCAGTGGCCTACAGAGGATGCAGTCATGCCAGGGATGGCACAACAATTATTATTATAATCAAAAAGAAGCGCTAAGCCACAAGGACTATACAGCATGGCACAACAAGAGTTGCCTCACCACCACATACACTCCATTAATAAGTAATAATCACTATCATTAATAAACGGACAATATTAACACCAACTAAATGCTATTATATAATTATAAATATAAATATAAAATTGAATTATAGTTTAAATTATAATTATGAATATTAATATAATTATAATTAACTTGGAGAAATGGAAATCAACGCTGTAAATTTATTAAGATATTCTCCCAGTAATTTGTAATTTATAGTGGTTAAGAGGCAGACTAAATTAAAAAGAAATTCTCGCCTTGTTACTTCCTTTACATTCAACCAAAATCTATAGTTATATAAGATAAAAACTACAATCACAGCTGACCTACCCATTTGTGAGCCTGCAGCTTCAACGCTGCTGCAACCTTACTCACAGATGTATAAGAGGAACTTTATCATCTCTTAAGATGACAAAATACCCTTATATCTTAAACCCTGGCCGGGATAATGGTGGTGGTGGTGGTAGTGGTGTCGTTGGGGGTATTGATGGTAGTGATGGAGGTGAAGGGGCTAGTGTTACTGGTAGGGGTTGTGGCGATGGTGATGGGGCTGGTGGTGGAGGGGCTGGTGGTAGTGATGGTGGTGGTGGTAGCTATGGTGAGGTTGAATGATAGTTAAGGTGAGGGTGGTGGTGATAGTTATGGTGGTGGTGATGGTAGTTATTTTGCTGTTGGTGGTAGTTATGGTGAAGATGGCAGTTATGTTAGTGGTGGTAGGGGGATCGGTGGTGGTGGTACCTATGGTGGGAGTGGTGGTGATGGTAGTTATGGTAGTGGTGGTGGTAGTTAGGGAGGTGATGGCAATTATGGTAGTGGTGGTGGTGATGGTGGTGGTTGTTACAAAAAACGCGATTCTAAAAGCTTAGAGATCTCCAGTGAATACTAGAAAGGACTGCCCTTCTAGCATCCAGCCTGTTACTGGGTTTTCGTAACAAGTAGTCAGTATCCTTGTCCAATTATCCATTAAAATTCAGTATGGTTCAATAGTGCTTTAGGATTACAACTGGTAGGCTACTAACTAGAGAAATTAAAATTTAATAAATTTATTAAGTCTATAAGTTGTCTAGAGGTATATTATCAAAGTAAATTAAATCACATCAATCAAAATAAAATCAATCTCTCGAGTTCAATATTATTGTACTGAAAGCACATATCACATTTATAATTCTTAAGTACCGTCAGGTACATTAACATTTAATAAGATATTACAAATATGTACAAGTAAGTGAGTATGCATGTAAGTGCTCTTTAGTAGTTAGCTATGTCTCAAGACTCGAATAAGACTTAAACAAGTGACTGACAAAGTCCTCAAATAAACTAACTTCTTGACCGACTGGCAACCCGAACAGTCTGCTTGAACAACAAAGAATGCTAAGCCCAATAGCAATGCAATATCAAGCGACTGCGACACAGAATCAGGAACTGGGAAATAATATAACGACACTAAGTAGGGACCATCAGCAGATCCTCCACAAAAGTTACAAAACTCCCATAATACTGAATCTATGTTCAGCATAGGAAAAACTGTGACTGTGACAATACACAGAAACCAGTACAAAATTAGGTCAGAAGCTATAGCTAAGGACCTGAGATGTTCAGAGTGTCTATGTGACACACAACCTCAGTACAATGTCGAAAATCACAAAGTCTTTACAATGTTCTGTGAACAAAGTTCTACAGAACTAACAAGAATAATGAGACAGACAATCTGTCCAACCACCAAGCGAGTCTACAGCAGACTGACTACTTCACGAGAGGTGAGGACACCCCCCCTCGATCACGTGATAGCTACGTGGACAACTGCAGCTCAGAAGCCGGCAGTATAACGAGCGACAAGCGATAACTACAGTAGTTTGACAATCAAGACTAACTGAGCACATTTTATATACATCCTAACAACATAAGCTAAATAACAATATAACAGTCAAATAATAATATAAAGTCATACATTTACGATTTAGCTATTATCGCAAATATAAGCAATATAAAATTAAATGAAAAGGTAATATACATTATATATACATAATAATCATTGTAACCCATTCAGGGGTTGCAACAGTGGTAGTTATGGTGGTGGTAATGAAGATGATGGTTATGGTGGTTGTAGTTATTGTTGTTGTGGTTATGGCGGTGGTAGTTATGAGGGCTTGTGGTTATGGTGGGTGTGGTTATTGCGGTGGTAGTTATGGTGGTTGTGGTTATGATGGTGGTGGTAGTTATTGTGGTTATTACGAACACAGGTGTAATCTAATGGCCTGCACAACTGGCTGTAGCATGATAACCACACAGGAATAAGGAAAATGGCAGCAGAGAGCGTAATTGTTTGTATTTCTTTCACTAAATAATAATCTGGATGTATAATATATACAGCTTATGTACAGTACATTCAACCTTTGTACAATAAGGCAAATGCAAGCATTAGATGGTGAGAACTGTAGTGACCAGATATGAAAGTAAGTCTGCCAAGGATGATGCTCGAGTGTACCACATCGTTTCACAACTTTGGCAGGCTTCCTTGTGATTGGCTGGTTGAATCAAGGTAGTCATAATGTCATAATGATGGGGCCCCTGCTCGTTTTATACCACTAGCACCTGGTTGGCTGGTCAGGAGGCATGCCTATATGGGTGTGACATACTCAAAATAAATTGTAACATACTTTTAGCATGCCAAACCCCCACCCCAAAAGGGCTTTAATAGCCAGGACTAGGCATGCTTCATGGTAGTGTGCCACCATTGCACGAAATGCGAATGGAACCACCTTTCCTCTTAGTCATCCAACTCATTAGGTAGTGTTCAGTTCAAATGAACTTCCAGGTCAGATACAACCTTAGAGCGAGTCAGCAGACAGTAGGGCTAGCGTAGGTTCAAGACACCTGCAAACGGAAGTGTCGCCTCACTAAAAAAAACTTTATGACTAGATTTACTCAAATTTTACTCTTTGACCATAAAGGAAAAATAGCTTACAACCCATTTTTCCCTGATACATTCTAATAAATCATGTTCGGGAGAGGGTGTCCGCCAGCGCATTTTCTCTGCCGGCAATGTGATAAATGAAGGGATTATATAGTTGCAACCGTAATGCCCAACGCAAAAGACGAGTGTTCCTGCTCTTCACGGAGCCAAGGAACGTCAGAGGATTGTGGTACTGAAGACGCTGACCATGTGTCATGAGCTCCTCAAGAACACATCGAAATGCTGTAGCGCAAGAACCAGGGACAGGGCCTCCTCAATGATGGAGTAGCCCCACTGATAGGCGTGGTATTTGGCTGAATATTAAGCCGGGGGCAGCATACCAACCTCACCAGAAACTTGGAGTAACACTACCCCAATACCTGAGTCACAAGCTGCAACCTGTTATACAAATGGTTTATAAAAATCGGGAGATAAAAGTATGGGAGCAGCGCATAAGAGACGTTTAACAGGGTTAAAAACCTCTTGATAACTAGAGGTCCGGCAAAATTTACTTTTCTGGCTACAATATCAATGTTTTTGCAGAATTTTCGATAAAATCCTCGCATTCCTAAGAACCTTCGCAGGCACTTCCTATCCTGAGGAATGGGATAACTTTTAATAACTAAAACTTTGGCAAATTTAGGTGCTGTTTTGCGACTACCTACTTCATGATGGAAGAAAGTAGTAGTAGATTAGCCAAAAGATGATTTACTCAGGTTTATTGCAAGCCGAAAGGTTTTGAAGCTCTCAAAGAGAGATTCAAGATGAGACACATGTTTATCCCACATATCAGAAACTACAGCTCTATCGTCCAGGTAAGTTGCTGTGCCTTCAGTTCCTTTGATAGCCTGAAGGATCAATTTTTGAAATGTGGCAGCCGAGTTCCACATTCCGAATGAGATCAGAGTATACTGATAGTGACTTCCTGGAATTATGAAGGCAGAAATCTCCATCACTTTATCAGCTACAGATACCTGGTAGTAACCTTTATGGAGATCTACAGGGTGTTTAAAAAAAGATGGAATTGGACGCATTCCCCTGCGGTTTGGAAACAAAAGGGGCCTTATCCACAAGGTCCACTATATCGTCCAAACGTGGGAGAAGGTAAGCATCCGGTACTGTGACCTCATTCGCCTTACGGTAGTTGGCACACATCCGGAAATCCTCCAACAGGTTTTTTAAGAAGGATGCATGGTGAAGCCCAAGGGCTGGACGATTCCTCCACTGATTCATGTTCTAACAGAAACCCAACCTCCTGTTGAAGTTTAATAGATTTAGTCGTTCCTACATCCACACCGTGCTAACCCAGTTTGCACTTTTACAGAGTATCCGAAAATATATCGGGATAGGCTTGCAGAAGGGTAGTTAGCGTTACTACTCGGTCTTCTGCAAGTCCCGACATTATAGTGCCAGGATCCTGGAAGATGGTCAGAGTGTACAGGGAATCAGGGTAGTTCACAGGGTCAGATTATTTTAATCTGGTTAATGTGGTAGACTTTACCCGCATTGGGTTTATAAAGAGGTGTTGCCACATTGTTTAAATCAGAATTGTTTTTTTTTTATTTGCATCAGTCCTATAAAACTTGCTTTCAAAGTGTGACCTGGCACAGGTTCCTGGACCAACATATTGTCTCCTGAGTTAAAGGAGCAAAATTTAGTTTTGTCATTCCTCTGTTTCATGTTGTTTTGAGCGGATTGTAAGTTAGCCTTAAGACTTCGGCTGATTCGAGGCACTTGCGTCTGCGGAAATTAGTTTCTTTGATCACTAATTGGGCGTCTCTGAATTTCATGAGATGATTGGTGGAATTTCGGTGTTGTACACAGGCGTTGTTCAAGTTATCGTTCCTACATGCGTAAATGTGTTCATTGAGGCGGGTGTCGAGGTTTCATGCTGTTTCACCTACGTAAATCTTGTCACAGCCTCCACAGGGTATAGTGTAAACTCCTGCATTGACTGGTTCGTGCTGCTTGGATTTTGTCCTGGTTAGATCCTTTATTGAAGTGCTAGAAGCGATGGCGACTCTGGTGTTAGCTTGTGAAAATACTTTTGAGACGTTCAGTGCAACCTGGGTGTTGGGAAGAATTATAACTTTGTTGGGAGTGGTGTTGATGCGTGGAGAATTAATGATCTGAAGAGCTCTTTTCTTGCAGTCTTTGATGAAAAAAGAAGGAAAATGTAACTCAGTGAATGTTTGGTGAATGTATGTACGTTCCTCGTCAAGTCTTAGCAAGAATCCTCCTGAAAACAGCCAGCTGAAGTGGCTACGCGCCATTTTGATGTAATATTTTGTATCATCATGTACGAATTAATTGCTCTATCATATTGTATTACTTTTGTCACTACCACTACTACTACTACTACTACTACCACTAGTGAACATCGAAATGTTACCTCACTAGTATTGCACCTCACTCTGAGCTTTTATATACCCTCTGTGTCCATAGATTGTCTTGAAGGCGTCTTCTCCCAGCCATCCTTCCTTGAGCACGTGTAGGGAGTGTCTCACATTTTGACCAAAAGTCAGCTCAAAAGGATTGTACCCAGTTCATTCCTGCACAGTATCTCGCATTGCAAACAACAACAGATGAAGCAATTCATCCCAATCTGTAGGAAAATGCATGCAACACGTACGCATCATTGTTATTAAGGTTCGGTGAAACCGTTCCAAGGCGCCTTGGGGACTGAGGATGATAGGCTGTAGAAGTTTTCGATTAATTCCTAGACTAGTTAAAGCTTTTCCGAATGATTTTGCTGTAAAATTATTGCCCTGGTCACTCTTGACCAGGGCAATAATTTTACAGCATAGGTACTGCCTCAGGATATCTAGTGTTTTTATCCTGGATTGTCAACGTACATTGGTTACCTGACTTGGCCGCAAATGGCTTTTCATCAGTGGGTATGAGATGATGTGGTGTGGGTTTAATATAGTGCCCGGGTTTACCCACTTATTAACAATCACAAGAGGAACGGATGTAACTCCATACATCTAATCTCATACCTGGCCGATAAAATTGTTTTAAGATCCAATACAGGGTTTTAGTGACACAAATGTCCTCCTCAGGACGAATTGTGAGCTATTAGCAGGACCTGAATTCTGAATTCCTTTGGTACTACCAGTTTGTCTGGTTTTGAACTTTTCCTACCTCCTTACCAGTATCTGGACAAACTAAGAAGCTATTTTTTAATTTCATATTTAACAGTGTGATTTGAGTTTGATTCACCCATAGTAGCTTTAAGAGCGGATGCTAAGGAAGAATCCCTTTGTTGCTCTTCCTGAAAGGATAATCCTCGGGTATGGGAACAGAAACGTCTGGTAATCCTGTGACCCTGGACTAGGAAGGCTTAATCAAGGACTTTTCAGTAGATTTACGAGTTCTTGGCCAGTTTTCCTCGTAAAATATATTGTTGAGCCCTAGATCGCAGTCCTCCAAGGGTAGTTCAGCACTCTTTTTAGACATTTTTTTGGACATTGCCTGAGTTATGGCCAACATCGGAGAAGATGCTTCAGTGATTACAATGGGCTCGGGACTGCATTTAGAATTTAGAGTATTATTGCCTAGCAACAATACGGCATCTTTCATGGAGAATCCCCTAGCGGGTTAAATACCTAAGGTAAGGGTGACTTAAAAAATATTTTCTGCAAAGGAACAGAACATGCCGTTCCCCATAAGCTTCTAACAACACTGAGGAGTTCAGTAAAGTCTCCTAAAAAAAAGTGGAAGTGCTCCGTTTTGTAAGAGAGAGCAATAAGCCCCGATATCCTTGACGGTAGATATATCTAATGAGACTTTCATGCTCCTTATGGGAGATTTGGCTTTGCATAAAAAATTGTGCCATACAGGCATCTATTTCTTGATTATTTGTTTCAGCGGGAAGCGCAGCTATTTTTCCTAATGGTAGTGGTTAAGCAGCAGGTTTACTTAGCATGAGGCAAGTAGTCTTTACGTGACCAGGCTTACAGCAGTAGTAAACAGATAATGGGCTCGGAATTCTTGTTTCTTGCTTCTTGCTGACTTTGAAGCAGACGTCGTTTTTTTCTGCTCCAGCCTCCTGAATCCACTCAGAAATCCTTCCACGACAATCTCTGTCCACACTAGGCTGCTGGGAAGAAAAGTTGAAAGACCGCTTAGACAAGGAACGGTTGGCCTCAAATGTGTCGACAAGCCTAGCCGCCTCCAACGCAGTTGCCACTGACTAATCTTCTAAAAACACCCGAACCTTTGGTCCAACTGACTCAAGAAGATTTTCAATAAGAATCAGCTGCACTAACCCACTAAAATTAATGACACAAGTGGATTTGTACCACTTGGTAAACGATTTAGATTGCCCACGAACCAAGTGTACATTGGAGTGACCCAACTGACTTGCTCAGTATAAATTCTCGTCTATATTTGGCGTGAATGCTTTCACAATGTCTTAATTAACGAAATCTCTATCACTCAAACCAGCTGAAAATTCCTGCGCATTGCCATATAATGCTGTATGAACCAGTGCTGTCCAATGCTCGAATGGCCATCGCATAGCTCGAGTGTGATTTTCGAAAGACTCAAACAACTGTTCAGGCTCAGAATCAGAAAACCGGGGTACAAGCGACACAGATTTCTGAAATCTGAAATTGTCATCCACAGTATGATAAAATTGTCTCCTCTCCTTCTCTCTATTAAATTTCTCCTTAGCCAATGCACTTTCCTCCTTGGCTGTCTCAAGACTGAGTTTAGCCAACTCGCGCACTAACGAAACTGACTTCCCTGGAGACAACCCTGACTCACAACTTGTTTCCCCAAATGGAAGTTGGTCCTGTTGCTCAGGCGTTTATCCTCTTGTATTAAAAAGGAACCGAGGCGGAGATTATTAGTTCCCGTAGCAGCACAGACCTCAGGTTGAAATGTTATGTTACTTCAGTCAAGCTTTGATTTGTTACGTATACAGTCACGAAGCTGTGCAGCAGTAAGAGTTCGTTGATGCTCTATACCAATAGAACGAACAATTCGCCAGCAGTGTTGTAAGATAGTCTTGGCAATTTTTGCAAGATATATTTAGCCCCCAGTCACCTAACACATGGTAGTGGCATAACAGACTATAAAAAAACGCTGATTGCAATATGGTCAATGCAACATTAAGCAAAAGCACACAACGACATTGCAGATTTTCAATGTAATACTGTAGGTAAGTTCGTAGAGACAATGTGGAGACACAAACTTCAGGACAGGCAGACCATATTACGAACACAGGTGTAGTCCACTGACCTGCACACCTGGCTGTAGCGCAACAACCAATTAGGAACGAGCAAAATGTCAGCAGAAAGAGTAATTGTTTGTATTTCTTTCACCAGATAAAAAATTGGTATGTACAATATATATACAGCCTATATACAATTTATAGTTATGTACAATAGGGCAAATGCAAACACAAGACATTGTGAGAACCATAGCCACTAGATATGAAAGTAAGTTTGCCAAAGATGAATGACGAGTGTACCACATCGCTTCACAACTTTGGCAGGCTTCCTTGTGAGTGGCTGGATGAACCAAGGTACTGACATAACGACGGAGGTTCCTACTTGGGAGGCTTGTCTATATGAGTGTGTGCCATGCTGCAATTAAAATGTAACATACTCTTTCCATGCCAAAGTGGTTGTGGTAATGGTGGTTGTAGTTATGGTGGTGGTAGAGGCAGCTGCGCCTTCAGAAAAATAGTCACAATTATTATATACAGTACGCATTACTTATCTAATATTTTATTTGCTAATGTTATTTTCGTTAGTAGCTAAATTGAAAATGTCATTCTTAATAGTATTATTGTTTTAAATATTTAGCTTCATTGAAAGGTAGGATGTTTCATATATACTGCACTTACTTTGCTGACAGATTAGAGAGTTTTGATTGTCTGTCCCGCATTGTTAAGTGATGGTTCACTGGGAAGTGTAGAAAGCTGGGAGAGTACCCGACCTGCCACCAGTACTGCTTTCTCTCTCGCTGCATGGCCATCGTCGGGAGAAGACCTGTCCTTCTATCTCTGTCTGGAAGATCTCTGTTTTCATCTGCTTTTGTGAAGGAGTATGTTCTCACTGGTGTGCCGATACTTACATTTTGTATTCTGTGCAACTCTGTTCATCGAGAATTGTTTAGAATTAGTGGTTGTTGACATTTTTGGTTGTGATTCATGAGGCTCTCATAATGCTTCAGGTCCCGAGTTTGACTTTCGACTTACTTCCGACAGACATCTACACACTGTCATACGTGGGTTTTGGAAATTGCTGAACGCAGATTCGAAATTTAGGAGTGTTTTTTTTTTCCCTTAATGGAGGACTTATCGATTGTTCCCAGTTAGAGCATTGTCTCTCCTTTGCCTGACTCTGCGCTGCTCACGGCTGCCTAGTGTATTTTGTATTCGTCTCTCGACCTGCGGGAAGAGAGGACGCTTCTACAGTTTCTTTTGCACGCCACCTGGTGAGGAAAACATAGCATTAGCACCAAGATGGCGGACCGAATGAGCCGGCGCATAAATATTGTCTGCATCGAATTGGTCAGGGGATCTTCAAGCAGTGCCACGATGAACGTTCTCCTGCCAAGCATTATCAGGGACGTTTATAGCATCCCCAATAAAGAGTTGTATGGAGTGGCGCTGAATGGTATGTCCAGGGTCTTCGTGAAGTTCATGAGGACCGACTTCTACTCCAGTATCGTCGACGAATTTCAAGAAAGGAGGATGAGCGTCAATTCGGCAGAGGAAGTGTGCTTACATGATGTTTCTAAGTATTTTACTTGAGTGAAGGTACGGAATGTACCTTTTGAAGCAACAGCATACAGCCTACAGGGTGTGTTCGATGGTTATGGGACTGTACACTCGGCGAGCATGGGAATGTGGAGGGACGGCCCCTACGAGGGGCTGCCGGAAAGATCCTTCACATTGAAAATGACCTTGAGGAGGCCGCTACCACCGTACGTCACCTTGCATTGCTATAGAACTCAGGTTTTTGTACACTATGCGGGGTAGAGGAGGACGTGCCGTTTATGTGACTCTTATGAGAACATGGCGGCACAATGCCCCAGGAGACAGGGCCCTAGGGTTCAAGGAAAGGTTTCTGAAGACAAGCAGTTAGAAGTCTTGGACGTTATGACAGGTGATGTGGAAGGCCGGGGGAAGGGCCTATGGAGTGAGGAGGTTGAAAGAGCAGAGGTGGCTTTGGGGACGTGTGTTACACTACCAGAGGAAACGGGGGGGTGGGGAGGGGGAATAACGCTGTCAGACAGACCGTTAGATCCTACAGATTCAGCTCAAGAAGGGATTTTGGAGGCTGTGCTGAAGATTTTTTTTGGAAGAGTCGGAGCATGGTGTGGAAGGCGACGAGAGGTTACGTGATGTCAAGGTGATGGACGAACAGAAACGGGGTAAGGAAGACTTGAGTGAGGTTAGGATGGAGAGCAATGTGGTGGTGGAGGTCCATCAAGAAGATGTGATTGAAGAAGATATGTGTGTAGAGGGTAGCTCCCGCAAGAGATCAGCAGGGGCATCAGACATGGATGAGGTCCTCACACCAGTGCAGCGGCCTGGGAAGAAGGTTTGGGCAGCTGTGGTGGAAACTGCTAGACCGGGAGGGGGGGGGGACCAATGGGAAGATCGGCAGGAAGGGACAGGAAGGGGTTGGATGGCAGGAACGAGGGATTGCTAGAGATGGACCGAGACCTATTGTGGAAAATACTGTATATATTTTCCAAAAATACAGTAGTTATATGTAAATAGACGGCCATACTGTATTTAATAAAAATTGTTTTATAAAAAATGGGAAACTGCGCCTGCACAGAGGACTTGCCATTGTTTGTTTGAATTGAGAGTAACAGACATTAGTAATGGGAAGAATTTTTCGTGCTCTAAAGGTTAAAATTAGGCTGACACCTCTCAAATAGGAGGCGAAATTGTTGGATGTGCATTCCTGCATAACTTGAGTATCAGGAGACAGGACAGGACAACTCCAGGAACCTCAGATAAGCTGTCTAATTTATGTTTAAATTCTGGCCAGTAAATTTTTCATAAATGGAGGCAAAAGGGGGGGGTCCTGTACATGACACATTAATCTCCAGTCAAATTGGTGAGTGTTATGATTAAGATATATTCTCCTTCTATAAATGTGAATATATAAATGTGAATATATATATATATATATATATATATATATATATATATATATATATATATATATATATATATATATATATATATATATATATATATATATAATCATTTATTTTAATATACAGTCCACAAATTTTTATTTACCAGTATTCTTGGTGACGTATTTTTCATTTGTAATTAATAGGTCCAGAGCAACTTGTGGATATGACAGTGGTAGATATCGAAGGGGGACATTTTTTGCGACCTAGGTGTCCCAAATTCCTACTTGTCTAACTGATAAATAATAATTATCTTTGTTCATTTACTGTTATGTATATAATGATACATTCAGCTAAATGCAATTTTCCACATTTAATTTGCCTGTTGGTCCTTCTTTAACCGGAGGTAATTAGTGAAGTCATTAATTAGTTAATTACTTAATAATTATATGTGAAATAACAGAAGGAGGTGGATGTTAAGTTCACAAATTTACTTAATGTGTAGTGGATTATAATTATTACAATATTAATTTTGATAAGTCAGGTCTGGCTAAGTTTATATTAATTTGTATAATATTAATTTGATAAGACAATTCTGGCCAAGATTTATATCCGTGTATGTGTAATTGATATATTAATGTGTATAATATTAATTTTGATAAGCCAAGTCTGGCTAAAGGTTTGTTTGTATTAATGTACATTTGAAGTTTATATTATTTTCTTACATGTAATTGCTAAGCTCAAGTTGCTGGGATTTATTCAAAGGTAAGTTGTATCAGTGTTGTAAGTTGTAATCAGTGTTATTAATAAAGTTGAATTTAATAC
>NC_091313.1:9612459-9668409 GCF_038502225.1 Cherax quadricarinatus | reverse complement strand
TGGGCCACACCTGCAGAATGATTGTGGTGGTGTGGAGGAGGTGGCCTGCTGGGTCACACCTGCAGAATGGTTGTAGTGATGTGGAGGAGGTGGCCTGCTGGGTCACACCTGCAGAATGGTTGTAGTGATGTGGAGGAGGTGGCCTGCTGGGCCACACCTGCAGAATGGTTGTAGTGATGTGGAGGAGGTGGCCTGCTGGGTCACACCTGCAGGATGGTTGTGGTGGTGTGGAGGAGGTGGCCTGCTGTGCCACACCTGCAGAATGGTTGTAGTGATGTGGAGGAGGTGGCCTGCTGGGTCACACCTGCAGAATGATTGTAGTGATGTGGAGGAGGTGGCCTGCTGGGCCACACCTGCAGAATCGTTGTAGTGATGTGGAGGAGGTGGCCTGCTGGATCACACCTGCAGAATGGTTGTGGTGGTGTGGAGGAGGTGGCCTGCTGTGCCACACCTGCTTCTTACCCAATAATAAACACATCACCACATCCTCATCACACATCCTCACCACACATCCCACCACACATCCCACCACACATCCCACCACACATCTCACCACACATCCCTAGGACACCTACAGCATCCTTGCTAGTGGGAAACCTGCTGCATTCCTGCTAGTATGACACCTGCTGCATCCCTGTTAGTAGGACACTTGCATCCCTGCTGGTAGAACACCTACAGAATACCTGCTAGTAGGACACCTGCTGCATCCCTGCTAGTGGGAAACCTGCTGCATCCTTGCTAGTATGACATCTGCTGCATCCCTGTTAGTAGGACACTTGCATCCCTGCTGGTAGAACACCTACAGAATACCTGCTAGTAGGACACCTGCTGCAGCCCTGCTAGTATAACACCTGCTGCATCCCTACAAGTAGGGCTCCTACTGCGTCACTGCTAGTATAAAACCTGTTGCATTTCTGCTAGTATAACACGTGTTACATCCCTGCTATTATAACACCTGCTGCATCCAAACTAGTATAACACCTGCTGCATTCCTGCTAGTATAACAACTGCTACATTTCTGCTAATATAACACCTGCTACATCCCTGCTAGTACAACACCTACTACATCTCTGCTAGTATGGCACCTCCTATTATTACACCTGCTACATCCCTGCTAGTATGACACCTCCTATTATTACACCTGCTACATCCCTGATGTTATAACACCTGCTGTATCCATGCTAGTATAACACTTGCTGCATTCTTGCTAGTATCACACCTTTCGTATCCCTGCTAGCATGACACTTGCTATATCCTCTGCTATTATTACACATGCTACATCCCTGATAGTATTATACCTACATACCTGCTATTATAACACATGCTATATCCCTGCTAGTATAACACCTGCTACATCCCTGCTAGTAAGACACCTAGTATTATTACACCTGCTACATCCCTGCTAGTAAAACATCTGCTGCATCCTTGCTAGTATAACACCTACTATATCCCTGCTAGTTTGACATCTCCTATTGTTACACCTGCTACATCCCTGCTAGTATAACACCTGCTGTATCCATGCTAGTATATCACCTTCTTCATTCCTGTTAGTATTACACCTCTTGTATCCCTGCTAGCATGACACCTGCTATATCCCCTGCTATTGTTGCACCTGCTACATCCCTGCTTGTATTATACCTACATCCCTGCTATCATAACACATGCTACATCCCTGCTATTATAACACATACTGCATCCCTCCTAGTATTACACCTGGTGCATCAATGTCAATATTGCACCTGCTGCATCTATGCTAGTATAACACCTGCTGCATCCATGCTAGCATAAAATATGCTGCATTCCTGCTAGTATTACACCTTTTGTATCCCTGCTAGCATGACACCTGCTATATCTCTGCTATAATTACACCTGCTACAACCCTGCTAGCATTATACCTACATCCCCGCTATAATAACACATGCTACATCCCGGCAATTATAACACCTATTTCATACCTGTTAGTATAACACTTGCTATATCCCTGCTAGCATAACACTTGCTACATCCCTGCTATTATTACCCCTACATCCCTGCTAGGATAACACCTGCTACAGCCCTGCTAGTGTGGCACCTGCTATTATTACACCTCCTACATCCCTGCTAGTATGTCGCCTACATCCCTGCTAGTATAACACCTGCTGCATCCATGCTAGTATGACACCTACATCCCTGCTAGTATAACACCTCCTACATCCGTGCTAGTTTAACGTCTGCTATATCCATACTAGAATATAACACCTGCTTCATTCCTGCTAGTATAACACCTGCTGCATCCTTGCTAGTATAACAACTGCTGCATCCCATCTAGTATTACACCTGCTGCATCGCTGCTAGCATAACACCTGCTTTATCAATGCTGGTATAACACCTGCTGCATCCCTGCTAGTATTACACCTGCTACATCCCTGCTAGTATAACATCTGCTTCATCCCTGCTAGTATAACACGTGCTGCGTTCCTGCTAATATAACACCTGCAGCATCCATGCTAGAATAACACCTGCTGCATCCCTGCTACTATAACACCTGCTGCATCCCTGAAAGGATAACACCTGCTTCATCCCTGTTAGAATAACACCTGCTGCATTCATGCTAGCATAACACCTGCTGCATCTCTGCTTCTATAACACCTGCTGCATCTCTGCTTCTATAACACCTGCTGCATCCCTGAAAGTATAACACCTGCTGCATCCCTGTTAGTATAACGCCTACTTCATCCCTGTTAGCATAACACCTGCTGCGTTCCTGCTAATATAACACCTGCTGCATCCATGCTAGAAAAACATATGCTGCATCCCTTCTACTATAACACCTGCTGCATCCCTGAAAGTATAACACCTGCTTCATCCCTGTTAGTATAACACCTGCTGCATTCCTGCTACCATAACACCTGCTGCATCCCTGCTAGCATAACACCTGCTGCATCCCTGCTAGCATAACACCTACTGCATCCCTGCTAGTATAACACCTGCTGCATCTCTGCTACTGTAACACCTGCTGCATCCCTGAAAGTATAACACCTGCTGCATCCCTCTTAGTATACCTCCTACTTCATCCCTGTTAGTATAACACCTGCTGCGTTCCTGCTAATATAACACCTGCTGCATCCATGTTAGAAAAACACATGCTGCCTCCCTTCTACTATAACACCTGCTGCATTCCTGCTAGTAAAACACCTGCTGCATCCCTGTTAGTATAACACCTGCTGCATTCCTGCTAGCATAACACCTGCTGCATCCATGCTAGCATAACACCTGCTGCATCCCTGCTAGCATAACACCTGCTGCATCCCTGCTAGTATAACATCTGCTGCATCTCTGCTACTATAACACCTGCTGCATCCATGCTAGTATAACACTTGCTCCATCCCTGCTAGTATAACACCTGCTGCATTCATGCTAGTATAACACCTGCTGCATCCCTGTTAGTATAACACCTTCTGCATTCCTGCTAGCATAACACCTGCTGCATCCCTGCTAGCATAACACCTGTTGCATCCCTGCTAGTATAACACCTGCTGCATCCCTGCTAGTATAACACATGCTGCATCCCTGCTAGTATAACACTTGCTGCATCCCTGCTAGTATAACGATTGCTGCATCCCTGTTAGTATAACACCTGCTGCATTCCTGCTAGCATATCACCTGCTGCATCCCTGCTATCATAACACCTGCTGCATCTGTGCTAGTATAACACATGCTGCATCCCTGCTAGTATAACACCTGCTGCATCCCTGCTAGTATAACACTTGCTACATCCCTGCTAGTATGACGCCTACATCCCTGTTAGTATAACACCTGCTGCCTCCGTGCTAGTATGACACCTACATCCCTGCTAGTATAACACCTGCTTTATCCCTGCTGGTATAACACCTGCTGCATCCCTGCTAGTATTACACCTGCTGCATCCCTGCTAGTATAACACCTGCTTCATCCCTGCTAGTATAACACCTGCTGCGTTCCTGCAAATATGACACCTGCTGCATCCATGCAAGAATAACACCTGCTGCATCCCTGCTACTATAACACCTGCAGCATCCCTGAAAGTATAACACCTGCTTCATCCCTGTTAGTATAACACCTGCTGCATTCCTGCTAGCATAACACCTGCTGCATGTCTGCTACTATAACACCTGCTGCATGTCTGCTACTATAACACCTGCTGCATCCCTATTAGTATAACACCTGCTTCATCCCTGTTAGTATAACACCTGCTGCATTCCTGCTAATATAACACCTGCTGCATCCAGGCTAGAAAAACACCTGCTGCATCCCTTCTACTATAACACCTGCTGCATCCCTGAAAGTATAACACCTGCTTCATCCCTGTTAGTATAACACCTGCTGCATTCCTGCTAGTATAACATCTGCTGCATCCCTGTTAGTATAACACCTTCTGCATTCCTGCTAGCATAACACCTGCTGCATCCCTGCTAGCATAACACCTGCTGCATCCGTGCTAGCATAACACCTGCTGCATCCCTGCTAGTATAACACCTGCTGCATCTCTGGTACTATAACACCTGCTGCATCCCTGCTAGTATAACACTTGCTCCATCCCTGCTAGTATAACACCTGCTGCATTCCTGCTAGTATAACACCTGCTGCATCGCTGTTAGTATAACACCTTCTGCATTCCTGCTAGCATAACACCTGCTGCATCCCTGCTAGCATAACACCTGCTGCATCCCTGCTAGTATAACACCTGCTTCATCCCTGCTAGTATAACACCTGCTGCATCCCTGCTAGTATAACACCTGCTGCATCCCTGCTAGTATAACACCTGCTGCATCCCTGCTAGTATAACACCTGCTCCATCCCTGCTAGTATAACACTTGCTGAATCCCTGCTAGTATAACACCTGCTGCATCCCTGGTAGTATAACACTTGCTGAATCCTTGCTAGTATAACACTTGCTGTATCTCTGCTAGTATAACACATGCTGCATGCCTGCTAGTATAACACTTGCTGCATCCCTGCTAGTATAACACTTGCTGTATCCTTGCTGCTATAACACTTGCTGCATCCCTGCTAGTATAACACCTGCTGCATCCCTGCTAGTATAACACCTGCTGCATTCCTGCTAGTATAACACCTGCTGCATCCCTGTTAGTATAACACCTGCTGCATCCCTGCTAGTATAACACTTGCTGCATCCCTGCCGGTATAACACTTGCTGCATTCCTGCTAGTATAACACCTGCTGCATCCCTGTTAGTATAACACCTGCTGCATCCCTGCCGGTATAACACTTGCTGCATCCCTGCTAGTATAACACTTGCTGCATCCCTGCCGGTATAACACCTGCTGCATCCCTGTTAGTATAACACCTGCTGCATCCCTGCTAGTATAACACTTGCTGCATCCCTGCCGGTATAACACTTGCTGCATCCCTGCTAGTATAACGACTGCTTCATCCCTGCTAGTATAACGACTGCTGCATCCCTGCTAGCATAACACCTGCTGCATCTGTGCTAGTATAACACCTGCTGTATCCCTGCTAGTATAACACCTGCTACAGCCCTGTTAGTATGGCACTTGCTATTATTACACCTGCTACATCCCTGCTAGTATGACGCCTGCATCCCTGTTAGTATAACACCTGCTACCTCCGTGCTAGTATGACACCTACATCTCTGCTAGTATAACACCTGCTTTATCCTTGCTGGTATAACACCTGCTGCATCCCTGCTAGTATTACACCTGCTGCATCCCTGCTAGTATAACACCTGCTTCATCCCTGCTAGTATAACACCTGCTGCGTTCCTGCTAATATAACACCTGCTGGATCCATGCTAGAAAAACACCTGCTGCATCCCTGCTACTATAACACCTGCTACATCCCTGCTAGTATGACGCCTACATCCCTGTTAGTATAACACCTGCTTTATCCTTGCTGGTATAACACCTGCTGCATCCCTGCTAGTATTACACCTGCTGCATCCCTGCTAGTATAACACCAGCTTCATCACTGTTAGTAAAACACCTGCTGCATTCCTGCTAGCATAACACCTGCTGCATGTCTGCTACTATAACACCTGCTGCATGTCTGCTACTATAACACCTGCTGCATCCCTGTTAGTATATCACCTGCTTCATCCCTGTTAGTATAACACCTGCTGCATTCCTGCTAATATAACACCTACTGCATCCATGCTAGAAAAACACCTGCTGCATCCCTTCTACTATAACACCTGCTGTATCTCTGAAAGTATAACACCTGCTTCATCCCTGCTAGTATAACACCTGCTGCATTCCTGCTAGTGTAACACCTGCTGCATCCCTGTTAGTATAACACCTTCTGCATTCCTGCTAGCATAACACCTGCTACATCCCTGCTAGCATAACACCTGCTGCATAGGTGCTAGCATAACACCTGCTGCATCCCTGTTAGTATAACACCTTCTGCATCTCTGCTACTATAACACCTGCTGCATCCCTGCTAGTATAACACTTGCTGCATCCCTGCTAGTATAACACCTGCTGCATTCCTGCTTAGTATAATAACACCTTCTGCATTCCTGCTAGCATAACACCTGCTGCATCCCTGCTAGCATAACACCTGCTGCATCCCTGCTAGTATAACACCTGCTGCATCCCTGCTAGTATAACACCTGCTGCATCCCTGCTAGTATAACACTTGCTGCATCCCTGCTAGTATAACACCTGCTGCATCCCTGCTAGCATAACACTTGTTGAATCCCTGCTAGTATAACACCTGCTGCATCCCTGCTAGTATAACATTTGCTGCATCCCTGCTAGTATAACACTTGCTGCATCCCTGCTAGTATAACACCTGCTGCATCCCTGCTAGAATAACACTTGCTACATCCCTGCTAGTATAACACTTGCTACAGCCCTGCTAGTATGGCATTTGCTATTATTACACCTGCTACATGCCTGCTAGTATGACGCCTACATCCCTGTTAGTATAACACCTGCTACCTCCGTGCTAGTATGACACCTACATCTCTGCTAGTATAACACCTGCTTTATCCCTGCTGGTATAACACCTGCTGCATCCCTGCTAGTATTACACCTGCTGCATCCCTGAAAGTATAACACCTGCTTCATCCCTGTTAGTATAACACCTGCTGCATTCCTGCTAGCATAACACCTGCTGCATGTCTGCTACTATAACACCTGCTGCATGTCTCCTACTATAACACCTGCTGCATCCCTGTTAGTATAACACCTGCTTCATCCCTGTTAGTATAACACCTGCTGCATTCCTGCTAATATAACACCTGCTGCATCCATGCTAGAAAAACACCTGCTGCATCCCTTCTACTATAACACCTGCTGTATCCCTGAAAGTATAACACCTGCTTCATCCCTGTTAGTAAAACACCTGCTGCCTTCCTGCTAGTATAACACCTGCTGCATCCCTGTTAGTATAACACCTTCTGCATTCCTGCTAGCATAACACCTGCTACATCCCTGCTATCATAACACCTGCTGCATAGGTGCTAGCATAACACCTGCTGCATCCCTGCTAGTATAACACCTTCTGAATCTCTGCTACTATAACACCTGCTGCATCCCTGCTAGTATAACACTTGCTCCATCCGTGCTAGTATAACACCTGCTGCATTCCTGCTAGTATAACACCTGCTGCATCCCTGCTAGTATAACACCTTCTGCATTCCTGCTAGCATAACACCTGCTGCATCCCTGCTAGCATAACACCTGCTGCATCCCTGCTAGTATAACACCTGCTGCATCCCTGTTAGTATAACACCTGCTGCATCCCTGCTAGTATAACACTTGCTGCATCCCTGCTAGTATAACACCTGCTGCATCCCTGCTAGCATAACACTTGCTGAATCCCTGCTAGTATAACACCTGCTGCATCCCTGCTAGTATAACATTTGCTGCGTCCCTGCTAGTATAACACTTGCTGCATCCCTGCTAGTATAGCACCTGCTGCATCCCTGCTAGAATAACACTTGCTACATCCCTGCTAGTATAACAATTGCTATAGCCCTGCTAGTATGGCATTTGCTATTGTTACACCTGCTACATCCCTGCTAGTGTGACGCCTACATCCCTGTTAGTATAACACCTGCTACCTCCGTGCTAGTATGACACCTACATCTCTGCTAGTATAACACCCGCTTTATCCCTGCTGGTATAACACCTGCTGCATGCCTGCTAGTATTACACCTGCTGCATCCCTGCTTGTATAACACCTGCTTCATCCCTGCTAGTATAACACCTGCTGCGTTCCTGCTAATATAACACCTGCTGCATCCATGATAGAATAACACCTGCTGCATCCCTGCTAGTATAATACTTGCTGCATCTCTTCTACTATAACACCTGCTGCATTCCTGCTAGTATAACATCTGCTGCATCCCTGTTACTATAACACCTGCTGCATCCCTGCTAGTATAACGCCTACTGCATCCCTGCTAGTATAACACTTGCTGCATCCCTGCTAGTAAAACACTTGCTGCATCCCTCCTAGTATAACACCTGCTGCATTCCTGCTAGTATAACACTTGCTACATCCCTGCTAGTATAACGTCTGCTGCATTCCTGCTAGTACAACACTTGCTGCATCCCTGCTAGTATAACACGTGCTGCATCCCCGCTAGTTTAACAGTTGCTGCATCCTTGCTAGTATAACACTTGCTGCATCCCTGCTAATATAACACTTGCTGCATCCCTGCTAGTATAACACCTGCTGCATCCCTGCTAGTATAACACTTGCTGTACCCCTGCTAGTATAACACTTGCTGTATCCCTGCTAATATAACACCTGCTGCATCCCTGCTAGTATAACACCTGCTGCATCCCTGCTAGCATAACACCTGCTGCATCCGTGCTAGCATAACACCTGCTGCATCCCTGCTAGTATAACACCTTCTGCATCTCTGCTACTATAACACCTGCTGCATCCCTGCTAGTATAACACTTGCTGCATCCCTGCTAGTATAACACATGCTGCATCCCTGCTAATATAACACTTGCTGCATCCCTGCTAGTATAACACCTGCTGCATCCCTGCTAGTATAACACCTGCTGCATCCCTGCTAGTATAACACTTGCTGTACCCCTGCTAGTATAACACTTGCTGCATTCCTGCTAGTATAACACTTGCTGCATCCCTGCTAATATAACACCTGCTGCATCCCTGCTAGTATAACGACTGCTGCATCCCTGTTAGTATAACACCTGCTGCATTCCTGCTAGCATAACACCTGCTGCATCCCTGCTAGCATATCACCTGCTGCATCTGTGCTAGTATAACACCTGCTGCATCCCTGCTAGTATAACACCTGCTGCATCCCTGCTAGTGTAACACTTGCTACATCCCTGCTAGTATAACACCTGCTACAGCCCTGCTATTATGGCACTTGCTATTATTACACCTGCTACATCCCTGCTAGTATGACGCGTACATCCCTGTTAGTATAACACCTGCTACCTCCGTGCTAGTATGACACCTACATCCCTGCTAGTATAACACCTGCTTTATCCCTGCTGGTATAACACCTGCTGCATCCCTGCTAGTATTACACCTGCTGCATCCCTGCTAGTATAACACCTGCTTCATCCCTGCTAGTATAACACCTTCTGCGTTCCTGCTAATATAACACCTGCTGCATCCATGCTAGAATAACACCTGCTGCGTCCCTGCTACTATAACACCTGCTGCATCCCTGAAAGTATAACACCTGCTTCATTCCTGTTAGTATAACACCTGCTGCATTCCTGCTAGTATAACACCTGCTGCATCCCTGTTAGTATAACACCTTCTGCATTCCTGCTAGCATAACACCTGCTGCATCACTGCTAGCATAACACATGCTGCATCCGTGCTAGCATAACACCTGCTGCATCCCTGCTAGTATAACACCTTCTGCATCTCTGCTACTATAACACCTGCTGCATCCCTGCTAGTATAAAACTTGCTCCATCCCTGCTAGTATAACACCTGCTGCATTCCTGCTAGTATAACACTTGCTGCATCCCTGCTAATATAACACTTGCTGCATCCCTGCTAGTATAACACCTGCTGCATCCCTGCTAATATAACACTTGCTGCATCCATGCTAGTATAACACCTGCTGCATCCCTGCTAGTATGACACCTGCATCCCTGCTAGTATAACACCTGCTGCAACCCTGCTAGTATAACACTTGCTGAATCCCTTCTAGCATAACACCTGCTGCATCCCTGCTAGTATAACACCTGCTGCATCCCTGCTAGTATAACACCTGCTGCATCCCTGCTAGTAGAACACTTGCTACATCCCTGCTAGTATAACACCTGCTACAGCCCTGCTAGTATGGCACTTGCTATTATTACACCTGCTACATCCCTGCTAGTATGACGCCTACATCCCTGTTAGTATAACACCTTCTACCTCCGAGCTAGTATGACACCTACATCCCTGCTAGTATAACACCTGCTTCATCCCTGCTAGTATAACACCTGCTGCGTTCCTGCTAATATAACACCTGCTGCATCCATGCTAGAATAACACCTGCTGCATCCCTGCTAGTATAACACTTGCTGCATCCCTGCTAGTATAACACCTGCTGCATTCCTACTAGAATAACATCTGCTGCCTCCCTGTTAGTATAACACCTGCTGCATCCCTGCTAGTATAACACCTGCTGCATCCCTGCTAGTATAACACTTGCTGCATCCCTGCTAGTATAACACTTGCTGCATCCCTGCTAGTATAACACCTGCTGCATCCCTGCTAGTATAATACTTGCTGTATCCATGCTAGTATACCACTTGCTGCATCCCTGCTAATATAACACTTTCTGCATCCCTGCTAGTATAACACTTGCTGCGTCCCTGCTAGTATAACACTTGCTGTATCCCTGCTAGTATAACACTTTTTGCATTCCTGCTAGTATAACACTTCCTGCATCCCTGCTAATATAACACCTGCTGCATCTCTGCTAGTATAACACCTGCTGCATCCCTGGTAGTATAAAACCTGCTGCATCCTTGCTAGTATAACACTTGCTACATTCCTGCTAGTATAATACCTGCTGCATTCCTGCTAGTATAACACCTGCTGCATCTCTGTTAGTATAATACCTGCTGCATTCCAGCTAGCATAACACCTGCTGCATACCTGCTAGCATAACACCTGCTGCATCCCTGCTCGTATAACACCTGCTGCATCCCTGCTAGTATAACACCTGCAGCATCCCTGCTAGTATAACATTTGCTGCATACCTGCTAGTATAACACCTTCTGCGTCCCTGCTAGTATAACACCTGCTGCATCCCTTCTAGTATAACACCTGCTGCATCCCTGCTAGTATAACACTTGCTGCATCCCTGCTAGTATAACACCTGCTGCATCCCTGCTAGTATAACACTTGCTGCATCCCTGCTAGTATAACACCTGCTGCATCCCTGCTAGTATAACACTTGCAGCATCCCTGCTAGTATAACACCTGCTGCATCCCTGCTAGTATAACACTTGCTGCATACCTGTTAGTATAACACCTGCTGCATTCCTGCTAGTATAACACTTGCTGCATCCCTGCTAGTATAACACCTGCTGCATCCCTGCTTGTATAACACTTGCTGCATCCCTGCTAGTATAACACTTGCTGCATCTTTGCTAGTATAATACTTGCTGCATCCCTGCTAGTATAACACTTGCAGCATCCCTGCTAGTATAACACTTTCTGCATCCCTGCTAATTTAACACTTGCTGCATCCCTGCTAGTATAACACTTGCTGCATTCCTGCTAGTATAACACCTGCTGCATCCCTGCTAGTATAATACTTGCAGCATCTCTGCTAGCATAACACTTGCTGCATCCCTGCTAGTATAACACTTGCTGCATCCCTGCTAGTATAACACCTGCTGCATTCCTGCTAGTATAACACTTGCTGCATCACTGCTACTATAACACCTGCTGCATCCCTGCTAGTATAAAACTTGCTCCATCCCTGCTAGTATAACACTTGCTGCATCCCTGCTAATATAACACTTGCTGCATCCCTGCTAGTATAACACCTGCTGCATCCCTGCTAATATAACACTTGCTGCATCCATGCTAGTATAACACCTGCTGCATCCCTGCTAGTATGACACCTGCATCCCTGCTAGTATAACACCTGCTGCATCCCTGCTAGTATAACACTTGCTGAATCCCTTCTAGCATAACACCTGCTGCATCCCTGCTAGTATAACACCTGCTGCATCCCTGCTAGTATAACACCTGCTGCATCCCTGCTAGTAGAACACTTGCTACATCCCTGCTAGTATAACACCTGCTACAGCCCTGCTAGTATGGCACTTGCTATTATTACACCTGCTACATCCCTGCTAGTATGACGCCTACATCCCTGTTAGTATAACACCTTCTACCTCCGAGCTAGTATGACACCTACATCCCTGCTAGTATGACACCTGCTGCGTTCCTGCTAATATAACACCTGCTGCATCCATGCTAGAATAACACCTGCTGCATCCCTGCTAGTATAACACTTGCTGCATCCCTGCTAGTATAACACCTGCTGCATTCCTACTAGAATAACATCTGCTGCCTCCCTGTTAGTATAACACCTGCTGCATCCCTGCTAGTATAACACCTGCTGCATCCCTGCTAGTATAACACTTGCTGCATCCCTGCTAGTATAACACTTGCTGCATCCCTGCTAGTATAACACCTGCTGCATCCCTGCTAGTATAATACTTGCTGTATCCATGCTAGTATACCACTTGCTGCATCCCTGCTAATATAACACTTTCTGCATCCCTGCTAGTATAACACTTGCTGCGTCCCTGCTAGTATAACACTTGCTGTATCCCTGCTAGTATAACACTTGTTGCATTCCTGCTAGTATAACACTTCCTGCATCCCTGCTAATATAACACCTGCTGCATCTCTGCTAGTATAACACCTGCTGCATCCCTGTTAGTATAAAACCTGCTGCATCCCTGCTAGTATAACACTTGCTACATTCCTGCTAGTATAATACCTGCTGCATTCCTGCTAGTATAACACCTGCTGCATCTCTGTTAGTATAATACCTGCTGCATTCCTGCTAGCATAACACCTGCTGCATCCCTGCTAGCATAACACCTGCTGCATCCCTGCTCGTATAACACCTGCTGCATCCCTGCTAGTATAACACCTGCAGCATCCCTGCTAGTATAACATTTGCTGCATACCTGCTAGTATAACACCTTCTGCGTCCCTGCTAGTATAACACCTGCTGCATCCCTTCTAGTATAACACCTGCTGCATCCCTGCTAGTATAACACTTGCTGCATCCCTGCTAGTATAACACCTGCTGCATCCCTGCTAGTATAACACTTGCTGCATCCCTGCTAGTATAACACCTGCTGCATCCCTGCTAGTATAACACTTGCAGCATCCCTGCTAGTATAACACCTGCTGCATCCCTGCTAGTATAACACTTGCTGCATAGTATAACACCTGCTGCATTCCTGCTAGTATAACACTTGCTGCATCCCTGCTAGTATAACACTGCTGCATCCCTGCTTGTATAACACTTGCTGCATCCCTGCTAGTATAACACTTGCTGCTAGTATAATACTTGCTGCATCCCTGCTAGTATAACACTTGCAGCATCCCTGCTAGTATAACACTTTCTGCATCCCTGCTAATTTAACACTTGCTGCATCCCTGCTAGTATAACACTTGCTGCATTCCTGCTAGTATAACACCTGCTGCATCCCTGCTAGTATAATACTTGCAGCATCTCTGCTAGCATAACACTTGCTGCATCCCTGCTAGTATAACACTTGCTGCATCCCTGCTAGTATAACACCTGCTGCATTCCTGCTAGTATAACACTTGCTGCATCACTGCTAGTATAACACTTGCTGCATCCCTGCTAGCATAACACTTGCTGCATCCCTGCTAGTATAACACTTGCTGCATCCCTGCTAGTATAACACCTGCTGCATCCCTGCTAGTATAACACTTGCAGCATCCCTACTAGCATAACACTTGCTGCATCTCTGCTAATATAACACTTGCTGCATCCCTGCTAGTATAACACCTGCTGCATTCCTGCTAGTATAACACTTGCTGCATCCCTGCTAGTGTAACACTTGCTGCATCCCTGCTAGCATAACACTTGCTGCATCCCTGCTAGTATAACACTTGCAGCATCCCTGCTAGCATAACACTTGCTGCATCCCTGCTAGTATAACACTTGCAGCATCCCTCCTAGTATAACACTTGCTGCATCCCTGCTAGTATAACACTTGCTGCATCCCTGTTAGTATAACACTTGCAGCATCCCTACTAGCATAACACTTGCTGCATCCCTGCTAGTATAACACTTGCTGCATCCCTGCTAGTATAACACCTGCTGCATTCCTGCTAGTATAACACTTGCTGCATCCCTGCTAGTGTAACACTTGCTGCATCCCTGCTAGCATAACACTTGCTGCATCTCTGCTAGTATAACACTTGCAGCATCCCTGCTAGCATAACACTTGCTGCATCCCTGCTAGTATAACACTTGCTGCATCCCTGCTAGTATAATACTTGCTGGATTCCATGCTAGTATAACACTTGCAGCATCCCTGCTAGTATAACACTTTCTGCATCCCTGCTAATTTAACACTTGCTGCATCCCTGCTAGTATAACACTTGCTGCATTCCTGCTAGTATAACACCTGCTGCATCCCTGCTAGTATAACACTTGCAGCATCTCTGCTAGCATAACACTTGCTGCATCCCTGCTAGTATAACACTTGCTGCATCCCTTGCTAGTATAACACCTGCTGCATTCCTGCTAGTATAACACTTGCTGCATCCCTGCTAGTGTAACACTTGCTGCATCCCTGCTAGCATAACACTTGCTGCATCCCTGCTAGTATAACACTTGCAGCATCCCTGCTAGCATAACACTTGCTGCATCCCTGCTAGTATAACACTTGCAGCATCCCTCCTAGTATAACACTTGCTGCATCCCTGCTAGTATAACACTTGCTGCATCCCTGTTAGTATAACACTTGCAGCATCCCTACTAGCATAACACTTGCTGCATCCCTGCTAGTATAACACTTGCTGCATCCCTGCTAGTATAACACCTGCTGCATTCCTGCTAGTATAACACTTGCTGCATCCCTGCTAGTGTAACACTTGCTGCATCCCTGCTAGCATAACACTTGCTGCATGTCTGCTAGTATAACACTTGCAGCATCCCTGCTAGCATAAGACTTGCTGCATCCCTGCTAGTATAACACTTGCAGCATCCCTGCTAGTATAACACTTGCTGCATCCCTGCTAGTATAACACTTGCTGCATCCCTGCTAGTATAACACCTGCTGCATCCCTTAGTCTTGTTGTAAAGTCTGCACGAGTCATTGCATTTATCTCCGTGAGGTGGAAATGTTTTCTGTGTTCAGTGACTCTCGAGCGCTGCTGACACCTCTTGCTTCCTCTGGTGACAGTCAGGTGTCAGGACTTCGTGAAGACTTGCATTAGTCTCAGCCATAATACTGTAGTCTAGTCCATCATCTGGGTCTGGTCTTGTTGAAGCAAATGAGCATCGTAGCATCTTTGTTGTGTCCTGACACAGAGAACATTTCGACAAATTGACACATTAGCCACACATGCAACACCTAGGTGACTTTACTGAGAGGTTTCCCCAGTACAACACCTAGGTGACTTTACTGAGAGGTTTCCCCAGTACAACACCTAGGTGGCTTTACTGAGAGGTTTCCCCAGTACAACACCTAGGTGACTTTACTGAGAGGTTTCCCCGTACAACACCTAGGTGACTTTACTGAGAGGTTTCCCCAGTACAACACCTAGGTGACTTTACTGAGGGGTTTCCCCAGTACAACACCTTGGTGACTTTACTGAGAGGTTTCCCCAGTACAACACCTAGGTGACTTTACTGAGAGGTTTCCCCAGTACAACACCTAGGTGACTTTACTGAGAGGTTTCCCCAGTACAACACCTAGGTGGCTTTACTGAGAGGTTTCCCCAGTACAACACCTAGGTGACTTTACTGAGAGGTTTCCCCAGTACAACACCTAGGTGACTTTACTGAGAGGTTTCCCCAGTACAACACCTAGGTGACTTTACTGAGAGGTTCCCCAGTACAACACCTAGGTGACTTTACTGAGAGGTTTCCCCAGTACAACACCTAGGTGACTTTACTGAGAGGTTTCCCCAGTACAACACCTAGGTGACTTTACTGAGAGGTTTCCCCAGTACAACACCTAGGTGACTTTACTGAGAGGTTTCCCCAGTACAACACCTAGGTGACTTTACTGAGATTTTTCCCCAGTACACCTAGGTGACTTTACTCAGACATTAATGTTATATTTCTGGATATTGATGTGTGATGAAGATTTTAAATACAAAATTAATTAGACTAAGAAATTAATACCCATCTTAAACACTCTGACCTCACCATGACCCCACCAGTCACAACTTGACCCCACAATTACCCCACCTGCCACAACTTGATCCCACCATGACCCCACCAGCTATACCGTGACCCCACTATGACCACACCTGCCATAACTTGACCCCACCATGACCCCACCTGTTATAACTTAACCGCACCATGACCCGAAAATGACTCCTCCCTCACCACACACTCATCCCACTCTGATCCCACTCTGATCCCACCCGACCCCACCCTGACCTTACCTGTCACACCCTGACCCCATCCTGATCCAACCATGACCCCATCATGACCCCACACTGACTCCACCATGACCCCACCATGACCCCACCATGACCTCACCATGACCTCACACACTGACTCCAGCCTCACTCCACTCTAACCCCACTGCCACACTCTAACCCCACTGCCACAATCTAACCCCACTGCCACACTCTGACCACACTGACCACATATGTCAGGCTTTCAGTGCCAAACGAGCCACTGACATCAGTGTCACAACGTCAGGCGTCAGCTGAGCCAAGCCTGGTGCCAGCACCCTCATAACTATGTTAAACCACCGTCATAACTGTGTTATACCACCCTCATAACTATGTTATACCACACTCATAACTGTGCTATACCACCCTCATAACTATGTTATATCACCCTCATAACTATGTTATACCACCATCATAACTGTGTTATACCATCCTCATAACTATGTTATACCACACTCATAACTATGTTATACCACCATCATAACTGTGTTATACCACCATCATAACTATGTTATACCACCCACATAACTATGTTATACCACCATCATAACTGTGTTATACCACCCTCATAACTATGTTATACCACACTCCTAACCATGTTATACCACCATCATAACTGTTATACCACCATCATAACTATGTTATACCACCCTCATAACTATGTTATACCACCCTCATAATTATGTTATACCACCCTCATAACTATGTTATACCACCATCATAACTATGTTATACCACCATCATAACTGTGTTACACCACCCTGATGACTATGTTATACCACCCTCACAACTGTGTTATACCACCATCATAACTGTTATACCACCCTCATAACTATGTTGTACCACCATCATAACTATGTTATATCACAACTGTGTTATACCACCATCATAACTGTGTTATACCACCATCATAACTGTGTTATACCACCATCATAACTGTGTTATACCACCATCATAATTATGTTATACCACCATCATAACTGTTATACCACCATCGTAACTGTGTTATACCACCATCATAACTGTGTTATACCACCATCATAATTATGTTATACCACCATCATAACTGTGTTATACCACCATCATAACTGTGTTATACCACCATCATAACTGTGTTATACCACCATCATAACTGTGTTATACCACCATCGTAACTGTGTTATACCACCATCGTAACTGTGTTATACCACCATCGTAACTGTGTTATACCACCATCGTAACTGTGTTATACCACCATCATAACCATGTTATACCACCATCATAACTGTGTTATACCACCATCATAACTATGTTATACCACCATCGTAACTGTGTTATACCACCATCATAACTGTTATACCACCATCGTAACTGTGTTATACCACCATCGTAACTGTGTTATACCACCATCATAACTGTGTTATACCACCATCGTAACTGTGTTATACCACCATCGTAACTGTGTTATACCACCATCATAACTGTGTTATACCACCATCATAACTATGTTATACCACCATCATAACTATGTTATACCACCATCATAACCATGTTATACCACCATCATAACTGTGTTATACCACCATCGTAACTGTGTTATACCACCATCATAACTGTGTTATACCACCATCGTAACTGTGTTATACCACCATCGTAACCATGTTATACCACCATCATAACTGTGTTATACCACCATCATAACTATGTTATACCACCATCATAACTATGTTATACCACCATCATAACCATGTTATACCACCATCATAACTGTGTTATACCACCATCATAACTATGTTATACCACCATCATAACTATGTTATACCACCATCATAACTGTGTTATACCACCATCATAACTATGTTATACCACCATCATAACTATGTTATACCACCATCATAACTATGTTATACCACCATCATAACTATGTTATACCACCATCATAACTGTGTTATACCACCATCATAACTATGTTATACCACCATCATAACCATGTTATACCACCATCATAACTGTGTTATACCACCATCATAACTATGTTATACCACCATCATAACCATTTTATACCACCATCATAACTGTGTTATACCACCATCATAACTATGTTATACCACCATCATAACTATGTTATACCACCATCATAACTATGTTATACCACTATCATAACCATGTTATACCACCATCATAACTGTGTTATACCACCATCATAACTATGTTATACCACCATCATAACCATGTTATACCACCATCATAACTGTGTTATACCACCATCATAACCATGTTATACCACCATCATAACTGTGTTATACCACCATCATAACTGTGTTATACCACCATCATAACTATGTTATACCACCATCATAACTGTGTTATACCACCATCATAACTATGTTATACCACCATCATAACTGTGTTATACCACCATCATAACCATGTTATACCACCATCATAACTGTGTTATACCACCATCATAACCATGTTATACCACCATCATAACTGTGTTATACCACCATCATAACTGTGTTATACCACCATCATAACCATGTTATACCACCATCATAACTGTGTTATACCACCATCATAACTGTGTTATACCACCATCATAACCATGTTATACCACCATCATAACCATGTTATACCACCATCATAACTGTGTTATACCACCATCATAACCATGTTATACCACCATCATAACTGTGTTATACCACCATCATAACTGTGTTATACCACCATCATAACCATGTTATACCACCATCATAACCATGTTATACCACCATCATAACTGTGTTATACCACCATCATAACTGTGTTATACCACCATCATAACTATGTTATACCACCATCATAACTATGTTATACCACCATCATAACCATGTTATACCACCATCATAACCATGTTATACCACCATCATAACCATGTTATACCACCATCATAACCATGTTATACCACCATCATAACTGTGTTATACCACCATCATAACTGTGTTATACCACCATCATAACCATGTTATACCACCATCATAACTATGTTATACCACCATCATAACCATGTTATACCACCATCATAACCATGTTATACCACCATCATAACCATGTTATACCACCATCATAACCATGTTATACCACCATCATAACCATGTTATACCACCATCATAACTGTGTTATACCACCATCATAACCATGTTATACCACCATCATAACCATGTTATACCACCATCATAACCATGTTATACCACCATCATAACTGTGTTATACCACCATCATAACTATGTTATACCACCATCATAACCATGTTATACCACCATCATAACTATGTTATACCACCATCATAACCATGTTATACCACCATCATAACCATGTTATACCACCATCATAACTATGTTATACCACCATCATAACCATGTTATACCACCATCATAACCATGTTATACCACCATCATAACCATGTTATACCACCATCATAACCATGTTATACCACCATCATAACCATGTTATACCACCATCATAACTATGTTATACCACCATCATAACTGTGTTATACCACCATCATAACTATGTTATACCACCATCATAACCATGTTATACCACCATCATAACCATGTTATACCACCATCATAAATATTGTTATACCACCATCATAACCATGTTATACCACCATCATAACTATGTTATACCACCATCATAACCATGTTATACCACCATCATAACCATGTTATACCACCATCATAACCATGTTATACCACCATCATAACTGTGTTATACCACCATCATAACCATGTTATACCACCATCATAACCATGTTATACCACCATCATAACCATGTTATACCACCATCATAACTGTGTTATACCACCATCATAACCATGTTATACCACCATCATAACCATGTTATACCACCATCATAACCATGTTATACCACCATCATAACCATGTTATACCACCATCATAACCATGTTATACCACCATCATAACTATGTTATACCACCATCATAACCATGTTATACCACCATCATAACCATGTTATACCACCATCATAACCATGTTATACCACCATCATAACCATGTTATACCACCATCATAACCATGTTATACCATCATCATAACTATGTTATACCACCATCATAACTGTGTTATACCACCATCATAACTATGTTATACCACCATCATAACCATGTTATACCACCATCATAACCATGTTATACCACCATCATAATCATGTTATACCACCATCATAACCATGTTATACCACCATCATAACTATGTTATACCACCATCATAACCATGTTATACCACCATCATAACCATGTTATACCACCATCATAACCATGTTATACCACCATCATATACCACCATGTTATACCACCATCATAACTATACCACTATCATAACTGTGTTATACCACTATCATAACTGTGTTATACCACTATCATAACTGTGTTATACCACCATCATAACTGTGTTATACCACTATCATAACTGTGTTATACCACTATCATAACCATGTTATACCACCATCATAACTGTGTTATACCACTATCATAACTGTGTTATACCACTATCATAACTGTGTTATACCACCATCATAACTGTGTTATACCACCATCATAACTGTGTTATACCACCATCATAACTGTGTTATACCACCATCATAACTGTGTTATACCACCATCATAACTGTGTTATACCACCATCATAACTGTGTTATACCACCATCATAACTGTGTTATACCACCATCATAACTGTGTTATACCACCATCATAACCATGTTATACCACCATCATAACTATGTTATACCACCATCATAACTATGTTATACCACCATCATAACCATGTTATACCACCATCATAACCATGTTATACCACCATCATAACTATGTTATAACACCATCATAACCATGTTATACCACCATCATAACTATGTTATACCACCATCATAACTATGTTATACCACCATCATAACTGTGTTATACCACCATCATAATCATAATACAACTCAGTTTCAACACTAGGTCATTACACGAAACACAAGCTTTGTAAACTGTCTGTGTTACACGCAGCACAAGCTTTATCAACAATCAATGATCACTGTGTCATCTTGATCACTGTGTCACCTTCCTTGATCACTGTGTCATCTTGATCACTGTGTCACCTTCCTTGATCACTTAGTCATCTTGATCACTGTGTCACCTTCCTTGATCACTGTGTCATCTTGATCACTGTGTCACCTTCCTTGATCACTTTGTCACCTTCCTTGATCACTGTGTCATCTTGATCACTGTGTCACCTTCCTTGATCACTTAGTCATCTTGATCACTGTGTCACCTTCCTTGATCACTGAGTCATCTTGATCACTGTGTCACCTTCCTTGATCACTTAGTCATCTTGATCACTGTGTCACCTTCCTTGATCACTGTGTCATCTTGATCACTGTGTCACCTTCCTTGATCACTTAGTCATCTTGATCACTGTGTCACCTTCCTTGATCACTGAGTCATCTTGATCACTGTGTCACCTTCCTTGATCACTGTGTCATATTGATCACTGTGTCACCTTCCTTGATCACTGTGTCATCTTGATCACTGTGTCACCTTCCTTGATCACTGAGTCATCTTGATCACTGTGTCACCTTCCTTGATCACTGTGTCATCTTGATCACTGTGTCACCTTCCTTGATCACTGTGTCATATTGATCACTGTGTCACCTTCCTTGATCACTCAGTCATCTTGATCACTGTGTCACCTTCCTTGATCACTGTGTCACCTTCCTTGATCACTGTGTCATATTGATCAATGTGTCACCTTCCTTGATCACTGTGTCATACTGATCACTGTGTCACCTTCCTTGATCACTTTGTCACCTTCCTTGATCACTGTGTCACCTTCCTTGATCACTGTGTCATACTGATCACTGTGTCACCTTCCTTGATCACTGAGTCATCTTGATCACTGTGTCACCTTCCTTGATCACTGTGTCATATTGATCACTGTGTCACCTTCCTTGATCACTGAGTCATCTTGATCACTGTGTCACCTTCCTTGATCACTGTGTCACCTTCCTTGATCACTGTGTCACCTTCCTTGATCACTGTGTCATATTGATCACTGTGTCACCTTCCTTGATCACTGTGTCATACTGATCACTGTGTCACCTTCCTTGATCACTGTGTCACCTTCCTTGATCACTGAGTCATATTGATCACTGTGTCACCTTCCTTGATCACTGTGTCACCTTCCTTGATCACTGTGTCACCTTCCTTGATCACTGTGTCATATTGATCACTGTGTCACCTTCCTTGATCACTGTGTCATATTGATCACTGTGTCACCTTCCTTGATCACTGTGTCACCTTCCTTGATCACTGTGTCACCTTCCTTGATCACTGTGTCATATTGATCACTGTGTCACCTTCCTTGATCACTGTGTCATCTTGATCACTGTGACACCTTCCTTGATCACTGTGACGCCTTCCTTGATCACTGTGTCACCTTCCTTGATCGCTGTGTCATATTGATCACTGTGTCACCTTCCATGATCACTCTGTCTCCTTCCTTGATCACTGTGTCACCTTCCTTGATCACTGTGTCACCTTGCTTGATCACTCTGTATCCTTCCTTGATCATTGTGTCACTTTCCTTGATCACTGTGTCACCTTCCTTGATCACTGTGTCATCTTCCTTGATCACTGTGTCATCTTGATCACTGTGTCACCTTCCTTGATCACTGTGATCATACCCCCGGCCGGGATTGAACCCGCGGTCATAGTCTCAAAACTCACTGTGTCATCTGTGACCACAAATGCAAGTGATCACTGTGTCACCTTCCTTGATCACTGTGTCACCTTCCTTGATCATTGTGTCATATTGATCACTGTGTCACCTTCCTTGATCACTGTGTCACCTTCCTTGATCACTGTGTCACCTTCCTTGATCATTGTGTCATATTGATCACTGTGTCACCTTCCTTGATCACTGTGTCACCTTCCTTGATCACTCTGTCACCTTCCTTGATCATTGTGTTATATTGATCACTGTGTCACGTTCCTTGATCACTCTGTCACCTTCCTTGATCATTGTGTCATATTGATCACTGTGTCACCTTCCTTGATCACTGTGTCATATTGATCACTGTGTCACCTTCCTTGATCACTGTGTCATATTGATCACTGTGTCACCTTCCTTGATCATTGTGTCATATTGATCACTGTGTAACCTTCCTTGATCACTGTGTCACCTTCCTTGATCACTGTGTCATATTGATCACTGTGTCACCTTCCTTGATCACTGTGTCACCTTCCTTGATCACTCTGTCACCTTCCTTGATCATTGTGTCATATTGATCACTGTGTCACCTTCCTTGATCACTGTGTCATATTGATCACTGTGTCACCTTCCTTGATCACTGTGTCACCTTCCTTGATCACTGTGTCACCTTCCTTGATCACTCTGTCACCCTCCTTGATCATTGTCACCTCGATCACTGTGTTACCTCGATCACTGTATCACCGTGATCACTGTGTCACCTTCTGAGTGCTAGGAGCGAGCTAGGGTGCTGAGTGCTAGGTGTGGGTCCTGGGGTACTAAGTAGGTGATAGATGCTAGACGTTATTGGCAGGTGCTGTGTGCTAAGTCTTAGGAGTTGATTTTAAGTGCTAGGTGCTTCAGGAACTGGCGCTGGATGTTAGGTGCTAGGAACGAGTGATGAGTACTGAGGGCGGTTGCTGTGTGCTAGGAACCGGTGCTGGCGCTAGGGATGGGTGCTGTGTGCTAAGGGTGGAGTTGCTAGGTGCTAGTGGCGGGTGTTGGGTACTAGTGGCGGGTGCTGGGTGCTTGGGAGGGTGCTAGGCGCTAGGCTAGGAAGCTGGGGTGTTAAGAGTGCTTGGTGCTTGATGCTAGGAGCGGGTGCACTCTGCTAGGTACTAGGTGAGGGTGCGTTTTGCTAGGGGATTATGCTACATGTTAGAAGTTTCCAGTGCTAGGAGAGTGTGCTGGGTGCTATGGGCTGTTCCTGAATGCCAGGTGCTAGGGACGGATTCAGTTGTTGGATGCTGGGTGGTAGAGGCGGGAGTTGAGTGCTAGGGACGGGTTCTGGGTACTAGGGTCGGGTTCTAGGTACTAGGGATGGGTACTAGTTGCTAAGGGTAGGTGTTAGTTACTAGGGCCGCATGCTAGGTGCTAGGCTATGGCTGGGAGACGGGGGGCTAGAGGGAGGTTCTAAAGGTGGGTGCTAGTTGCTATGGGGTAGTGCTAGGTACTAGGGGCTTGTGCTAGTTACTAATGGCCGTTTGCTAGTGGTAGGATTGCGTGCTAGGTGATTAGGGGCTTGGTCTACGGGCGGGAGATAGGTACTGTGGGTTGGTGCTAAAGACTAGGGGCAGGTGACAGGGACGGATGCTATGTTCTAGTGATGGGTGCTAGGTGATAGGGGTGGGTGATAGGTAATAAGGGTGGGTGCTAGGGGCGGGTGCTAAGTACTAGAGAAGGGTGGTGGTCCTCGGGGCGATTGCTAGGGGAGGGTGCTACGGGTGGATGCTAGGTGCTCGGAGATGGTGCTAGGGGCAGTTGCTAGGAGCGGGTGCTACGAGTGGATGTTAGGTGCTCGGAAAGGGCGTCTGGAGAGCGTGCTAGGGAAGGATACTAGGAGCCGAGGATAGGTTCTAGGCACAAGGAGCGGATGCTAAGTGCTTAGGGAGAGTGCTAGGTGCTTTGGGCAGATGCTAGGTGCCAGGGGTGGGTGCTAGGTATGAGTGATAGGTTCTTGGGAAGGGCTGATTACTATGGAGAGGTGCTAGGAGCGTGTGATAAGGTGGGTGCTAGGTGCTGTGAGTGGGTGCCAGGAGCTAGGGGCAGGTGCTCGGGGCGGGTGCTACGGGCAATTGCTAGGTGCTAGGAGTAGGTTCTAGGGGCGTTTACAAGGGGTGAGTGCTTGTTGCTAGGGGCTGGTGGTAGGAATGGGTGCAAGGGGCAAGTGCAAGATGCTAGGGGCGGGTGCTAGGGGCAGGTGCTAGGGACGGGTACTAACAGCGGGTGCTAGGGGTAGGTGCTAGAGGTAGATGCTAAGGGCAGGTGTTAAGGGCAGGTGCTAGGTGCCAGAGGCAGAAGCTAAGGGCAAGTACTAGGGGGCAGTGCCTAGAGCAGGTGCTAGGGACGGGCGCTAAGAGCAGGTACTAGAAGTGGATGCTAAGGGCAGGTGCTAGGGGCAGGTGCTAGGGGTAGGTGCTAATGATAGGTGCTAGGAGAGGATGTTAGGAGCGGGTGCTAGGGACAGGTGCAAGGGGCAGGTGCTAGGTTCTAGGGGCGGACGATAGTGGCAGGTGCTTCAGCCGGGTGCTATGGGCAGGTCCTAGGTGCTAGAGACAGGTGCTAGGAGCGTATGTATGGGGTAGGTGCTAGGAACGGGTGCGATGATGTGCTAGGGGTAGGTGCTAGGGATTAGTGCTAGGGGCAGGTGCTAGGGACAGGTGCTAGGTGCAAGAGGAGGGTGGTAGGGGGGTTTGCCTGGGCAGGTGCAAAGTTCAAGGGGCGGGTACTAGGGGCACGTACTAAGGGCAGGTGCTAGGAGCGGGTACTGAGAGAAGGTGCTAGGGGAGGGTGCTAGGGGCAGGTGCTAGGGGAAGGTGCTAGGTGTAAGAGTAGGTACTAGGGACGGGTGCTAGGGGCGGGTGTAAGAGGCATGTGCTAAGTGCTAGGGGTGGGTGTTAGGTCCTAAGGGTGGGTGCTAGATCTAGGGGCAGGTGCCAGGAGATAAGGGCATGTGCTAGGGCAAGGTTATTATGGGCAGGTGCTAGGGCCGGGTGCTAGGGGCAGGTGCTATGTGCTAAGAGCAGGTGCTAAGTGCTAGAGGCGGGTGCTAGGTGCTAAAAGCAGGTGCTAGGTGCTAGCTGCTAGAGGCGGGTGCTAGGTGCTAAAGGAGGGTGCTAAAGGCAGGTGCTAAGGCGCGTGTTAGGGGCAGGTGCTAGGGGCGGATGATGAGGGCAGGTGCTAGGGGTGGATGCTATGAGAGGTGTTAGGTACTAAGGGTTAGTGATAGGGGCAGGTGCTAGGTGCCAGGGGCGGGTGGTACGGGCGAGTGCTAGGGTGCTAGCGGCGAGTGCTAGGGTGCTAGTGGCAGGTGCTAGGGGCAGGAGCAAGGTGCTAGTGGCAGGTGCTAGCGGCAGGTGCAAGGTGCTAGTGGCAGGTGCTAGGGGCAGGTGCTAGGGTCGGGTGCTGGGGTCAGGTGCTAGGTGCTAGGGGCGGGTGCTACGGAGCAGGTTCTAGGTGCTAGGGGCAGGTGCTAGTTGCTAGGAGCAGGCGCTAGGGGCGGGTGCTAGGGGCGAGTGCTAGGGTGCTAGTGGCAGGTGCTAGGTGCCAGAGGCGAGTGCTAGAGTGCTAGTGGCAGGTGCTAGGGGAAGGTGCAAGGCGCTAGGGGCAGGTGCTAGGGTCGGGTGCTAGGGGCAGGTGCTTGGTGCTAGGGGCGGGTGCTAGGGGCAGGTGCTAGGGTCGGGTGCTAGGGGCAGGTGCTAGGGGCGGGTGCTAGGGGCAGGTGCTAGGGGCGGGTGCTAGGGGCAGGTGCTAGGGGCGGGTGCTAGGGGCAGGTGCTAGGGGCGGGTGCTAGGGGCAGGTGCTAGGTGCTAAGAGCAGGTGCTAGGTGCTAGAGGCGGGTGCTAGGTGCTAAAAGCAGGTGCTAGCTGCTAGAGGCGGGTGCTAGGTGCTAAAGGCAGGTGCTAAGGCGCGTGTTAGGGGCAGGTGCTAGGGGCGGATGATGAGGGCAGGTGCTAGGGGTGGATGCTAGGGGCAAATGCTAGGAGAGGGTGCCAGGGGCAGGTGCTAGGAGCGGATGCTGAGAGGTGTTAGGTACTAAGGGTTAGTGATAGGGGCAGGTGCTAGGGGCCAGGGGCGGGTGGTACGGGCGAGTGCTAGGGTGCTAGTGGCAGGTGCTAGGGGCAGGTGCAAGGTGCTAGTGGCAGGTGCTAGCGGCAGGTGCAAGGTGCTAGTGGCAGGTGCTAGGGGCAGGTGCTAGGGTCGGGTGCTGGGGTCAGGTGCTAGGTGCTAGGGGCGGGTGCTACGGGGCAGGTTCTAGGTGCTGGGGGCAGGTGCTAGTTGCTAGGAGCAGGCGCTAGGGGCGGGCGCTAGGGGCGAGTGCTAGGGTGCTAGTGGCAGGTGCTAGGGGAAGGTGCAAGGCGCTAGTGGCAGGTGCTAGGGGCAGGTGCTAGGGTCGGGTGCTAGGGGCAGGTGCTTGGTGCTAGGGGCGGGTGCTAGGGGCAGGTGCTAGGGTCAGGTGCTAGGGGCAGGCGCTAGGGGCGGGTGGTAGGGGCGAGTGCTAGGGTGCTAGTGGTAGGTGCTAGGGGCAGGTGCTAGGAGCGGGTGCTAGAGGCAGGTGCTAGGGGCGGTGGTAGGGGCGAGTGCTCGGGTGCTAGTGGCAGGTGCTAGGGGCAGGTGCTAGGAGCTAAGGGCGGGTGCTAGGGGCGGGTCTTAGGTGCTAGGGGCAGGTGCTAGGTGCTAGGGGCGGGTGGTACGGGCGAGTGCTAGGGGGCTATTGGCAGGTGCTAGGGGGCTATTGGCAGGTGCTAGGGGCAGGTGCTAAGAGCAGGTGCTAGGGACAGGTGCTAGGTGCTAGGGGAGGGTGCTGGGCACAGCCTCACACCGTCTCATGGATGGTCGGCTTTAGGAAAATCCATACTAGTGAGCGGTGCTGCGTGGTGGGTGGCCCACCCCACCCACCCGGTGGGCGTGGCTGCTCCCACCACGCCCACCCAGCCCACCCGCACCCCACCACGCCCACCCTGCACCCAATCACGCCTACCCTGCACCCCACCACGCCCACCCAGTACACCACCATGCCCGCCCTCCACACCAACACGCCCACCCTGCACCCCACCACGCCCACCCTGCACCCAAAACGGCCACCATGCAACCCACCACGCCCACCCTGCACCCCACCACGCCCATCCTGCACCCCATCACGCCCACCATGTAACCCACCACGCCCATCCTGCACACCACCACCCCCACCCTACACCCCAACTCGCCCGATATGCAACCCACCACGCCCACCCTGCACGTCAAAACGCCCACCATGCAACCCACCACGCACACCAAGTAACCCACAGCGCCCACCCTGTGCCCCACCACGCCCATCCTGCACACCCCCACCCCCATCCTCCACCCCAACACGCCCGATATGCAACCCACCACGCCCACCATGTAACCCACAACGCCCACTTTACACACCGTCCACGCCCATCCTGCCCACTACCACTTCCACCCTCCAACACACCACGCCCACCTGCCACATTATCACACCCATAATGCAGACTCTCACGCCCACCCTGCACATCCCCAAGCCCACCCTACACAGGACCACGCCTACCCTACACACCACCACGCCCACGATGCAGACTCTCACGCCCATCCTGCACACCACCACGCCCACCCTGCACACCACCACGCCCCCCTGCACTGCACCACGCCCACCCTACACACCACCACGCCCACCCTGCACACCACCACGCCCATCCTGCACTCCACCACGCCCATCCTACACACCACCACGCCCACCCTGCACACAACCACGCCAATCCTGCACACAACCACGCCCACCCTGCATACCACCACGCCCACCCTGCACACCACCACGCCCACCCGTGTGTGTGTGTGTGTGTGTGTGTGTGCGTGTGTATGTGTGTGTGTGTGTGTGTGTGTGTGTGTGTGTGTGTGTGTGTGTGTGTGTGTGTGTGTGTGTGTGTGTGTGTGTGTGCTCTTAGTTGTGGTTACAGGGGTCGAGTCACAGCTCCTGGCCTCGCCTCTTCATTGGTACATTCTCTCCTTGCTCAATGAGATTTATCGTATCTCTTCTTAAAGTAATGTATGGATACTGCCTCTGCTACATTACTCTCCAGACTATCCCACTTCCTGACTGTGTCACGTCTCTGAAACATCCTCTATCGATTCAGTGTCAATTCCTCTCGGTATTTTTTATTTCGTTATTAAATCTCCGTTATCCTTCTTGTCCTCCAGGGTCGTCGGGTCGATTTCTCTTAACCTATCCTGGTAGGACATTCCCCTTAGCCCAGGCACTACTTTTGTTACAAACCTTTGCACTTTCTCTAATTTCTAGACATGCTTGACCAGGTGTGGGTTCCAAACTGGTGCTGCATACTCCAATATGGGCCTGACGTACACGGTGTACAGAATCTTGAACGAATCCTTAGTAAGGTGTCGAAGTGTTCTTCTTTTGTTTGCCAAGAGCCCAAATGCTGCACAAATTAAGTTGATATGCGTCTCACGAAATGTGTTCAGTCTTGTACTCACTCTTAAGTGAGGTTTACAGTCTTTGGCCCCCTAGACTGTACTCTGTCTGTGGCCTTCTTTGACCTTCCTCAATCTTCATTACTTTGAAACCATGGTACGGGAGGAGATTAAACTCGCGGCTAGTGAGTCGTAAAACTCCAGCCGGCACACTAGCCCATGAGTCAACTGGCTACAATAAGATTCATTCAGCTAGGTATATTTATACACTATAGCTAGGTTAGTTACGGCCACGCTGACGGGAGATTCACCTGTAAAAACTTGCATTTGTGGTCACAGTGATGACCCATGCTAACCTTGCTATGGTGCATAAATATACCTAGTTGGATAAATCTTATTTTAGCCAGCTGACCCAGTGCCTAACGCTTCGGTCTGGAGTCTTACGACTCAATAGCTGCGAGTTCAATCACCGCCCGTACCGTGGTTTGTTTGCAATCGTGTCATTAGGATTTCGTGATTCATGATTTTGCACTTGGTGAGCTTAAACTCCAGGAGCCAGTTGGTGGACCTGGCTTGCAGCCTGTCCAGATCCCTTTATAGTCTTACCCGATCCTCATCCACTTGAATTCTCTGTATTAGTTTCACATCATCTGCAAACAGGCACACCTCTGAATCTATCCGCTTTGTCATATCATTCACATATCCCAGAAACAACACCAACCCTAGGACTAACCCTTGTGGAACCCCGCTCGTCACAAGCGCCCACTCTGACATCTCGTCATGTACCATGACTCGTTGTTCCCTGTCAGGTATTCTCTGATACACTGCAGTGCCTTTACCTGTTATTCCTGCCTCCTCATATAGCTTATTCACTAATCTGCACTTAACTGTGTCGAAAGCTTTCTTACAGTCCAAGATAATGCAATCTACCTCTTTCTCTCTCTCTCTCTCTCTCTCTCTCTCTCTCTCTCTCTCTCTCTCTCTCTCTCTCTCTCTCTCTCTCTCTCTCTCTCTCTCTCTCTCTCTCTCTCTCTCTCTCTCTCTCTCTCTCTCTCTCCAGCCTTACTTCTGTGTCGCAAAACTCCAGTAAGTTTCTGACACAGGATTCTCCCTCCCTGAAACTGTGCAAGTTATCGTGTATAAACTCATTCCTTTCCAAATGCTCCACCACTCTTTTCCTGATTATCTTCTCCATGACTTTGCATACTGTACATGTCAGTGACACAGGTCTGTAGTTTAATGCTACCTGTCTGTCTCCTTTCTCAAACATTGGGACTACATTTGCTCTCTTCCCACCTGTTTTGATATGTGTGTGGAAGATTGCTGCTAGTGGCACACACACAGTGCCTCTGTTCCATGTCTCAAGACCCACAGAGAGATTTTGTCCGTTGCCACTGACTTTGAGGTATCTAGCTCACTTAACAGCCTATTCACTTCTTCCTCGGCTGTGCGTAGTGAGTCCAGCACTTGTTGGTATACCCTACCATTCCGGTTTCCTAAAGTCTTCCTTTCTACACTGAAAACACATCCTTAGGTCTCGTGTCCAGCTCTTCACATATTTCTTGGTCGTTTCCTGTGAACTCCCCTCCTTCCTTCCTTAGTCTGATTACCTGGCCATTGAATGTTGCTTTCTCCTGATGTCACTTTACAACAGTTTTGTTATGTCATTTTCATATTGCTGCTGGGACTCCCTCCTTATCCATGCATATTCGCTTCTGGCTCATCGGTTACTCTCCTTATTTTCCTGGGTCCTTTGTCTTCTATATTTTTTCCATTCTCCAAAACACTTAGTTTTAGCCTCTTTACACCTGTGGGTGAACCAAGGGCTCCTTCGTGTCTTCCCATTGTTTCTTTTGTCTTTGAATACGAACCTCCCCTCTGCCTCCTTGCATTTTGTGGTCACATATTCAATCATTTCATTTACTGTTTATCTCACGAGTTCTTATTCCCACTGTACCTCATGCAGGAAAGTCCTCATACCTGTGTAGTCCCCTCTTTTGTAGTTTGGCTTTTCCCATCCTACTCGTGCTGCTTCAATCTCCACTTCTGGCTCTACAATGTATTCGAAGCTCAGGACCACATGATAAATAGCTCTGAGGGGCCTTTCGTATGTGATGTCCCCAATGTCTGAACTACTCAAAGTGAATATGAGGTCCAGCCATGCTGGTTCATCCTTTCTTCTCTCTGGCAGTGTCCCTAACGTGTTGATGCATATAGTTTTTCCCAGTGCCACCTCCAGCATATTAGATCTCCACATTCCTGGTCCCCCATGTGGCTCCAGATTTTCCCAGTCAGTCTCCTTGTGATTGAAATCACCCACAGCTACTAACTATGCTCTGCCCATGTGGGCCCTTCTGGCCACCTCAGCTAGTGTATCAGTCATTGCTCTGTTGTTCTTACCACACTCTTGTCGTGGCCTCCTGCCATTCTGTGGTGGGTTGTACATCACTGCAGTCACCACCTTGGGACCTCCAGCTTGAAGTGTTCCTACTATGTAGTCCCTTGTTTCCCTTCTGTTCATTCCTTCCATCTCCTCAAATCTCCACTGTTTTTTGATGAACAGTGCAACTCCTCGTACCCCTCTGTTCCCTATATCATTCCTCAGAATCTGATATCCAGATGGAAAGATAGCATCCGTTATCATCCCCATGAGATATTTTCCGTGAGCTTTATAATGTCTGCACCATTCCTTCAGATTCTCTTCCAATACTGTTCCGGGGGGGTTGTGCGGAGTAAGAAACCTGGCTGCTGTGAAGGTGGAGTTTGTGATGGGGGGGTGCTGAGTGTGGGTTGTTTTGGGTTACTTTGGTTGCGGTGAGGATGTCGGGGGTTGAGGGTGTTTAGTGTGTGTGTGTACTCACCTAGTTGTGGTTGCAGGGGTCGAGTCATAGCTCCTGGTCCCGCGTCTTCACTGGTCGCTACTGGGTCACTCTCCCTGCACCATGAGCTTTATCATACCTCTGCTTAAAGCTATGAATGGATCCTGCCTCCACTACATCGCTTCCCAAACTATTCCACCTCCTAACTACTCTGTGACTGAAGAAATACTTAATAACAGCCCTGTGATTCATCTGTGTCTTCAGTTTCCAACTGTGTCTCCTTGTTGCTGTGTCCCATCTCGGGAACATTCTGTCTCTGTCCACCTTGCCAATTTCTCTCAGTATTTTATATGTCGTTATCATGTCCTCCCTATCTCTTTTGTCCTGTGTGTATGTGTGCGTGTATATGTGTATGTACTCACCTATTTGTGGTTGCAGGGGTCGAGTCACAGCTCCTGGCCCCGCCTCTTCGCTGATTGCTACTAGGTCCTCTCTCTCCCTGCCCCATGAGCTCTATCATACCTCGCCTTAAAACTATGTATGGTTCCTGCCTCCACCACATCACTTTCTAGGCTATTCCATGGCCTGACTACTCTATGACTGAAGAAATACTTCCTAACATCCCTTTGATTCATCTGAGTCTTCAACTTCCAATTGTGACCTCTTTTGTCTGTGTCCCATCTCTGGAACATCCCGTCTTTGTCTACCTCGTCTATTCCGCGCAGTATTTTATATGTCGTTATCATGTCTCCCCTGACCCTCCTGGCCTCCAGTGTCGTCAGGCCGATTTCCCTCAACCTTTCTTCATAGGACAATCCCCGTAGCTCTGGGACTAGTCTTGTTGCAAACCTTTGCACTTTCTCTAATTTCTTGACGTGCTTGACTAGGTGTGGATTCCAAACTGGTGCTGCATACTCCAGTATGGGCCTGACGTAAATGGTATACAGAGTCTTAAACGAATCCTTACTGAGGTATCGGAACGCTATCCGTAGGTTTGCCAGGCGCCCGTATGCTGCAGCAGTTATCTGATTGATGTGCGCCTCAGGAGATATGGTCGGTGTTATACTCACCCCCGGATCTTTTTCCTTGAGTGAGGTTTGCAGTCTTTGGCCATCTAAACTATATTGTGTCTGCGGTCTTCTTTGCCCTTCCCCAATCTTTATGACTTTGCATTTGGCAGGGTTAAATTCAAGGAGCCAGTTGCTGGACCAGGCTTGTAGCCTGTCCAGGTCTCTTTGTAGTCCTGCCTGATCCTCGTGGGTGGGTGTTTGTGTGTATGCATGTATGCGTATGTATGTATATGTGAGTATGTATGTGTGTATATGCATGTGTGTGTGTATGTGTGTATGTTTGTGTTTATGTGTATGTACTCGCCTATTTGTAGTTGCAGGGGTCGATTCATACCTCCTGGCCGTGTGTGTCTGCATATGTGCGTATTTGTGAGTGTATGTGTAATCACCTATATTTGGTTAAAGGGGTCGATTCGCAGCTAATGGCCCTATGTATTTATGTGTGTGCGTGAGTGTGTGTTTACTCACTTAATTGTTGTTGCAGGGGTCGAGTCACAGCTCCTGGCACCGCCTCTTCATTGGACGCTACTAGGTCACTCCCTGATCCGTGAGCTTTATCTTACCTTTCCTTAAAGCTACGTATGGATCCTACATCCACCACCTCACATTCCAGACTGTTTCACTTCCTGACAACTCTGTGACTGAAAAAAATACTTCCTAACATCTCTGTGACTCATCTGAGTCTTCAACTTCCAATTGTGACCCCTTGTTGTTGTGTCCCATCTCTGAAACATCTTATTTCTGTCCACTTTGTCTATTCCTCTGAGTATTTTATATGTTGTTATCATATCTTCCCTGTCCCTCCTGTCTTCCAGTGTCGTGGTCAGTTTCCCTTAACCTCTCCTCGTAGGACATGCCCCTTAGCTCCGGGACTAGTGTCGCTGAAAACCTTTGCACTTTCTCTAATTTCTTCACATGCTTGACTAGGTGTGGGTTCTACACTGGTGCTGCATACTCTAGTATGGGCATGATGTACACTTTGTACAGAGTTCTGAATGATTCCTTACTGAGGTGCCGGAACGCTATTGTTTGGTTTGCTAATCGTCCAAATGCTGCATAAGTATTTCACTTTATTTCACCTACATCTAATGTTCTCAGGATGACTGCTAGATCTAATCTTGGTGGCTGTCCCCCCATTATTCTTTCCTACTAGTTGTAACTCTGACTCGATGCCACAAAGATTTCAACTACCTCTTCCATCATATCAGACTTCAAGTTTCTCTGTCTCTCAGTCTCTTCCATCATCAGTAGCTTTCCTTTTGACATCAGGACTTTTCTTGCTGATTCATGGTAGACATCAAATTTTTGTCATAGTGTCCTGTTATTTAGTGATAGGTTATACATCACTGCTATAATTAACTTAAGTTCAAATGACCACTAGGTTGTCGTCTGACTTGTCTCTCAAAAGCTCCACCAGTTTCTGAATAACAGTTCTATGCCTCCCTCTTCCCTCCTGGGAATTCTGAATATTATCTCTGCGAGTTTTGTCTCTATAGGAGTTATAATGTGTGGGGTAGCTTCCGCTATTTCCTCATTTCATTAGTGACTCATGATTATTTCGTCTGCATCTGCACAACAGACTTTCTTTTATCTTGCTGTGTTTTATTCAGTGTTATGGTTTGCGATTTCTTATGCACGGGTCTGGGAAGACGAGGTTGTTGATGAACGTAGGGTTTATGGGTTAGGGTGAGGGGTGGCTGGAAGGGAAGGGGGTTTTTGTGAAGGATGGTATTAGGAATGTGAAAGTAAGAAGACAGGTTGTGAGTGTGTTTGCTTCTGAATTATTGTGCTGCACTAGAAAGGGCAATTTCAACTTATGGTAAATTAGTTTGTTGGGGGCTAAGCAAGACATTACCCTAGAGATTGAACAGAGCATGACACTGGGGAATGAACAGGGCATGACACTTGTAACTGAACAGGGCATGACACTGGGGATTGAACGGTGCATGATACTGGGGAATGAACAGGGCATGACACTGGGGAATGAACAGGGCATGACACTGGGGAATGAACAAGCGACGAATACTTCACTCCTGTTATCGCCTATGTTTCTCATTCCTGTGTTTGTCGGTGTTTTACTCTCTCACTCGCCTCTTCCCTCTACTATTGCTTGTGTCGTCCTAGTGTCGTGTCCCGGACCCATTTAAACAATGACTTGCAAAGATGTACAGGTCATCACTCACATGAAATCCACGTGATTTTGTCTTGGGCCAATAGAAGAACGCTTCTTTAATCTACGAGGAATAATCATGGGCCGCTACCGTCACTGCCGTCACTGCCGTCACTGCCGTCACTACCGTCACTGCCGTCACTGCCGTCACTGCCGTCACTGCCGTCACTGCCGTCACTGCCGTCACTGCCGTCACTACCGTCACTGCCGTCACTGCCGTCACTCCCGTCACTCCCGTCACTCCCGTCACTCCCGTCACTCCCGTCACTCCCGTCACTGCCGCCACTGCCGTCACTCCCGTCACTCCCGTCACTCCCGTCACTGCCGCCACTGCCGTCACTGCCGTCACTGCCGTCACTGCCGTCACTGCCGTCACTGCCGTCACTGCCGTCACTGCCGTCACTGCCGTCACTGCCGTCACTGCCGTCACTGCCGTCACTGCCGTCACTGCCGTCACTGCCGCCACTGCCGTCACTGCCGTCACTGCCGTCACTGCCGTCACTGCCGTCAATGCCGCCACTGCCGTCACTGCCGTCACTGCCGCCACTGCCGTCACTGCCGTCACTGCCGCCACTGCCGTCACTACCGCCACTGCCGCCACTGCCGTCACTGCCGTCACTGCCGTCACTGCAGTCACTGCCGTCACTGCCTGGCAGGCTGTGTGGCCACAGGCTCGTCAGTGCATCACCAGACTAGAGACTGTGTTCCGTGGTTAAGTTATCCACACATTTAAGACCACTCTGCCTCCTACCATGGAGAAGAGTTTAAGACCACTCTGCCTCCTACCATAGAGAACAGTTTAAGACCACTCTGCCTCCTACCATAGAGAACAGTTTAAGACCACTCTGCCTCCTACCATAGAGAACAGTTTAAGACCACTCTGCCTCCTACCATAGAGAACAGTTTAAGACCACTCTGCCTCCTACCATGGAGAAGAGTTTAAGACCATTCTGCCTCCTGCCATGGAGAAGAGTTTAAGACCACTCTGCCTCCTACCATGGAGAACAGTTTAAGACCACTCTGCCTCCTACCATGGAGAAGAGTTTAAGACCACTCTGCCTCCTACCATGGAGAACAGTTTAAGACCACTCTGCCTCCTACCATGGAGAAGAGTTTAAGACCACTCTGCCTCCTACCATGGAGAATAGTTTAAGACCACTCTGCCTCCTACCATGGAGAAGAGTTTAAGACCACTCTGCCTCCTACCATGGAGAAGAGTTTAAGACCACTCTGCCTCCTACCATGGAGAAGAGTTTAAGACCACTCTGCCTCCTACCATGGAGAACAGTTTAAGACCACTCTGCCTCCTACCATGGAGAACAGTTTAAGACCACTCTGCCTCCTACCATGGAGAACAGTTTAAGACCACTCTGCCTCCTACCATGGAGAAGAGTTTAAGACCACTCTGCCTCCTACCATGGAGAAGAGTTTAAGACCACTCTGCCTCCTACCATGGAGAAGAGTTTAAGACCACTCTGCCTCCTACCATGGAGAACAGTTTAAGACCACTCTGCCTCCTACCATAGAGAACAGTTTAAGACCACTCTGCCTCCTACCATGGAGAAGAGTTTAAGACCACTCTGCCTCCTACCATGGAGAACAGTTTAAGACCACTCTGCCTCCTACCATGGAGAACAGTTTAAGACCACTCTGCCTCCTACCATGGAGAACAGTTTAAGACCACTCTGCCTCCTACCATGGAGAAGAGTTTAAGACCACTCTGCCTCCTACCATGGAGAACAGTTTAAGACCACTCTGCCTCCTACCATGGAGAACAGTTTAAGACCACTCTGCCTCCTACCATGGAGAAGAGTTTAAGACACTCTGCCTCCTACCATGGAGAAGAGTTTAAGACCACTCTGCCTCCTACCATGGAGAACAGTTTAAGACACTCTGCCTCCTACCATGGAGAAGAGTTTAAGACCACTCTGCCTCCTACCATGGAGAACAGTTTAAGACCACTCTGCCTCCTACCATGGAGAAGAGTTTAAGACCACTCTGCCTCCTACCATGGAGAAGAGTTTAAGACCACTCTGCCTCATACCATGGAGAAGAGTTTAAGACCACTCTGCCTCCTACCATGGAGAAGAGTTTAAGACCACTCTGCCTCCTACCATGGAGAACAGTTTAAGACCACTCTGCCTCCTACCATGGAGAAGAGTTTAAGACCACTCTGCCTCCTACCATGGAGAAGAGTTTAAGACCACTCTGCCTCCTACCATGGAGAAGAGTTTAAGACCACTCTGCCTCCTACCATGGAGAAGAGTTTAAGACCACTCTGCCTCCTACCATGGAGAAGAGTTTAAGACCACTCTGCCTCCTACCACGGAGAAGAGTTTAAGACCACTCTGCCTCCTACCATGGAGAAGAGTTTAAGACCACTCTGCCTCCTACCATGGAGAAGAGTTTAAGACAACTCTGCCTCCTACCATGGAGAACAGTTTAAGACCACTCTGCCTCCTACCATGGAGAAGAGTTTAAGACCACTCTGCCTCCTACCATGGAGAAGAGTTTAAGACCACTCTGCCTCCTACCATGGAGAACAGTTTAAGACCACTCTGCCTCCTACCATGGAGAAGAGTTTAAGACCACTCTGCCTCCTACCATGGAGAAGAGTTTAAGACCACTCTGCCTCCTACCATGGAGAAGAGTTTAAGACCACTCTGCCTCCTACCATGGAAAACAGTTTAAGACCACTCTGCCTCCTACCATGGAGAAGAGTTTAAGACCACTCTGCCTCCTACCATGGAGAAGAGTTTAAAACCACTCTGCCTCCTACCATGGAGAACAGTTTAAGACCACTCTGCCTCCTACCATGGAGAAGAGTTTAAGACCACTCTGCCTCCTACCATGGAGAACAGTTTAAGACCACTCTGCCTCCTACCATGGAGAAGAGTTTAAGACCACTCTGCCTCCTACCATGGAGAAGAGTTTAAGACCACTCTGCCTCCTACCATGGAGAAGGGTTTAAGACCACTCTGCCTCCTACCATGGAGAACAGTTTAAGACCACTCTGCCTCCTACCATGGAGAAGAGTTTAAGACCACTCTGCCTCCTACCATGGAGAAGAGTTTAAGACCACTCTGCCTCCTACCATGGAGAAGAGTTTAAGACCACTCTGCCTCCTACCATGGAGAAGAGTTTAAGACCACTCTGCCTCCTACCATGGAGAAGAGTTTAAGACCACTCTGCCTCCTACCACGGAGAAGAGTTTAAGACCACTCTGCCTCCTACCATGGAGAAGAGTTTAAGACCACTCTGCCTCCTACCATGGAGAAGAGTTTAAGACCACTCTGCCTCCTACCATGGAGAAGAGTTTAAGACCACTCTGCCTCCTACCATGGAGAAGAGTTTAAGACCACTCTGCCTCCTACCATGGAGAAGAGTTTAAGACCACTCTGCCTCCTACCATGGAGAACAGTTTAAGACCACTCTGCCTCCTACCATGGAGAAGAGTTTAAGACCACTCTGCCTCCTACCATGGAGAAGAGTTTAAAACCACTCTGCCTCCTACCATGGAGAACAGTTTAAGACCACTCTGCCTCCTACCATGGAGAAGAGTTTAAGACCACTCTGCCTCCTACCATGGAGAACAGTTTAAGACCACTCTGCCTCCTACCATGGAGAAGAGTTTAAGACCACTCTGCCTCCTACCATGGAGAAGAGTTTAAGACCACTCTGCCTCCTACCATGGAGAAGAGTTTAAGACCACTCTGCCTCCTACCATGGAGAACAGTTTAAGACCACTCTGCCTCCTACCATGGAGAACAGTTTAAGACCACTCTGCCTCCTACCATGGAGAAGAGTTTAAGACCACTCTGCCTCCTACCATGGAGAACAGATTAAGACCACTCTGCCTCCTACCATGGAGAAGAGTTTAAGACCACTCTGCCTCCTACCATGGAGAACAGTTTAAGACCACTCTGCCTCCTACCATGGAGAACAGTTTAAGACCACTCTGCCTCCTACCATGGAGAACAGTTTAAGACCACTCTGCCTCCTACCATGGAGAACAGTTTAAGACCACTCTGCCTCCTACCATGGAGAACAGTTTAAGACCACTCTGCCTCCTACCATGGAGAACAGTTTAAGACCACTCTGCCTCCTACCATGGAGAAGAGTTTAAGACCACTCTGCCTCCTACCATGGAGAACAGATTAAGACCACTCTGCCTCCTACCATGGAGAAGAGTTTAAGACCACTCTGCCTCCTACCATGGAGAACAGTTTAAGACCACTCTGCCTCCTACCATGGAGAACAGTTTAAGACCACTCTGCCTCCTACCATGGAGAACAGTTTAAGACCACTCTGCCTCCTACCATGGAGAACAGTTTAAGACCACTCTGCCTCCTACCATGGAGAACAGTTTAAGACCACTCTGCCTCCTACCATGGAGAACAGTTTAAGACCACTCTGCCTCCTACCATGGAGAACAGTTTAAGACCACTCTGCCTCCTACCATGGAGAACAGTTTAAGACCACTCTGCCTCCTACCATGGAGAACAGTTCATGATGTTAACTTAGGGCTGATATTAGTGAAGTTAGGGTACAACTAGAGAAACTTGGTATAAATTGTACCAGATGAACATTGATATCCTGGTTCGGTATTGTTGCTATAACACAGAGTTAATATAGAGTTAATATGCAGGAATGACAGGGAAGAAATAAACAAATAAATTTCCATTTTATTTCTTGACTTATTGTCAAGATCAGTTCCAGGAGACATTTTTTTTTATCAATTTTGGGTTAATTTAATACATTTTCGGGGGAATTTTTGGTGAGAGTAAGAACGTACAACAGTTAAATGGTGATCGTAATTTGCATAAATTATATGTTTTTCAGGTGCCTTCTGGAACCTTTAACAGGCAATAAGAAGGTTGCCAATGTTTAGAACCAGTCAAGGTGACACTCACCTTGAAGTGAAGGTTAACCTTGAGAACGTCAACACATGATGATGTCATCAACTCCTGACGTCAACACATGATGATGTCATCAATCCCTGATGTCAATACATGATGATGTCATCAACCCCTGACGTCAACACATGATGATGTCATCAACCCCTGACGTCAACATATGATGATGTCATCAATCCCTGATGTCAATACATGATGATGTCATCAACCCCTGACGTCAACATATGATGATGTCATCAATCCCTGATGTCAATACATGATGATGTCATCAACTCCTGACGTCAACACATGATGATGTCATCAACCCCGACATCAACACATGATGATGTCATGAACCCCTGACATCAACACATAATATTGTCATGAACGTCAACACATCACTGACGTCAACACATCACTGATGGCACACAATCCTATCTAGTTGATTAATAACACAAGTGTTCAATACTTACTGGAGAAGTCTGTTACGCAGGCGAAAAGTTTCGCCACTTAAGATTGTCAAGTGTGGCAACACATGTATCTTATTCATCACCGTGACTTCATCATGATGACGGAGACACTTGTGAAACACTCAGGTGTCTTTATTGAGGAAGTCAACCAGTTGCTTCCTTAGTCCAATACAGAGAAGAATAGTACAAGATCAGCAAGAGTTTCAGGTAATCAGTCCCTCAAGCTAGAGTCGATGTGTTCAGTCCATCAGTCTTGATGAATTGATACCACTGACTGCAGGCTGAGGGACTGATTACCTACAATTAGGCACCCCAGGCGTGGCACAAGTGTCACCAACTTGATCGTTTTCTGAACCATTTATCTACAAAACCATAACATCAAACTGAACCTCACCATACAGGAGACAGAGAAGGTTCTTGCTTAATGGGGTTTATAATGTATCAACTGCACGAGGCTCATTATAACTCTACACTAACTTCTCCAGACAAGAAAACTTTAAACCTTTCAATAGTGATTAAAGTTAACTCTGAGAGTATATACAAGGAGAGACAGACACCCGTCAGGGTTTATATCCTCTCATGTATATATAGTAGGTATTTAAATATTGTATTTATGTTTCAAATGGTATTTGTCCGATATTTAACTGGTATTTAACTGGTATTTAACTGTTATTTAACTGGTATTTAACTGATATTTAACTGGTATTTAACTGATATTTAACTGATATTTAACTGATATTTAACTTATATTTAACTGGTATTTAACTGGTATTTAACTGATATTTAACTGATATTTAACTGATATTTAACTGGTATTTAACTGATATTTAACTGATATTTAACTGATATTTAACTGATATTTAACTGGTATTTAACTGATATTTAACTGATATTTAACTGATATTTAACTGATATGTAACAGATATTTAACTGGTATTTAACTGATATTTAACTGGTATTTAACTGATATTTAACTGATATTTAACTGATATTTAACTGGTATTTAACTGATATTTAACTGGTATTTAACTGGTATTTAACTGATATTTAACTGATATTTAACTGGTATTTAACTGATATTTAACTGGTATTTAACTGATATTTAACTGATATTTAACTGATATTTAACTGATATTTAACTGGTATTTAACTGATATTTAACTGATATTTAACTGATATTTAACTGGTATTTAACTGGTATTTAACTGGTATTTAACTGATATTTAACTGATATTTAACTGGTATTTAACTGATATTTAACTGGTATTTAACTGGTATTTAACTGGTATTTAACTGATATTTAACTGATATTTAACTGATATTTAACTGGTATTTAACTGATATTTAACTGGTATTTAACTGATATTTAACTGATATTTAACTGATATTTAACTGATATGTAACAGATATTTAACTGATATGTAACAGATATTTAACTGGTATTTAACTGATATTTAACTGATATTTAACTGATATTTAACTGATATGTAACAGATATTTAACTGATATGTAACAGATATTTAACTGGTATTTAACTGATATTTAACAAATATTTAACTGGTATTTAACTGATATTTAACTGATGTTCAACTGGTATTTAACTGGAGTTTTATTCGTATTTAACATATATTTAACTGGTATTTAACACATATTTAAATGATATTTAACAGGTATTTTACTTTAAAATTCTATTTTTATAAGTGTTAAATAACAGCCATTTAAATTTTAAGTATTGTGTTTATTTATATTTTAACTTTTTTTCATAAAATTTCAGCCATTTCAATTTTTTATTTTTTTAATCTTTTGATTCATATTTTGTGACCTTTTTCTCAAGTTCTTCATTCACTGTTATATTGTTTCAAGGTCAGTGTTCCTTTGTTATATATTTCCTCTTCCCAAGTGTTCAGTTACCTGTAAACTGGCATCACCTTAACTGTTAAAGGACACACTGAAATAATCACAAGGTCAGTGATACAGTGGGTAGGAGGTTACTGTTACAGTGGGTACAAGGTTACTGTTACAGTGGGTACAAGGTCAGTGATACAGTGGGTAGAAGTTTACTGTTACAGTGGGTACAGGGTCAGTGATACAGTGGGTAGAAGGTTACTGTTACAGTGGGTACAAGGTCAGTGTTACAGTGGGTAGAAGGTTACTGTTACAGTGGGTACAAGGTCAGTGTTACAGTGGGTAGAAGGTTACTGTTACAGTGGGTACAAGGTCAGTGATACAGTGGGTAGAAGGTTACTGTTACAGTGGGTACAGGGTCAGTGACACAGTGGGTAGAAGGTTACTGTTACAGTGGGTACAAGGTCAGTGATACAGTGGGTAGAAGGTTACTGTTACAGTGGGTACAAGGTCAGTAATACAGTGGGTAGAAGGTTACTGTTACAGTGGGTACAGGGTCAGTGATACAGTGGGTAGAAGGTTACTGTTACAGTGGGTACAAAGGCAGTGATACAGTGGGTAGAAGTAACTGTTGCAGTGGGTACAAGATCAGTGATACAGTGGGTAGAAGGTTACTGTTACAGTGGGTACAAGGTCAGTGATACGGTGAGTAGAAGGTTACTGTTACAGTGGGTACAAGATCAGTGATACAGTGGGTAGAAGGTTACTGTTACAGTGGGTACAAGATCAGTGATACAGTGGGTAGAAGGTTACTGTTACAGTGGGTACAAGGTCAGTGATACAGTGGGTAGAAGGTTACTGTTACAGTGGGTACAAGGTCAGTGATACAGTGAGTAGAAGGTTACTGTTACAGTGGGTACAAGGTCAGTGATACAGTGGGTAGAAGGTTACTGTTACAGTGGGTACAAGGTCAGTGATACAGTGGGTAGAAGGTTACTGTTACAGTGGGTACAAGGTCAGTGATACAGTTGGTAGAAGGTTACTGTTACAGTGGGTACAAGGTCAGTGATACAGTTGGTAGAAGGTTTCTGTTACAGTGGGTACAAGGACAGTGATACAGTTGGTAGAAGGTTACTGTTACAGTGGGTACAAGGTCAGTGATACAGTGGGTAGAAGGTTACTGTTACAGTGGGTACAAGGTCAGTGATACAGTGGGTAGAAGGTTACTGTTACAGTGGGTACAAGGTCAGTGATACAGTGGGTAGAAGGTTCCTGTTACAGTGGGTACAAGGTCAGTGATACAGTGGGTAGAAGGTTACTGTTACAGTGGGTAAAAGGTCAGTGTTACAGTGGGTAGAAGGTTACTGTTACAGTGGGTACAAGGTCAGTGATACGGTGAGTAGAAGGTTACTGTTACAGTGGGTACAAGGTCAGTGATACAGTGGGTACATGGTCAGTGATACAGTGGGTAGAAGGTTACTGTTACAGTGGGTACAAGGTCAGTGATACAGTGGGTACAAGGACAGTGATACAGTGGGTAGAAGGTTACTGTTACAGTGGGTACAAGGTCAGTGATACAGTGGGTAGAAGGTTCCTGTTACAGTGGGTACAAGGTCAGTGATACAGTGGGTAGAAGGTTACTGTTACAGTGGGTACAAGGTCAGTGATACAGTGGGTAGAAGGTTACTGTTACAGTGGGTACAAGGTCAGTGATACAGTGGGTAGAAGGTTACTGTTACAGTGGGTACAAGGTCAGTGATACAGTGGGTAGAAGGTTACTGTTACAGTGGGTACAAGGTCAGTGATACAGTGGGTAGAAGGTTACTGTTACAGTGGGTACAAGGTCAGTGATACAGTGGATAGAAGGTTACTGTTACAGTGGGTACAAGGTCAGTGATACGGTGGGTAGAAGGTTACTGTTACAGTGGGTACAAGGTCAGTGATACAGTGGGTACAAGGTCAGTGATACAGTGGGTACAAGGTCAGTGATACGGTGAGTAGAAGGTTACTGTTACAGTGGGCACAAGGTCAGTGATACAGTGGGTACAAGGTCAGTGATACAGTGGGTACAAGGTCAGTGATACAGTGGGTAGAAGGTTACTGTTACAGTGGGTACAAGGTCAGTGATACAGTGGGTACAAGGTCAGTGATACAGTGGGTACAAGATCAGTGATACAGTGGGTAGAAGGTTACTGTTACAGTGGATACAAGGTCATTGATACAGTGCGTAGAAGGTTACTGTTACAGTGGGTACAAGGTCAGTGATACGGTGAGTAGAAGGTTACTGTTACAGTGGGTACAAGGTCAGTGATACAGTGGGTACATGGTCAGTGATACAGTGGGTAGAAGGTTATTGTTACAGTGGATACAAGGCCATTGATACAGTGGGTAGAAGGTTACAGTTACAGTGGGTACAAGGTCGGTGATACAGTGGGTACAAGGTCAGTGATACAGTGGGTAGAAGGTTACTGTTACAGTGGGTACAAGGTCAGTGATACAGTGGGTAGAAGGTTACAGTTACAGTGGGTACAAGGTCAGTGAAACAGTGAGTAGAAGGTTACTGTTACAGTGGGTACAAGGTCAGTGATACAGTGAGTAGAAGGTTACTGTTACAGTGGGTACAAGGTCAGTGATACAGTGGGTATAAGGTCAGTGATACAGTGGGTAGAAGGTTACTGTTACAGTGGGTACAAGGTCAGTGATACAGTGGGTATAAGGTCAGTGATACAGTTGGTAGAAGGTTACTGTTACAGTGGGTACAAGGTCAGTGTTACAGTGGGTAGAAGGTTACTGTTACAGTGGGTACAAGGTCAGTGATACAGTGGGTACAAGGATACTGTTACAGTGGGTAAAAGGTCAGTGTTACAGTGGGTAGAAGGTTACTGTTACAGTGGGTACAAGGTCAGTGATACGGTGAGTAGAAGGTTACTGTTACAGTGGGTACAAGGTCAGTGATACAGTGGGTACATGGTCAGTGATACAGTGGGTAGAAGGTTACTGTTACAGTGGGTACAAGGTCAGTGATACAGTGGGTACAAGGACAGTGATACAGTGGGTAGAAGGTTACTGTTACAGTGGATACAAGGCCATTGATACAGTGGGTAGAAGGTTACTGTTACAGTGGGTACAAAGTCAGTGATACGGTGAGTAGAAGGCTACTGTTACAGTGGGTACAAGGTCAGTGATACAGTGGGTTCAAGGTCAGTGATACAGTGGGTACAAGGTCAGTGATACAGTGGGTAGAAGGTTACTGTTACAGTGGGTACAAGGTCAGTGATGCAGTGGGTAGAAGGTTACTGTTACAGTGGGTACAAGGTCAGTGATACGGTGAGTAGAAGGTTACTGTTACAGTGGGTACAAGGTCAGTGATACAGTGGGTACAAGGTCAGTGATACAGTGGGTAGAAGGTTACTGTTACAGTGGGTACAAGGACAGTGATACAGTGGGTAGAAGGTTACTGTTACAGTGGATACAAGGCCATTGATACAGTGGGTAGAAGGTTACTGTTACAGTGGGTACAATGTCAGTGATACAGTGAGTAGAAGGTTACTGTTTCAGTGGGTACAAGGTCAGTGTTACAATGGGTAGAAGGTTACTGTTACAGTAGGTACAAGGTCAGTGATACAGTGGGTATAAGGTCAGTGATACAGTGGGTACAAGGTTACTGTTACAGTGGGTACAAGGTCAGTGTTACAGTGGGTAGAAGATTACTGTTACAGTGGGTACAAGGTCAGTGATACAGTGGGTACAAGGTTACTGTTACAGTGGGTACAAGGTCAGTGTTACAGTGGGTAGAAGATTACTGTTACAGAGGGTACAAGGTCAGTGTTACAATGGGTAGAAGGTTACTGTTACAGTGGGTACAAGGTCAGTGATACAGTGAGTAGAAGGTTACTGTTACAGTGGGTACAAGGTCAGTGTTACAATGAGTAGAAGGTTACTGTTACAGTGGGTACAAGGTCAATGATACAGTGAGTAGAAGGTTACTGTTACAGTGGGTACAAGGTCAGTGATACAGTGGGTACAAGGTTACTGCTACAGTGGATACAAGGTCAGTGTTACAGTTGGTAGAAGGTTACTGTTACAGTGGGTACAAGGTCAGTGTTACAGTGGGTAGAAGGTTACTGTTACAGTGGGTACAAGGTCAGTGTTACAGTGGGTAGAAGGTTACTGTTACAGTGGGTACAAGGTCAGTGATACAGTAACTAGAAGGTTACTGTTACAGTGGGTACAAGGTCAGTGATACAGTGGGTACAAGGTTACTGTTACAGTGGGTACAAGGTCAGTTTTACAGTGGGTAGAAGGTTACTGTTACAGTGGGTACAAGGTCAGTGATACAGTGGGTAGGAGGTTACTGTTACAGTGGGTACAAGGTCAGTGATACAGTGGGTAGAAGGTTACTGCTACAGTGGGTACAAGGTCAGTGATACAGTGAGTAGAAGGTTACTGTTACAGTGGGTACAAGGTCAGGGATACAATGGGTAGAAGGTTACTGTTACAGTGGGTACAGGGTCAGTGATACAATGGGTAGAAGGTTACTGTTACAGTGGGTACAAGGTCACTGATACAGTGGGTAGAAGGTTACTGTTACAGTGGGTACAATGTCAGTGTTACAGTGGGTAGAAGGTTACTGTTACAGTGGGTACAAGATCAGTGTTACAGTGGGTAGAAGGTTACTGTTACAGTGGGTACAAGGTCAGTGATGCAATGGGTAGAAGGTTACTGTTACAGTGGGTACAAGGTCAGTGATACAGTGGGTAGAATGTTACTGTTACAGTGGGTACAAGGTCACTGATACGGTGAGTAGGAGGTTATTGTTACAGTGGGTACAAGGTCACTGATACGGTGAGTAGAAGGTTACTGTTACAGTGGGTACAAGGTCAGTGATACAGTGGGTAGAATGTTACTGTTACAGTGGGTACAAGGTCACTGATACGGTGAGTAGGAGGTTATTGTTACAGTGGGTACAAGGTCACTGATACGGTGAGTAGAAGGTTACTGTTACAGTGGGTACAGGGTCAGTGATACAGTGGGTAGAAGGTTACTGTTACAGTGGGTACAAAGTCAGTGATACGGTGAGTAGAAGGCTACTGTTACAGTGGGTACAAGGTCAGTGATACAGTGGGTACAAGGTCAGTGATACAGTGGGTAGAAGGTTACTGTTACAGTGGGTACAACGTCAGTGATACAGTGGGTAGAAGGTTACTGTTACAGTGGATACAAGGTCATTGATACAGTGAGTAGAAGGTTACTGTTACAGGGGGTACAAGGTCAGTGATACAGTGAGTAGAAGGTTACTGTTACAGTGGGTACAAGGTCAGTGATACAGTGGGTATAAGGTCAGTGATACAGTGGGTAGAAGGTTACTGTTACAGTGGGTAGAAGGTTACTGTTACAGTGGGTACATGGTCAGTGATACAGTGGGTAGAAGGTTACTGTTACAGTGGGTACAAGGTCAGTGATAACCTGGGTAGAAGGTTACTGTTACAGTGGATGCAAGGCCATTGATACAGTGGGTAGAAGGTTACTGTTACAGTGGGTACAAAGTCAGTGATACGGTGAGTAGAAGGCTACTGTTACAGTGGGTACAAGGTCAGTGATACAGTGGGTACAAGGTCAGTGATACAGTGGGTAGAAGGTTACTGTTACAGTGGGTACAAGGTCAGTGATACAGTGGGTACAAGGTCAGTGATACAGTGAGTAGAAGGTTACTGTTACAGTAGGTACAAGGTCAGTGATACAGTGGGTATAAGGTCAGTGATACAGTGGGTAGAAGGTTACTGTTACAGTGGGTACAAGGTCAGTGATACAGTGGGTACAAGGTTACTGTTACAGTGGGTACAAGGTCAGTGTTACAGTGGGTAGAAGATTACTGTTACAGTGGGTACAAGGTCAGTGTTACAATGGGTAGAAGGTTACTGTTACAGTGGGTACAAGGTCAGTGATACAGTGAGCAGAAGGTTACTGTTACAGTGGGTACAAGGTCAGTGTTACAATGGGTAGAAGGTTACTGTTACAGTGGGTACAAGGTCAATGATACAGTGGGTAGAAGGTTACTGTTACAGTGGGTACAAGGTCAATGATACAGTGAGTAGAAGGTTACTGCTACAGTGGATACAAGGTCAGTGTTACAGTTGGTAGAAGGTTACTGTTACAGTGGGTACAAGGTCAGTGTTACAGTGGGTAGAAGGTTACTGTTACAGTGGGTACAAGGTCAGTGATACAGTGGGTACAAGGTTACTGTTACAGTGGGTAAAAGGTCAGTGTTACAGTGGGTAGAAGGTTACTGTTACAGTGGGTACAAGGTCAGTGATACAGTGGGTAGAAGGTTACTGTTACAGTGGGTACAAGGTCAGTGATACAGTGGGTAGAAGGTTACTGTTACAGTGGATACAAGGTTATTGATACAGTGGGTAGAAGGTTACTGTTACAGTGGGTACAAGGTCAGTGATACGGTGAGTAGAAGGTTACTGTTACAGTGGGTACAAGGTCAGTGATACAGTGGGTACATGGTCAGTGATACAGTGGGTAGAAGGTTACTGTTACAGTGGATACAAGGCCATTGATACAGTGGGTAGAAGGTTACTGTTACAGTGGGTACAAGGTCAGTGATACGGTGAGTAGAAGGTTACTGTTACAGTGGGTACAAGGTCAGTGATACAGTGGGTACAAGGTCAGTGATACAGTGGGTAGAAGGTTACTGTTACAGTGGATACAAGGCCATTGATACAGTGGGTAGAAGGTTACTGTTACAGTGGGTACAATGTCAGTGATACGGTGAGTAGAAGGTTACTGTTACAGTGGGTACAAGGTCAGTGATACAGTGGGTACAAGGTCAGTGATACAATGGGTAGAAGGTTACTGTTACAGTGGGTACAAGGTCAGTGATACAGTGAGTAGAAGGTTACTGTTACAGTGGGTACAAGGTCATTCATACAGTGAGTAGAAGGTTGCTGTTACAGTGGGTACAAGGTCAGTGATACAGTGGGTAGAAGGTTACTGTTAGCGTGGGTACAAGGTCAGTGATACAGTGGGTACAAGGTTACTGTTACAGTGGGTACAAGGTCAGTGTTACAGTGGGTAGAAGATTACTGTTACAGTGGGTACAAGGTCAGTGTTACAATGGGTAGAAGGTTACTGTTACAGTGGGTACAAGGTCAATGATACAGTGAGTAGAAGGTTACTGTTACAGTGGGTACAAGGTCAGTGATACAGTGGGTACAAGGTTACTGTTACAGTGGGTACAAGGTCAGTGTTACAGTGGGTAGAAGATTACTGTTACAGTGGGTACAAGGTCAGTGTTACAATGGGTAGAAGGTTACTGTTACAGTGGGTACAAGGTCAGTGATACAGTGAGTAGAAGGTTACTGTTACAGTGGGTACAAGGTCAGTGTTACAATGGGTAGAAGGTTACTGTTACAGTGGGTACAAGGTCAATGATACAGTGAGTAGAAGGTTACTGTTACAGTGGGTACAAGGTCAGTGATACAGTGGGTACAAGGTTACTGCTACAGTGGATACAAGGTCAGTGTTACAGTTGGTAGAAGGTTACTGTTACAGTGGGTACAAGGTCAGTGTTACAGTGGGTAGAAGGTTACTGTTACAGTGGGTACAAGGTCAGTGTTACAGTGGGTAGAAGGTTACTGTTACAGTGGGTACAAGGTCAGTGATACAGTGACTAGAAGGTTACTGTTACAGTGGGTACAAGGTCAGTGATACAGTGGGTACAAGGTTACTGTTACAGTGGGTACAAGGTCAGTGTTACAGTAGGTAGAAGGTTACTGTTACAGTGGGTACAAGGTCAGTGATACAGTGGGTAGGAGGTTACTGTTACAGTGGGTACAAGGTCAGTGATACAGTGGGTAGAAGGTTACTGCTACAGTGGGTACAAGGTCAGTGATACAGTGAGTAGAAGGTTACTGTTACAGTGGGTACAAGGTCAGGGATACAATGGGTAGAAGGTTACTGTTACAGTGGATACAGGGTCAGTGATACAATGGGTAGAAGGTTACTGTTACAGTGGGTACAAGGTCACTGATACAGTGGGTAGAAGGTTACTGTTACAGTGGGTACAATGTCAGTGTTACAGTGGGTAGAAGGTTACTGTTGCAGTGGGTACAAGGTCAGTGATAGAGTGGGTAAAAGGTTACTGTTACAGTGGGTACAAGATCAGTGTTACAGTGGGTAGAAGGTTACTGTTACAGTGGGTACAAGGTCAGTGATGCAATGGGTAGAAGGTTACCGTTACAGTGGGTACAAGGTCAGTGATACAGTGGGTAGAATGTTACTGTTACAGTGGGTACAAGGTCACTGATACGGTGAGTAGGAGGTTATTGTTACAGTGGGTACAAGGTCACTGATACGGTGAGTAGAAGGTTACTGTTACAGTGGGTACAAGGTCAGTGATACAGTGGGTAGAATGTTACTGTTACAGTGGGTACAAGGTCACTGATACGGTGAGTAGGAGGTTATTGTTACAGTGGGTACAAGGTCACTGATACGGTGAGTAGAAGGTTACTGTTACAGTGGGTACAGGGTCAGTGATACAGTGGGTAGAAGGTTACTGTTACAGTGGGTACAAAGTCAGTGATACGGTGAGTAGAAGGCTACTGTTACAGTGGGTACAAGGTCAGTGATACAGTGGGTACAAGGTCAGTGATACCGTGGGTAGAAGGTTACTGTTACAGTGGGTACAAGGTCAGTGATACAGTGGGTAGAAGGTTACTGTTACAGTGGGTACAAGGTCATTGATACAGTGGGTAGAAGGTTACTGTTACAGTGGATACAAGGCCATTGATACAGTGGGTAGAAGGCTACTGTTACAGTGGGTACAAGGTCAGTGATACAGTGGGTAGAAGGTTACTGTTACAGTGGATACAAGGCCATTGATACAGTGGGTAGAAGGCTACTGTTACAGTGGGTACAAGGTCAGTGATACAGTGGGTACAAGGTCAGTGATACAGTGGGTACAAGGTCAGTGATACAGTGGGTAGAAGGTTACTGTTACAGTGGGTACAAGGTCAGTGATACAGTGAGTAGAAGGTTACTGTTACAGTGGGTACAAGGTCATTCATACAGTGAGTAGAAGGTTACTGTTACAGTGGGTACAAGGTCAGTGATACAGTGGGTATAAGGTCAGTGATACAGTGAGTAGAAGGTTTCTGTTACAGTAGGTACAAGGTCAGTGATACAGTGGGTACAAGGTCAGTGATGCAGTGAGTAGAAGGTTACTGTTACAGTAGGTACAAGGTCAGTGATACAGTGGGTATAAGGTCAGTGATACAGTGGGTACAAGGTCAGTGATACAGTGGGTAGAAGGTTACTGTTACAGTGGGTACAAGGTCATTCATACAGTGAGTAGAAGGTTACTGTTACAGTAGGTACAAGGTCAGTGATACAGTTGGTATAAGGTCAGTGATACAGTGGGTAGAAGGTTACTGTTACAGTGGGTACAAGGTCAGTGATACAGTGGGTATAAGGTCAGTGATACAGTGAGTAGAAGGTTACTGTTACAGTGGGTACAAGGTCAGTGATACAGTGGGTACAAGGTTTCTGTTACAGTGGGTACAAGGTCAGTGTTACAGTGGGTAGAAGATTACTGTTACAGTGGGTACAAGGTCAGTGTTACAATGGGTAGAAGGTTACTGTTACAGTGGGTACAAGGTCAGTGATACAGTGAGTAGAAGGTTACTGTTACAGTGGGTACAAGGTCAGTGTTACAATGGGTAGAAGGTTATTGTTACAGTGGGTACAAGGTCAATGATACAGTGAGTAGAAGGTTACTGTTACAGTGGGTACAAGGTCAGTGATACAGTGGGTACAAGGTTACTGCTACAGTGGATGCAAGGTCAGTGTTACAGTTGGTAGAAGGTTACTTTTACAGTGGGTACAAGGTCAGTGTTACAGTGGGTAGAAGGTTACTGTTACAGTGGGTACAAGGTCAGTGATACAGTGGGTACAAGGTTACTGTTACAGTGGGTAAAAGGTCAGTGTTACAGTGGGTAGAAGGTTACTGTTACAGTGGGTACAAGGTCAGTGATACAGTGGGTAGAAGGTTACTGTTACAGTGGGTACAAGGTCAGTGTTACAGTGGGTAGAAGGTTACTGTTACAGTGGGTACAAGGTCAGTGATACAGTGACTAGAAGGTTACTGTTACAGTGGGTACAAGGTCAGTGATACAGTGGGTACATGGTTACTGTTACAGTGGGTACAAGGTCAGTGTTACAGTGGGTAGAAGGTTACTGTTACAGTGGGTACAAGGTCAGTGATACAGTGGGTAGAAGGTTACTGCTACAGTGGGTACAAGGTCAGGGATACAATGGGTAGAAGGTTACTGTTACAGTGGGTACAGGGTCAGTGATACAATGGGTAGAAGGTTACTGTTACAGTGGGTACAAGGTCACTGATACAGTGGGTAGAAGGTTACTGTTACAGTGGGTACAATGTCAGTGTTACAGTGGGTAGAAGGTTACTGTTGCAGTGGGTACAAGGTCAGTGATACAGTGGGTAAAAGGTTACTGTTACAGTGGGTACAAGATCAGTGATACAGTGGGTAGAAGGTTACTGTTACAGTGGGTACAAGGTCAGTGATACAGTGAGTAGAAGGTTGCTGTTACAGTGAGTACAAGGTCAGTGATGCAATGGGTAGAAGGTTACTGTTACAGTGGGTACAAGGTCAGTGATACAGTGGGTAGAAGGTTACTGTTACAGTGGGTACAAGGTCAGTGTTACAGTGGGTAGAAGGTTACTGTTACAGTGGGTACAAGGTCAGTGATGCAATGGGTAGAAGGTTAATGTTACAGTGGGTACAAGGTCAGTGATACAGTGGGTAGAATGTTACTGTTACAGTGGGTACAAGGTCACTGATACGGTGAGTAGGAGGTTATTGTTACAGTGGGTACAAGGTCACTGATACGGTGAGTAGAAGGTTACTGTTACAGTGGGTACAAGGTCAGTGATACAGTGGGTAGAATGTTACTGTTACAGTGGGTACAAGGTCACTGATACGGTGAGTAGAAGGTTACTGTTACAGTGGGTACAAGGTCAGTGTTACAGTGGGTACAAGGTCAGTGATACAGTGGGTAGAAGGTTACTGTTACAGTGTCGAATAGAGAAAACTGATCAATTAGCAATAACTCATTTAAAATTAAGTCCATTCTAAAATTTTCTCTGGAATGACTACTGCTTGAGTATATTTATAGGGAACTTCGAAGAGTCAGACAAAACTCAGAACGCAATCATACTAGCAAGTTAAATAATCTCACAGCACAGAGAGGTTGGGCCACACATGCTAATCCGGACTTTGTAATGAACTTGTCTAGCAAGGAATTAAGCAGTGATCAAGAGGCAGAACTAGGGTTTGGATTAAGCTTTGCGCCCTCAACGATTGACGTTAATTACGTAGACTTAGCATAATCGTTTTGCTTGTTGGGAGAACACGGCGACCTGATACATTTAATATTTGCAGAGGCATGGTATATGGAACATTACTCCAGCCAGTGATACTCAATTGCCCATTAAGATTCACCAAAGCTTACAAAGAGCTTAATAATGATCAGACTTTGCATCAATCAAGAGGTGGCAAATCTAAAGTGGCTGTTGTTTTGGACAAAACTGAATATTTAGAGAAAAATGAGCCATTTATTGAGTGATAACGAAACGTATGAACGTATGAACCGCTCATTAAAAACCCCACTAACCACGTCAACAGCCATTTTAACAAACACAACACCTTAAAACGTTATTGAAGAGGAATGAATTTATTAAATATCTGTCGGCTAGGTCAGCAACTCTACCATATCTATATGTGGTTATCAAGACCCATAAGGCAGGATACCCAGGACGTCCCATTATTAGTTTAGTAGGCTCAGCAGCATATAATCTATCTAAATGGCTGGTTAAACTTCTAACTCCCATGGTTGGTAAGATCTCAGATGCACGTTTTAAAAATAATGTTGACATCATTGAAAGGCTCCAGAAAATAAATATCCTTCATGACTTTACCCTAGTGAGCCTTGATGTCACAACTTTGTTAACCAAAATCCCTGTCCCTGACTTGCTTTTCTACCTCGAAGAGGAACTAGAAAACTTCCCACGTGCATTATTCCACGAAAACAGTAATTGAATTGATAAAGCTTTTTGTTACTGTTTGTAAATTCGTGTTTGAAGGGAAATACTAAGCTCAAAACCAAGGCATGGCAATGGGAAATCCCCTAAGCCCCTTACTCAGCAACCTGTATATGGAATTCTATGAGACCAAACTTCTTAAAGACATTCTCCCAGATAAAGCTAGTTGGTTCAGATACGTAGATGATGTTCTTTGCCTATGGTCTAATGATCACAACACTAATGAGTTCCTACCCAGGCTCACTGGCTTAGTACCTTCCATTAAGCTCGTCACAGACCATGAAATAAATAACATTTTGTTTTAATCTATCGTGTCGATAGAAAATTCAAATTCACAGTTAATAGGAAGTCCACCAATGTGTCGTCATACATTCACTATTCCAACCACGAAACCAAGGTAACAAGGGAGTGAGTTCCTCAAAATGTTCTTGAGAGCCTTGAGCATCTGCAGTCCGGAGTACCTAGAGGACGAAATCAGCAAGATATTCAATATAGCCACAAAGCTGAGATACTCTAGGGATTTTGTCGAGAAGGCACTAATGTTAGCAAGAAAGACTTTCTACAGGACTTAACCTAAGGAAGTGACAGCCAGGAAAAATGTACTAGTTTTAACATACAATGAGAATCTGGTTTGCCTGCGTGAGGCATTAAAAAAGATAAAAAACACTGGAACTGTGAAACAAAGGCCGATTAAAAACACACC
>NC_091313.1:9592459-9607459 GCF_038502225.1 Cherax quadricarinatus | reverse complement strand
ACAGAGAGGCAACAACGAGTCATTGTACGTGACGAGGTGTCAGAGTGGGCGCCTGTGACCAGCAGGATTCCACAGGGGTCAGTCCTAGGACCAGTGCTGTTTTCGGTATATGTGACATGACGGAAGGGATAGACTCAGAAGTGTAACTGTTTGCTTATGATGTAAAGTTAATGAGGAGCATTAAATCGGATGAGGATCAGGCAGGACTACAAAGGGATCTGGACAGGCTGCAAGCCGGGTTCAGCAACTGGCTCCTCGAATTTAACCACCCCGCCAAATGCAAAGTCATGAAGATCGGGGAAGGGCAAAGATGACCGCAGAGTATAGGCTAGGTGGCCATAGACTGCAAACCTCACTCAAGGAAAAGGATCATAGGGTGAGTTTAATAACCAGCACATCACCTGAAGCACACATCGACTAGATAACTGTGCCTGGCAAATCTAAGAATAGTGTTCTTATACCTCAGTACTTAATCGTTCAAGTCTCTGTACACCGTGTGCGTCAGGCCCGTACTGGAGTATGCATCACCAGTTTAGAACCCACACCTGGTCAAGCACGTTAAGAAATTAGAGAAAGTGCAAAGGTTTGAAACAAGACTAGTCCCAGAGCTAAAGGGAATGTCCTACGAAGAAAGGTTAAGGGAATTCAGCCTGATGACACTGGAGGACAGGAGGGATAGGGGAGACATGATAACGACACATAAAATACTGCGAAGTATTGACATGGTAGACAGAGACAGTATGTTCCAGAGATGGGACACAAAAAAAGGGATCCCAATTGGAAGTTGAAGACTCAGTTGAATCAGAGGGATGTTAGGAAGTATTTCTTCAGTCATAGAGTTGCCAGGAAGTGGAATAGTCTGGAAAGTGACGTAGTGGAGACAGGAATTATAAATAGTTTTAAGATGAGGTTGGAAGAAGCTCATGGAGCAAGAAGAGATACGACTTAGTAGCGATCTGTAAATAGGCGGGGCCAGGAGCTCTGTATCGACCCCTGCAACCACAAATAGGTGAGTACAAATAGTTGAGTACACACACACTATCGACAAGTGCCTTTAACAACCAGTAAACAGTGATAACATCATCTAAGAGAAATTAGATTGCTTAATATTTAATTTCCCTGTGTCATTTAAAACCCAGTGTTCAATAAACATTTCCTTATATCTAGAAAACACTTATTGCAATTTGAAAAACTAAGAAATACAGGAAAAGTATCGAATTTGCATATATGAAAAATGTAGTTGTAAACTCTATGGATTCCAGCAACCACATTTCACTAATAATTCTATGACCAACGATCAGTAAATCATTGATGGTAAATAAAAAATTAAAAATCTAGATAAGGTTAGCATGTTATCATTTTGTTTTTCAATAATTTCGAAACATAACACTAAAAACCTGACAAACATCACCGATAACTGATGAAATATATTTTGAAACTGTATATGTATGTATATATATATATATATATATATATATATATATATATATATATATATATATATATATATATATATATATATATATATATATATATATATATATATCAACACGTCGGTCGTCTCCCACCGAGGCAGGGTGACTCAAAAAGAGAGAAAATCGTCCCCAAAAAATACTTTCATCATCATAATCAGTGTCTTTGCAGAGGCGCTCAGATACAACAGTTTAGAAGTCCCTCCAAACTGCCAATGTCCCAAACTCTTCCTTTAAAGAGCAGGCATCGTCCTTCCCATTTCCAGGCCTCAAATCCGGCTAACCGGTTTCCCTGATTCCCTTCATAAAATATTACCTTGCTCACACTCCAATAGCTCGTCAGGTCCCAAAAACCATTCGTGTCCATTTACTACTAACACTCCACAAAGGGGGAAGTAAAGCAATAGCAAAGAACTACAGACCGATAGCACTGACATCCCATATCATAAAAATCTTTGACAGGGGCCTAAGAAGCAAGATCACCACCCATGTAGATACCCATCAATTACACAACCCAGGGCAACATGGGTTAGAGCAGGACGCTCCTGTCTGTCTCAGCTACTGGATCACTACGACAAGGTCCTAGATGCACTAGAAGACAAAAAGAATGCAGATGTAATATATACAGACTTTGCAAAAGCCTTTGATAAGTGTGACCATGGCGCAATAGCGCACAAAATGCGTGCTAAAGGAATAACAGGAAAAGTTGGTAGATGGATCTATAATTTCCTCACAAACAGAACACAAAGAGTAGTAGTCAACAGAGTAAAGTCTGAGGCGGCCACGGTGAAAAGCTCAGTTCCACAAGGCACAGTACTCGCTCCCATCTTGTTTCTCATCCTGATATCTGACATAGACAAGGATGTCAGCCACAGCACCGTGTCTTCCTTTACAGATGACACCCTAATCTGCATGACAGTGTCTTCCATTGCAGACACTGCAAGGCTCCAGGCGGACATCAACCAATTCTTTCAATGGGCTGCAGAAAACAATATGAAGTTCAACGATGAGAAATTTCAATTGCTCCGATATGGTAAACATGAGGAAATTAAAACTTCATCAGAGTACAAAACAAATTCCAGCCACACAATAGAGCGAAAAACTAACTTCAAAGACTTGAGAGTGATCATGTCGGAGGATGTAAAGTAAAAGGACACAAATGCAACTAATGTGACATTTTTATATATACAGGTCATTCTCACTGCAGCTTCATGTGAACCTTCTTCTTCTAATCTTCCTAGACGATACATCACTGCCTTTAAGGACCTCGCCAACGACCCCAACATTATCGTCACCGCTGCCGACAAAGGAGGTGGAGTCGTCATACTCAACACCAGTGACTACAACACCAAAATGGGAGACACTCACCAAAGATTTTCTATACAAAACTAGACAAATACTCAAACGCACTGGAGAAGGGAAGAAACTTCTGTACTTGTTACCCAGCAATCCTAAACAAGCACACATGTATGGTTTACCCAAGACCCATAAACATAACATTCCTTTCAGGCCAATCACGTCAGGTATAGGCAGTGCACCACACAAACTAGCTGGAGTTCTTGCCTAACATCTTTTCTGCCTTCTGGGGACCATCAACCCCGTTCATCTTAAACATTCAGGCGAGCTTCTCAACCGTATCCGAAACCTCTCCATCCGTAACAAGAAACTAAGCAGTTGAGACCTAACTTCCCTCTTCACAAAAGTACCTACCACAAAAGCCATCGAGGTTCTATGACGTAAAGTCAATCAGGACCTTAATCTTCCTCTACCTCCCGGAGATTTTGTTGGCTTGATTGAACTCTGTGTTAATTTCAACTGTTTTTTTCTTTCAATAACAAGCTCTACAAACAAACCTACGGCATGGGAATGGGGTCCCCCATCAGTGCCGTCCTAGCCAACTTGTACATGGAACACCTAGAGTCCGAACACTTCGCCACCATATCCCTTCAAGTGTCACTTGGTTACGTTACGTGGACGACGTCCTCGTAATAACTCCCAAACGTTTTGATGTACGGAATCTACAGGCAAGGCTCAACGCAGTTGAACCGGCGATCCAGTTTACACTAGAAGAAGAGTCCAATGACAAGCTACCTTTCCTCGACGTCGTCATTCACAAAGTAGACAACAACCTAAGATTTCAAGTTTATCGGAAACCTACCAATAAAAATGATCTCACACACTTCTATTCCGGTCAAGATACTAAGACCAAAAGAGGCATCATCATCGGATTTTTCCTAAGAGCATACCGAATTTGTAGTCCTGAGTTTCTTGACGAGGAATGTACTTACATTCACCAGACCTTCACTGAGTTACATTTTCCTTCCTTTTTCATCAAAGACTGCAAGAAAAGAGCTCTTCAGATCATTAATTCTCCACGCACCAACACCACTCCTAACAAAATTATAATTCTTCCCAACAGCCAGGTTGCACTGAACGTCTCAAAAGTACTTTCACAACCTAACACCAGAGTCGCCATCGCTTCCAGCACTTCAATACAGGATTTAACCAGGACAAAATCAAAGCACCACGAACCAGTCAATGCAGGGGTTTACACTATACCCTGTGGAAGCTGCGACAAGATTTATGTAGGTGAAACAGCAAGAAACCTCGACACCCGCCTCAATGAACACATTTACGCATGTAGGAACGATAACCTGAACCACTCTGTGTACAACACCGAAATTCCACCAGTCATCTCATGAAATTCAGAGACGCCCAATTAGTGATCAAAGAAACTAATTTCCGCAGACGCAAGTGCCTAGAATCAGCACTAATCGCTGTTTCGAATACAATTCAACAAAACAAAGGCAGCTTCACCATCTCTGAAGTCTTAGCAAGAATCCTCCTGAAAACAGTAAACCCTGCCATCACATAGTCTCTCCTGTTATACTACACAAAGTACATTACAGAGAATGAACATTGAAACAGGCTGCCTCTATCCAGCCTCCAATAGAAATATTTGTCTAACCTATTTTTATGTTACCCAAGTATTAGCTTTTATATCCTGTTACTCATGTGCCAGTTAATTGTTCTACCATATTGTATTACTACTGCTACAATTTATATCACTACTACTACTACTACCACTAGTACTACACCTCACTCTGAGCCTATATATACTCTCTGTGTCCATGTACTGTTTGTAACGGCTTGATAAAGCTCCTGGAGAGCGAAACGTTGCCACAATAAAATGTTACATTGGTTGCACTTGTGTCCTTTTACTCTACATATTGTAGGTAATTCTATCAACATTATTACAAAATGTCGGAGGATCTCACCTTCAAGGACCATAACATTGTATCAATCGCATCTGCTAGAAAAATGACAAGATGGATAATGAGAACCTTCAAAACTAGGGATGCCAAGACCATGATGACACTCTTAAGGTTGTTTATTCTATCTAGGCTGGAATATTGTTGCACACTAACAGCACCTTTCAAGGCAGGTGAAATTGCTGACCTAGAAAATGTACAGAGAACCTTCACGGCGCGCATAACAGAGATAAAACACCTCAATTACTGGGAGCGCTTCACGTTCCTGAGCCTGTACTTCCTGGAACGCAGGCGGGAGAGATACATGATTATATACACCTGGAAAATCCTAGAGGGACTAGTACAGAACTTGCACAAGAAAACCACTCACTACGAAAGCAAAAGACTTGGCAGACGATGCAACATCCCCCGATGAAAAGCAGGGGTGTCACTAGCACGTTAAGAGACAACACAATAAGTGTCAGGGGCCCAAGACTGTTCAATTGCCTCCCAGCATACATAAGGGGGATTACCAACAGACCCCTGGCACCTAAAGTCGGTACCTGACCAGCCGGGCTGTGGCTCGTACGTCGGATTGCGTGCAGCCAGCAGTAGCAGCCTGGTTGATCAGGCTCTGATCCTCCATGAGGCCTGGTCACAGACTGGGCTGCGGGGACGTTGACCCCTGGAACTCTCTCCAGGTAAACTCCAGGTATATATATATATATATATATATATATATATATATATATATATATATATATATATATATATATATATATATATATATATATATATATATATATATATATATATATATATATATATATATATATACATATGTATATATATATATATATATATATATATATATATATATATTTATATATATATATATATACATATGTATATATATATATATATATATATATATATATATATATATATATATATATATATATATATATATATATATATATATATATATATATATACCTGGAGTTTACCTGGAGAGAGTTCCAGGGGTCAACGCCCCCCCGGCCCGGTCTGTGACCAGGCCTCATGGTGGATCAGGCCCGGTGGCCTGGTGGCTAAAGCTCCCGCTTCACACACGGAGGGCCAGGGTTCGATTCCCGGCGGGTGGAAACATTTCGACACGTTTCCTTACACCTGTTGTCCTGTTCACCTAGCAGCAAATAGGTACCTGGGTGTTAGTCGACTGGTGTGGGTCGCATCCTGGGGGACAAGATTAAGGACCCCAATGGAAATAAGTTAGACAGTCCTCGATGACGCACTGACTTTCTTGGGTTATCCTGGGTGGCTAACCCTCCGGGGTTAAAAATCCGAACGAAATCTTATGTCGTGCCGAATAAATAAAACTAGTCAATTGGCAAGAATTCATTTAAAATTAAGTCATTTCTAAAATTTTCTCTTACATATTTAAAATTACATTTATTTTTCATTTATGTTAATATAAAAGTTAATGATTTTGTACCAAAAGAACCTTAGGAAACTTACCTAACCTTATTATAACAAGCCCAATTTAATTTTGCTTAATCCAGCTAAATATATTTTATATAGGTTTACAATAATTTAATAATAAATAAACACAATGAAATATTTTTTTTCGTTACATTCAAAATGATTTTTTGCTAAATTAGGCATACACAAATTTTTACTTGCCCTCTCCGGCAAGAAGTGCGTTGTTATTTAAGCAAAAATCGCAAGCTTTATTTATTCAGCACGACATACATATATATATATATATATATATATATATATATATATATATATATATATATATATATATATATATATATATATATATATATATATATATATATATATATATATATATATATATATATATATATATATATATATATATAAAACAAGTCGGCCGTCTCCCACCGAGGCAGGGTGACCCAAAGAGAAAGAAAATCCCAAAAAAGAAAATAATTTCATCATCATTCAACACTTTCACCACACTCACACATAATCACTGTTTTTGCAGAGGTGCTCAGAATACAACAGTTTAGAAGTATATACGTATAAAGATACACAACATATCCCTCCAAACTGCCAATATTCCAAACCCCTCCTTTAGAGTGCAGGCATTGTACTTCCCATTTCCAGGACTCAAGTTTGGCTATATAAAAATAACCGGTTTCCCCGAATCCCTTCACTAAATATTACCCTGCTCACACTCCAACAGCTCGTCAGGTCCCAAATACCATTCGTCTCCATTCACTCCTATCTAGTACGCTCACGCACGCTTGCTGGAAGTCCAAGCCCCTCGCCCACAATACCTCCTTTACCCCCTCCCTCCAATCTTTTCGATGACGACCCCTACCCAGCCTTCCTTTCCCTACAGTTTTATACGCTCTCCATGTCATTCTACTTTGATCCATTCTCTCTAAATGACCAAACCACCTCAACAACCCCTCTTCAGCCCTCTGACTAATACTTTTAGTAACTCCACACCTTCTCCTAATTTCCACACTCCGAATTTTCTGCATAATATTTACACCACACATTGCCCTTAGACAGGACATCTCCACTGCTTCCAACCGCCTCCTCGATGCAGCATTTACAACCCAAGCTTCACACCCATATAAGAGTGTTGGAGCCACTATACTTTCATACATTCTCTTCTTTGCCTCCATAGATAACATTTTTTGTCTCCACATATACCTCAACGCACCACTCGCCTTTTTTCCTTCATCAGTTCTATGATTAACCTCATCCTTCATAAATCTATCCGCTGACACGTCAATTCCCAAATATCTGAAAACATTCACTTCTTCCATACTCCTCCTCCCCAATTTGATATCCAATTTTTCTTTATCTAAATCATTTGACACCCTCATCACCTTACACTTTTCTATGTTCACTTTCAACTTTCTACCTTTACACACACGCCCAAACTCGTCAACTAACCTTTGCAATTTTTCTTTAGAATCTCCCATAAGCACAGTATCATCAGCAAAAAGTAACTGTGTCAATTCCCATTTTGTATTTGATTCCCCATAATTTATTCCCACCCCTCTCCCGAACACCCTAGCATTTACTTCTTTTACAACCCCATCTATAAATATATTAACAACCATAGTGTCATTACACATCCCTGTCTAAGACCTACTTTTACCGGGAAGTAGTATCCCTCTCTTCTACACACCCTAACCTGAGCCTCACTATCCTCATAAAAACTCTTTACAGCATTTAGTAACTTACTACCTATTCCATATACTTACAACATCTGCCACATTGCTCCCCTATCCACTCTATCATATGCCTTTTCTAAATCCATAAATACAATAAAAACTTCCCTACCTTTGTCTAAATACTGTCCACATATATGCTTCAATGTAAACACTTGATCTAAACATCCCCTACCCACTCTAAAACCTCCTTGCTCATCCGCAATCCTACATTCTGTCTTACCTTCAATTCTTTCAATTATAACCCTACCGTACACTTTTCCTGTTATACTCAGTAAACTTATTCCTCTATAATTTTTACAGTCTCTTTTGTTCCCCTTCCCTTTATATAAAGGGACTATACATGCTCTCCGCCAATCCCTAGGTACCTTCCCCTCTTTCATACATTTATTAAACAAAAATACCAACCACTCCAGCACTATATCCCCCTGTTTTTAACATTTCTGTCATGATCCCGTCAGTTCCAGCTGCTTTACCCCCTTTCATTCTACGTAATGCCTCACGCACCTCCCCCACACTCTCATCCTGCTCTTCTTCACTCCTAAAAGATGGTATACCTCCCTGGCCAGTGCATGAGATTACCGCCTCCCTTTCTTCGTCGACATTTAAAAGTTCCTCAAAATATTTTCGCCATCTACACAATACCTCCATCTCCCCATCTACTAACTCTCCTACTCTGTTTTTAACTGACAAATCCATTCGTTCCCTAGGCTTTCTTAACTTGTTTAACTCACTCCAAAAAATATTCTCATTTTCATAAAAAATTCTTGACAGTGCCTCTCCCACTCTGTCATCTGCTCTCCTTTTGCACTCTTTCACCATTCTCTTCACCTTTCTTTTACTCTCCATATACTCGACTCTTCTTATAACACTTCTGCTTTGTAAAAACCTCTCATAAGCTAACTTTTTCTCTTTTATCACACCCTTTACTTCATCATTCCACCAATCACTCCTCATTCCTCCTGCACCTACCCTCCTATAACCACAAACTTCTGCCCCACATTCTAATACTGCATTTTTAAAACTATTCCAACCCTCTTCAACCCTTCCCCCCACTACTCATACATGTACAACCCCATCTTACTGTCAATAGTCGCTTATATCTCACCCGAACTTTCTCCTGCCTTATTTTATACACTTTCACCTCCCTCTTATTTGTTGTTGCCATTTTCCTCTTGTCCCATCTACCTCTTACTCTAACTGTAGCTACGACTAAATAATGATCCGATATATCAGTTGCCCCTCTATAAACATGTACATCCTGGAGCCTACCCATCAACCTTTTATCCACCAATACATAATCTAACAAACTACTTTCATTACGTGCTATATCATACCTTGTATATTTATTTATCCTCTTTTTCATAAAATATGTATTACTTATTACCAAACCTCTTTCTGCACATACCTCAATTATAAGTGTGTGGTGTTAAAAATCAATGTACTATAACAGCAACATGTTAATTTAATTTACGATAACAGTTTGTTTGAGGTGTGGTAAGTTCAGACAATGATCTTAAGACGACAGGTGAAGACAGCGTCTGCTGCACTCTGTATATACGAGTCGTTTATCTCTCAGTGTATATACACTGAGGGACGTCTATCTATCAGTGTATATACATTGTGACCTTGGGGGTCTCACTCATAGTGTGACCTTGGGGTCTTACTCATAGTGTGGCCTTGGGGTCTCACTTATAATGTTCTTGTTGTCTCCCTCATAGTGTGACCTTGGGGCTTCACTCATAGTGTGACCTTGTTAACACACTCATAATGACCTTTTTGTCTCTCATAGTGTAACCTTGCTGTCTCCCTCATAGTGTGACCTTGTTGTCTCCCTCATAGTGTGACCTTGTTGTCTCACTTATAGTGTGACCTTGGGGTCTCACTCATAGTGTGACCTTGGGTCTCACTCGTAGTGTGACCTTGGGTCTCACTCGTAGTGTGACCTTGTGGTTTTACTCATGGTGTGACCTTGTTGTCTCACTCATGGTGTGACCTTTGGGCCCTCGTAGTGTGACCTTGGGATCTCACTCATAGAGTGTCCTTGTGGTTTCACTCATAATGTGACCTTGTGGTCTCACAGTGTGACCTTTTGGTGCCGCTCATAGTGTGCCCTAGGAGTCTCATTCATAGTGTGACCTTGAGGTCTCACTCATAATGTGATCTTGTGGTCTCACCCATAGTGTGATCTTTGAGTCACAGAGTGTGATCTTGCACATTCACAAGATCACACTATGAGTGAGACATACTAGCAGGTGCTAGCTAGCACCCCGTCAACAAGGTTATAAGACTAGCTTAACTTCTCGTAACTCGCCATGTTAGTGTGTGTGTGTGTGTGTGTGTGTGTGTGTGTGTGTGTGTGTGTACTCACCTATTTGTGGTTGCAGGGGTCGATTCACAGCTCCTGGCCCATCCTCTTCGCTGATTGCTACTAGGTCCTCTCTCTCCCTGCCCCATGAGCTCTATCATACCTCGCCTTAAAACTATGTATGGTTCCCGCCTCCACTACGTCACTTTCTAGGCTATTCCACGGCCTGACTACTCTATGACTGAAGAAATACTTCCTAACATCCCTTTGATTCATCTGAGTCTTCAACTTCCAATTGTGACCTCTTGTTTCTGTGTCCCCTCTCTGGAACATCCCGTCTTTGTCCACCTTGACTATTCCGCGCAGTATTTTATATGTCGTTATCATGTCTCCCCTGACCCTCCTGTCCTCCAGTGTCGTCAGGCCGATTTCCCTCAACCTTTCTTCGTAGGACAATCCCCGTAGCTCTGGGACTAGTCTTGTTGCAAACCTTTGCACTTTCTCTAATTTCTTGACGTGCTTGACTAGGTGTGGATTCCAAACTGGTGCTGCATACTCCAGTATGGGCCTGACGTAAATGGTATACAGAGTCTTAAACGAATCCTTACTGAGGTATCGGAACGCTATCCGTAGGTTTGCCAGGCGCCCGTATGCTGCAGCAGTTATCTGATTGATGTGCGCCTCAGGAGATATGCTCGGTGTTATACTCACCCCCAGATCTTTTTCCTTGAGTGAGGTTTGCAGTCTTTGGCCATCTAAACTATACTGTGTCTGAGGTCTTCTTTGCCCTTCCCCAATCTTCATGACTTTGCATTTGGCAGGGTTAAATTCAAGGAGCCAGTTGCTGGACCAGGCTTGTAGCCTGTCCAGGTCTCTTTGTAGTCCTGCCTGATCCTCATCCGATTTGATTCTTCTCATTAACTTCGCATCATCTGCAAACAAGGACACTTCTGAGTCTATCCCTTCCGTTATGTCGTTCACATATACCAAGAACAGCACAGGTCCTAGGACTGACCCCTGTGGAACCCCGCTTGTCACAGGCGCCCACTCTGACACCTCGTCGCGTACCATTACTCGTTGTTGCCTCCCTGTCAGGTATACTCTGATCCATTGCAGTGCCTTTCCTGTTATGTGTGCCTGATCCTCTAGCTTTTGCAGTAACCTTTTGTGAGGAACTCTGTCGAAGGCCTTCTTGCAGTCCAAAAATATGCAGTCGATCCACCCCTCTCTCTCTTGTCTTACTTCTGTCACCTTGTCATAAAACTCTAGTAGGTTTGTGACACAGGATTTTCCTTCCCTGAAACCGTGCTGGTTGTCAATTATACACTTGTTTCTTTCCAGGTGCCCCACCACTCTCCTCCTGATGATCTTCTCCATGACCTTGCATACTATACACGTTAGTGATACAGGTCTGTAGTTTAGTGCCTCATGTCTGTCTCCCTTTTTAAAAATTGGGACTACATTTGCCATTTTCCATACCTCAGGGAATTTCCCAGTTTCAAATGATGTGTTGAAGATCTTTGTTAATGGCTCACACAATATCTCTGCTCCCTCTTTAAGGACCCATGGAGAGATGTTGTCTGATCCCACCGCCTTTGAGGTGTCAAGTTCGCATAGCAGCTTCTTCACCTCCTCCTTGGTTATATGTACCTCATCCAGCACTTGCTGGTGTGCCCCCCTGTTCTGATTTCTTGGAGTCCTACTGGTTTCCACTGTAAATACCTCTTTAAATCTTGTGTTGAGCTCCTGACATACCTCTTGGTCGTTTCTTGTGAATTCCCCATCACCCTTCCTCAGTCTGATTACCTGGTCCTTGACTCTTGTTTTCCTCCTGATGTGGCTGTACAACAGCTTCGGGTCAGTCTTTACTTTTGATGCTATGTCATTTTCATATTGTCTCTGAGCCTCCCTTCTTATCTGTGCATATTCGTTTCTGGCTCTTCGGCTGATTTCTTTATTTTCCTGAGTTCTCTGTCTTCTGTACCTTTTCCATTCTCTAGTACACCTAGTTTTTGCCTCCCTACACCTTTGGGTGAACAAAGGACTCGTTCTGTTCTTCCCATTATTTCTGTTTCCCTTGGGAACAAACCTCTCCTCTGCCTCCTTGCATTTTGTTGCTACATAGTCCATCATTTCTTGTACTGGTTTTCCTGTCAGTTCCCTCTCCCACTCAATGTCTTGAAGGAAGTTCCTCATGCCTGAGTAGTTCCCCCTTTTGTAGTTTGGTTTTTCCCAGCCTATTCCTGCTACTCTCTCCACTTGAAGCTCAACTATGTAGTCGAAGCACAGAACCACATGATCACTAGCTCCCAGGGGCCTTTCATACATGATACCCTCGATGTCCGAACTACTCATGGTGAATACAAGGTCCAGCCTTGCTGGTTCATCCTCTCCTCTCTCTCTGGTAGTGTCTCTAGCATGTTGATGCATGAGGTTTTCCAGTACCACATCCATCATCTTGGCTCTCCATGTTTCGGGACCCCCATGGGGCTCCAGGTTTTCCCAGTCAATCTCCTTGTGATTGAAATCACCCAAAACTAGTAACTTTGCTCCCCCCATGTGTGCTCTCCTGGCCACCTCGGCTAGTGTGTCGATCATTGCTCTGTTGCTCTCATCGTATTCTTCTCTTGGCCTCCTGCAGTTCTGTGGTGGGTTGTACATTACTGCAATTATCACCTTATGTCCCTCAGACTGGATTTTCTACTAAGTAGTCCCTTTCTCCCGTGCCATCCATTCCTTCCATTTTCTCAAAATCCCACTGGTTTTTAATGAGCAGTGCAACTCCTCCTCCCCCTCTCCTCCCTCTGTCTTTCCTGAGGATTTGGTATCCGGATGGAAAGATTGAATTTGTTATTATTCTGGTGAGTTTTGTTTCTGTGAGTGCTATTATGTCTGGGGATGTCTCTTTGATTCTTTCGTGCCACTCCTCATACTTGTTTGCTATTCCATCTGCATTTGTATACCACACCTTCAACTTCTTTTCTAAGACTGTGGTCTGGGAGGTATATTGGGGTTGGGGAAGTGGGAGACCTGGTAAGGAACTATGGGTTGTTGCTGTGGGGGTGGAGTTTGTAATGTAGTGGGTGGGGGCACTGGATGTGGCATGGGTGTTTTGGTTTAGAGTGTTTGGTTGCACTGGGGTTGACCTGGTTGGGAGGCTTCTATAGGAAGTTGTGAGGGAGGCTGTATTTGATCTTCCTGGGTCTGGGATCTCCTGTCTGTCTTCTCCATCCCCTCTCTTTCCTCCTTTCGCCTTTGTACCATCTCTCTCAGTTTCTGCCTTTCTTCTTGTGTTCTGTCGTGGTCGAGATACACCTTCCTGTATGCCGGCATGTCCCTTAATCGTGCTTTCTCCTGCAGGATCCTGGTCCGAGTCGTTTCTGCCTTGAAGGTCACTTTCACTGGCCGGGTTCTTTTTTTTTTACAAACCCCCCTATTCTCCGAAAATTTTCCAGCTGGGTCATGTCGTCTTCTATTGCTTTCATGATGCTTTCAATTACTTTTTTTTCCTTATTTTCTTGCTTCATATGTTTCCCGTTCAACTTCCTGGAGCCCATACACAAAGACTGACCTCACAATTTCGTTCTCCCACTGCGTACCTCTGTGTATCCCCTCATTTAATTTGGTTTCCTGCACTGCAGCTTTCCTTTCTTCAGTTTCACTGGCTAATGTACTTGGGCTCAGTGGCCTGTCATTTTCCCTTCTCGGCTTTCCTTGGGCTCTGTTGTTGTCTGTTAGGGCCTCCACATAAAGCTTAGCTCTTTCATTTACTACAGTCTCCTCTGATAGAGCTTCCCCATGCAGTTGTGCCCCTTCTTTCCCTACAGTCCCCTTATTTGTGGCTGAGGTAGCAGTCTCTGTTGTCAATCCCAAAATGTTCTTTAGTTCTTTAGGCTGTTTCAGATTTTTCAGTTCCTCTTCTAAACTCTGTATCCTAGCCTCTGCTGCTTTGACATGCACCTCCCACTTCCTGCTTTCCATATCTATCCTCTCTTCCATTCTCATGCTAAGTTCTTCTAGTTTCTTTTCCCATTCATGATCTCTTTTTATGAGCTCTGCTGCCCAATCTTCCTTTGCAGTTTCCTCCTCCTGTCCCTTGGTTTTTCTTGTTGCTCTCTGGCAACCCATTTTTGTTTTATCCTGATTGCCCCAGAGTGGTAAACCTATTAGTCCTGTATGTTAGGTTAGTAGTGTGTGTGTCAGAGTGTGGGGGGAAGGTAGTGGAGGAACTGTGGCTATGTGGGAGAGGAGTGGGGAGGGGTGGGGAGGGGGAGTGATCGGGGAAGGGGAGGGTGAACGAGGGAGGGGAGGGATCAGGGGAAGAAGTGAGATGTCGGTGGTGAGGGGGGGGAGTGTATGTGTGAGTCTGGATATGTGTGTGTGTGTGTGTGTGTGTGTGTGTGTGTAATTTTGTGTGGAATTATGTGTGGGTTTATTATGTACTGAAAGGTAGGTGGCTTGTGCGTTGTAATGTAGTCTCAGTGGTCCTTTGCTGCCTACAACTTCTTGTGACCTGACCCCCAACCTCCTGGGGCTTGACCGGCACGTACTTACAGTGTGTGTGTGTGTGTGTGTGTGTGTGTGTGTGTGTGTGTGTGTGTGTGTGTGTGTGTGTGTGTGTGTGTGTGTGTGTATGTGTGTGTGTTTGTGTGTGTGTGTGTGTGTGTGTGTGTGTGTGTGTATGTGTGTGTGTGTGTGTGTGTGTGTGTGTGTTTGTGTATGTGTGTACTCACCTATTTGTGGTTGCA
>NC_091313.1:9532459-9579959 GCF_038502225.1 Cherax quadricarinatus | reverse complement strand
TCACAAGAGGTTACTGCAAAAGCTAGAGGACCAGGCACACATAACAGGAAAGGCACTGCAATGGATCAGAGAATACCTGACAGGGAGGCAACAACGAGTCATGGTACGCGACGAGGTGTCAGAGTGGGCGCCCGTGACAAGCGGGGTTCCACAGGGGTCAGTCCTAGGACCTGTGCTGTTCTTGGTATACGTGAACGACATAACGGAAGGGATAGACTCAGAAGTGTCCTTGTTTGCAGATGATGTGAAGTTAATGAGAAGAATCAAATCGGACGAGGATCAGGCAGGACTACAAAGAGACCTGGACAGGCTACAAGCCTGGTCCAGCAACTGGCTCCTTGAATTTAACCCTGCCAAATGCAAAGTCATGAAGATTGGGGAAGGGCAAAGAAGACCGCACACACAATATAGTTTAGATGGCCAAAGACTGCAAACCTCACTCAAGGAAAAAGATCTGGGGGTGAGTATAACACCGAACATATCTCCTGAGGCGCACATCAATCAGATAACTGCTGCAGCATACGGGCGCCTGGCAAACCTACGGATAGCGTTCCGATACCTCAGTAAGGATTCGTTTAAGACTCTGTATACCATCTACGTCAGGCCCATACTGGAGTATGCAGCACCAGTTTGGAATCCACACCTAGTCAAGCACGTCAAGAAATTAGAGAAAGTGCAAAGGTTTGCAACAAGACTAGTCCCAGAGCTACGGGGATTGTCCTATGAAGAAAGGTTGAGGGAAATCGGCCTGACGACACTGGAGGCCAGGAGGGTCAGGGGAGACATGATAACGACATATAAAATACTGCACGGAATAGACGAGGTGGACAAAGACGGGATGTTCCAGAGATGGGACACAGACACAAGAGGTCACAATTAGAAGTTGAAGACTCAGATGAATCAAAGGGATGTTAGGAAGTATTTCTTCAGTCATAGAGTAGTCAGGCCATGGAATAGCCTAGAAGGTGATGTGGTAGAGGCAGGAACCATACATAGTTTTAAGGCGAGGTATGATAGAGCTCATGGGGCAGGGAGAGAGAGGACCTAGTAGAAATCAGCGAAGAGGCGGGGCCAGGAGCTGTGAATCGACCCCTGCAACCACAAATAGGTGAGTACAAATAGGTGAGTACACACAGGGACACCGTGTGCGCGAGTCACGCCTTCCGTGCTCCGCTAATATAAGCGTTTTTGAGGGCTACCCAAGTGTTCTGCAAGGGATGTTAAGTGTGATAGGGTAGTGAACAATTCCTTAAAGCGATTTACAATCTGCCTGAGCCACATAAGTGTGGGGAGAGCCACAATTTTGTAAGTGATCTAGAAAGTAAAACGTGGTAGCCCAGTCAGAGCGGGCAGGCTAGTGTAAGTGCTGAGACGACGTTGCCACGTGTCACCCAAGAAAGTTAACAAAGTGAAACAATCGTGTGACCAGTGAAAGAAATACAGTGAATAGGGCACATTATATAACGAGAAGAAATTGAGTGGATCTATGCCAGGATGTCACATCGACCTGGACAATCTACAGGCTGCTACAGCTGCATTGCAAGTACTGTATTCACCTATGCGTGGTTGTTTGGGTGTGGGGTTTCAGGTTCCAATTAACCGCCAAGCTAATTGTGAATGGTCCATCTCTCCTAGCAGGATATAGAATAGGCACTCAAGTACTCAATAAGGAATAGCAATTGGTAATCTATGGAACAAGGCGAGCAAGTTACTATAAGCCTAGGTGGTAAGACAAGCATAAAGGGCAACATTGTAAGTAGGTGCGGGTCTAGTCCCAGGAGGGTGGGGGTCAGGTCACAAGAGGTTGTGGTCAGGCAAGGAACCACTGACACTCCACATAACACTCCAACGCACAATTCCACCTACTTTTCAGACATTTAATAAACCCACACATAATTCCAAACACAAAACTAAACACACACACACACACACACACAAACATTCACACACACACACACACACACACACACACACACACACACACACACACACACACACACACACACACACACACACACACACACACACACACAAGGCAACAGAAACAATGGGAAGACCAGAACGAGCCCCTGGTTTACCCGACGGTGTAAGAAGGCAAAAACGAAGTGCAATAGAGAATGGAAAAAGTACAGAGGGCAGAGAGCACATGAAAATAGGGAGATCAGTCGCAGAGCCAGGAACGAGTATGCACAAATAAGGAGGGAGGCCCAGCGATAGTATAAAAATAACATATCATCAAAAATCAAGACTGACCCGAAACTGTTGTATAGCCACATCAGGAGGAAGACAACAGTCAAAGACCAGGTGATCAGACTGAGGACAGAAGGTGGAGAACTCACAAGAAATGATCAGGAGGTAAGTGAGGAGCTAAAACAGGAGATTTAAGGAAGTTTTTACAGTAGAGACAGGAAGGGCTCCGGGAAGACAGCACAGAAGGGAACATCAAGAGGGAATATACCAACAAGTGTTGGATGACATACGAACAACCGAGGAGGACGTGCAGAAGCTGCTAAGTGACCTTGATACCTCAAAGGCGATGGGACCGGACATCTCCCCATGGGTCCTTAGAGAAGGAGCAGAGATGCTGTGCGTGCCCCTAACCACAATCTTCAACACATCCCTTGAAACTGGGCAACTACCTGAGAAATGGAAGACAGCAAATGTAGTCCCCATATTTAAGAAAGGAACAGAAATGAGGCACTAAACTACAAACCTGTGTCTCTGACATGTATTGTGTGCAAAGTCATGGAGTAGATTATCAGGAGGAGAGTGGTGGAACACCTGGAATGGAACAAGATTATAAATGAAAACTAGCATGGGTTCATGGAATGCAAATCCTGTGTCACAAACCTTCTGGAGTTTTATGACAAGGTAACAGAAGTAAGACACGAGAGAGAGGGGTGGATTGATTGCGTTTTCCTAGACTGCAGGAAGGCCTTTGACACAGTTCCTTACAAGAGATTAGTGCAGAAGCTGGAGGATCAGGCGCATATAACATGGAGGGCACTGCAATGGATCAGGGAATACCTGACAGGGAGGCAACAACGAGTCATGGTACGTGAAGAGGTATCACAGTGGGCGCCTGTGACGAGCGGGATCCCACAGGGGTCAGTTCTAGGACCAGTGCTATTTTTGATATATGCGAATGACATGATGGAAGGAATAGACTCTGAAGTGTCCCTATTCGCAGATGATGTGAAGCTGAATAGAAGAATTAAATCGGATAAGGATGAGGCAGGACTGCAAAGAGACCTGGACAGGCTGGACATGTGGTCCTGAAACTGGCTTCTCGAATTCAACCCTGCCAAATGCAAAGTCATGAAGATTGGGGAAGGGCAAAGAAGACCGCAGACAGAGTAAAGGCTAGGTGGACAAAGACTACAGACCTCACTCAGGGAGAAAGACCTTGGAGTGACCATAACACCGAGCACGTCACCGGAGGCACACATCAACCAAATAACTGCTGCAGCATACGGGCGCCTGGCAAACCTGAGAATAGCGTTCCGATACCTTAATAAGGAATCGTTCAAGACACTGTATACTGTGTATGTTAGGCCCATACTGGAGTATGCAGCACCAGTCTGGAACCCACACCTGGTCAAGCACGTCAAGAAGTTAGAGAAAGTACAAAGGTTTGCAACAAGACTAGTCCCAGAGCTCAGGGGAATGTCGTACGAGGAAAGGTTGAGGGAAATCGGACTGACGACACTGGAGGACAGAAGGGTCAGGGGAGACATGATAACGACATACAAGATACTGCGGGGAATAGACAAGGTGGACAGAGATAGGATGTTCCAGAGAGGGGACACAGAAACAAGGGGTCACAACTGGAAGCTGAAGACTCAGACGAGCCACAGGGACGTTAGGAAGTATTTCTTCAGTCATAGAGTCGTCAGGAAGTGGAATAGCCTAGCAAGTGAAGTAGTGGAGGCAGGAACCATACATAGTTTTAAGAAGAGATATGACAAAGCTCAGGAAGCAGAGAGGGAGAGGACCTAGTAGCGATCAGTGAAGAGGCGGGGCCAGGAGCTGAGTCTCGACCCCTGCAACCACAATTAGGTGAGTACAATTAGGTGAGTATACACACACACACACACACACACACACACACACACACACACACACACACACACACACACACACACACACACACACACACCCACCCACCCACATATACAGACTCAGACACACAATCCCCCCTACCAACCACTCACTCCTTCCCCTGATCCCCCCCTCTCTCAGTCACCCTCCTCCCCCACCTCTCCCTCCTTCCCCCTCTCCCTCTCCCATTCACCCCCTTGCTTCTCCCTTCTTCTCACTCCCCATATTCCCCCCTAAATCCCCCTCCCCAAACCTCTCTCCCATATAGCCACTGTCCTCAGTTCCTCCTCTATCTCCCCCCCCCCACTCTGACAAACACACTACTAACCTAACACATAGAATTACGTAAGTTTTCCATTCTGAGGCAATCAAAATAAAAAAAAATGGGTTGTCAGAGAGCAATGGGAATGAATCTGCAAAGGAAGATTGGGCAGCAGAGCTCACAAAAAGGGAACATGAATGGGAAAAGAAACTAGAAGAACTTAACATGAGAATGGAAGAAAGGATAGATATGAAAAACAGGAAGTGGGAGATGAAAGTCATAGGAGCAGAGGCTAGGATATAGACATTAGAATAGGAACTGAAAAATCTGAAACAACCTAAAGAAATAAAGAACATTTTGGGAATGACATCAGAGACTGCTACCTCAGTCACAAATAAGGGGACTGTAGGGAAAGAAGGAGCAAAATTGCATGTAGAAGCTCTATCAGAGGGGACTGTAGTAAATGAAAGAGCTAAGCTATATGTGGAGGCCCTAACAGCCCACAGCAGAGCCCAGGGAAAACCGAGAAGGGAAAATGACAGGCCACTGAGCCCAAGTACAATAGATAGTGAAACTGAAGAAAGGAAAGCTGCAATGGACGAAATTAAATTGAATGAGGGGATACACAAGGATATGCAGTGGGAGAATGAAAGGGAGAGGTCAGTCTTTGTGTATGGGCTCCAGGAAGTTGAAGGGGAAACATATGAAGCAAGAAAACAAGGGAAAAAAAAAGTAATTGAAAGCATCATAAAAGCAACAGGAGAAGATGACATGACCCAGCTGGAAAATTTTTGGAGAATAGGGGGGTTTGCAAGAAGAAGAACCCGGCCAATGAAAGTGACTTTCAAGGCAGAATCGACTCGGAACAGGATCCTGCAGGAAAAAGCAAGATTAAGGGACATGCCGCTATACAGAAAGGTGTATCTCAACTGCGACAGAACACGAGAAGAAAGGCAGAAACTGAGAGAGATGGTACAAAGGCGAAAGGAGGAAAGAGAGAGGATGGAGGAGACAGACAGGAGATCCCAGACCCAGGAAGAAGATCAAATACAGCCTCCCTCACAACTTCCTATAGAAGCCCCCCAACCAGGTCAACCCCAGTGCAACCAAACATTCTAAACCAAAACACCCATGCCATATCCAATGCCCCCACCCACTGCATTACAAACTCCACCCCCACAGCAACCACCCATAGTTCCTTATCAGGTCTCCCACTTCCTCAACCCCAATATACCTCCCAGACCACAGTCTTAGAAAAGAAGTTGAAGGTGTGGTATACAAATGCAGATGGAATAACAAATAAGTGTGATGAGTGGCATGAGTCAAGGAGACATCCCCAGACATAATAGCACTCACAGAAACAAAACTCACCAGCATAATAACAGATGCAATCTTCCCATCTGGATATCAAATCCTCAGAAAAGACAGAGGGAGGAGAGGGGGAGGAGGAGTTGCACTGCTCATTAAAAACCAGTGGGGTTTTGAGAAAACGGAAGGAATGGATGGCACGGGCGAAAGGGATTACTTAGTAGGAACAATCCAGTCTGAGGGACATAAGGTGATAATTGCAGTAATGTACAACCCACTACAGAACTGCAGGAGGCCAAGAGAAGAATACGATGAGAGCAAAAGAGCAATGGTCGACACACTAGCCGAGGTGGCCAGAAGAGCACACATGGGGGAGCAAAGTTACTAGTTATAGGTGATTTCAATCACAAGGAGATTGATTGGGAAAATCTGGAGCCCCATGGGGGTCCCGAAACATGGAGAGCCAAGATGATGGATGTGTTACCGGAAAACCTCATGCATCAACATGTTAGAGACACTACCAGAGAGAGAGGTGAGGATGATCCAGCAAGACTGAACCTTGTATTCACCTAGAGTAGCTCAGACGTCGAGGATATCATGTATGAAAGGCCCCTAGGAGCTAGTGATCATGTGGTTCTGTGCTTTGACTACATAGTTGAGCTCCAAGTGGAGAGAGTAGCAGGAATAGGATGGGAAAAACCAAACTACAACAGGGGGAACTACTCAGGCATGAGGAACTTCCTGCAAGACATTCAGTGGGAGAGGGAATTGACAGGAAAACCAGTACAAGAAATGATGGACTATGTGGCAACAAAATGCAAGGAGGCAGAGGAGAGGTTTGTTCCCAAGAGAAACAGAAATAATGGGAGGAACAGAACGAGTCCTTGGTTCACCCAAAGGTGTAGGGAGGCAAAAACTAGGTGTACTAGAGAATGGAAAAGGTACAGAAGACAGAGAACTCAGGAAAATAAAGAGATTAGCCGAAAAGCCAGAAGCGAATATGCACAGATAAGAAGGGAGGCCCAGCGACAATATGAAAATGACATGGCATCGAAAGTCAAGTCTGACCCGAAGCTGTTGTATAGCCACATCAGGAGGAAAACAACAGCCAAGGACCAGGTAATCAGACTGAGGAAGGGTGATGGGGAATTCACAAGAAACGACCGAGAGGTATGTCAGGAGCTCAACACGAGATTTAAAGAAGTATTTACAGTGGAAACTAGTAGGACTCCAGGAAATCATAACAGGGGGGTACACCAACAAGTGCTGGATGAGGTACTCATAACCAAGGAGGATGTGAAGAAGCTGCTATGTGAACTTGACACCTCAAAGGCGGTGGGACCAGACAACATCTCTCCGTGGGTCCTTAAAGAGGGAGCAGAGATGCTGTGTGAGCCATTAACAAAGATCTTCAACACATACATTGCAACTGGGCAACTCCCTGAGGTATGGAGGATGGCAAATGTAGTCCAAATTTTTAAAAAGGGAGACAGACATGAGGCACTAAATTACAGACCTGTATCACTAACGTGTATAGTATGCAAAGTCATGGAGAAGATCATCAGGAGGAGAATGGTGGAGCACCTGGAAAGAAACAAGTGTATAATTGACAACCAGCACGGTTTCAGGGAAGGAAAATCCTGTGTCACAAACCTACTGGAGTTTTATGACAAGGTGACAGAAGTAAGACAAGAGAGAGAGGGGTGGATCGACTGCATTTTTTGGGGGCTGCAAGAAGGCCTTCGACACAGTTTCTCACAAGAGGTTACTGCAAAAGCTAGAGGATCAGGCACACATAACAGGAAAGGCACTGCAATGGATCAGAGAATACCAGACAGTGAGGCAACAACGAGTCATGGTATGTGACGAGGTGTTAGAGTGGGCGCCTGTGACAAACAGGGTTCCACAGGGGTCGGTCCTAGGACCTGTGCTGTTTCTGGTATATGTGAATGACATAACGGAAGGGATAGACTCAGAAGTGTCCTTGTTTGCAGATGATGTGAAGTTAATGAGAAGAATCAAATCGGACGAGAATCAGGCAGGACTACAAAGAGACCTGGACAGGCTACAAGCCTGGTCCAGCAACTGGCTCCTTGAGTTTAACCCTGCCAAATGCAAAGTCATGAAGATTGGGGAAGGGCAAAGAAGACCACAGACACAATATAGTCTAGATGGACAAAGACTGCAAACCTCACTCAAGGAAAAAGATCTGGGGGTGAGTATAACACCGAGCATATCTCTTGAGGCGCACATCAATCAGATAACTGCTGCAGCATACGGGCGTCTGGCAAACCTACGGATAGCGTTCCGATACCTCAGTAAGGAATCGTTCAAGACTCTGTATACCATTTATGTCAGGCCCATACTAGAGTATGCAGCACCAGTTTGGAATCCATACCTGGTCAAGCACGTCAAGAAATTAGAGAAAGTGCAAAGGTTTGCAACAAGACTAGTCCCAGAGCTAAGGGGATTGTCCTACGAAGAAAGGTTGAGGGAAATCGGCGTGACGACACTGGAGGACAGGAGGGTCAGGGGAGACATGATAACGACATATAAAATACTGCATGGAATAGACAAGGTGGACAAAGACAGGATGTTCCAGAGATGGGACACAGAAACAAGAGATCACAATTGGAAGTTGAAGACTCAGATGAATCAAAGGGATGTTAGGAAGTATTTCTTCAGTCATAGAGTAGTCAGGCCGTGGAATAGCCTAGAAAGTGAAGTAGTGGAGGTGGGAACCATACATAGTTTTAAGGCGAGGCATGATAAAGCTCATGGAGCAGGGAGAGAGAGGACCTAGTAGCAATCAGTGAAGAGGTGGGGCCAGGAGCTATGACTCGACCCCTGAAAGCACAAATAGGTGAGTATAAATAGGTGAGTACACACACACACACACACACACACACACACACACACACACACACACACACACACACACACACACAAGGAAAAAAAACAGAGGAGAGGTCGAAGACCCAGCAGAGAAAAAGGAGGAAGATGGATCTGGAAAGTATGAATGGACAGAAGAGCTAAGGACAAGGATGAAACAGGAGTGGGAAAGAAAGCTAGGTGAGCTTCTCACTGAAATGGAGGAGAGGATGGATGCAGAGAGCAAGACATGGGAGCTGTGAGCCAAAGCTGCAAAAGCCAGGATACACAACCTGGAACACAATCTGGAAGTGTTGAAGCAAAATACAGAGCTATAGAACAAAAAGGGCATGCCATTAGGAGCAGGTACACCTATGAGGAGACTGAAGGAAAGAAAGGAGTTAAATCCTATGTTGAGGTCCTATCAGGCCAACAGGAAATGTTGAGGAATGAAAGTGGCATGCTGCTGGGCACAGAGACATCAGTAAGTGATGGAGGGGTAGGTAGAGAAAGTGATAGGCCCCCTGCAGAGGCATGATCAGGCCACCAGGAGATCCAGGAAGTGATAAGGGAAGCAGCAATGCTATGTTTAAATGGGACCCAGAGATACGGAGGTAAAAGCAATGGGAAGAGGAAAGGGAAAGGTCAGTTTTTATCCCTGGGCTTCAGGAGACTGAAAGGAGGGCATACGAAGGAAGATGAATGGGAGAAAAATAGAGATTGAAAATATCATCAAACAAACAGGAGAGAAGGACATGACTGAGCTGATAAATTTTCAGAGAAAGAGAGGATACTCAAGGGGGAAGAAATCGACGAGTCAGATTGGTTTTCATGATGGAAAAGATGCGGATCAGGATCCTGCAGCAGAAATCACTGCTAAAAAAAAAAGCAAAATACCAGAGGGTGTACCTAGATCGCGACAGAACGAGAACAGAATAACAGGAACTAAGACGATGCAAAGAAAGGAGCAAGAAAGGGAGACAAGGCTAGAGTCAGGAGGGGACAATCAGAGTCGGCAGAAGCAGCAAGCGTAACCACTAATGACTCTACCACAGCCATAGCCCCTATTACAGATAAAGTAGAGGAGGAGGGGTCCTTTACCAGTGAAAACGTTGGCCTCCTGAAAACAGATGGTGGTGTCTCTGGCTTGGCTACCGAAGACTGTAGTGAAGTTCTAGGATCTGCACAAATTGGGAATACATCCAGTACGAATTGTATCCAACCAAAAGTAAAATGGTGTAAATTCTATGCTTGGGGCATCTGTAAGCATGGAATATCGGGGAAAACAAATGGGACATACTGCTCTGAGCATCAAAAAAAAAAAAAAAAATGCCGGGACCTCCTGTCCAAAGGAGTATATCTTGCAAATTCTTCCACCCTGAGACGTGCCACTCTTCAGTCCTTAATTAAAAAAACAATGTTACACCACAAACTGCCCGGCATACCACTTAAAAGGGACCAGGAGCTACACACCTCGTAAAACAAACCATAGTAATTACAGTAGCTATGAAAATTCCACTCCAAGTGATTTTTTAGTATCAGGAAACGAAAAAAAATGGAAAGAAATGACCAAAATAGGTACAGCCAATGGCCCCTCCAGAATCACAGCTACTGATGCCAACAACATAATCCCCGCAACAAACAAGCAACACGGCCTAATTTATTTTTGCTAATATACAGGGCCTTAAGCCATCCACCAACAACAAAATACCTTTCATCAGTGGACTTTTAGGAGAATGAAATGAAATGTTTGCAGCCTTCACAGAGACCCACGCATAAGATTACTTCAACAATGAAATATGGATAACTGGGTACAACCTTTCCAGATGCGACAGAAAGCACAGGAAACAAGGGGGGTTGCCCTGTATGTCAAAGAGTCTCTCATTTGCACGGGGATACTGAACACCACAAATGATGTAGATGAAGTTCTAACAATAAAACTCGAGAACCAAAACCTAGTCATTGTGCTTGTATATAAGTTACCAGGTGCAACTTCCCAACAGTTCAAGGAATAGCTATTGAAAATTCACTACTGTCCGGAGAGCCTTCCAGTCCCGTCCCCAAACATCTTGCTGCTTGGTGATTTCAACCTAAGACATACAAAATGGAAGAATGTAGCAAATAATGTTGTTGCAAAAATAATCCCTGGAGGCAGCTCAGATGAAAAGTCACACACACATGAGCTGCTCATTTTCAGCAATAAATACAGCCTATACCAGCAGATAGTGGAGCCAACAAGACTGGAGAACACACTTAAAATAATGAGGACGTGGTAAGAAATATAATATAAAAAACAACTAATTCTGACCACAATATAATCGAAGTCCAGACTTACATGCACAGGGGTCCTGATCAGCAAAATGCATACAACTATGATGGTACCGTCACCAAATTCAAATTCAATAACATGAGCATCAACTGGGACCAGGTAAACCATGTTGGAAGGTATCTTAAATAACATGGACCCTAACCAGTGCCTTCGGTGGCTTCATCAGTCCAATAAAAGGAAGAGAGGGTAAGGAGAAGAGGAGTTTGAGGTAATCAGTACCTCAGCTTAGAATCGATGTGTTCAGTCCATCACTCTTGTAGGAAGCACAGCATAAGGCCAGAGAGGTGGCTTATATACTGTAGTCAGGTGAGTGGAAGCAGGAGGCGGCGGGATCACAGTGGGACCTTCCACTAGTGTAAGTAGGTCTTTGTCCAAAGGTTGGACAAGTGTTGAAGAATTCTTTGTATCAAGATCCCATGATGTTTTAGTGTCTGACAGATGTGATAAATGGTTTTGAAAACTGGCAAGTTGAAGATTGAGACACTTATGCATCATATGGGAATCTTTATTAATGAAACGTTTCCCCACACAGTGGCTTCATCAGTCCAATACAAGGCAGAAAGGGTAAGGAGAAAAGGAGTCTGAGGTAATCAGAACCTCAGCCTAGAATTGATATGTTCAGAGCATCACTCTTGTAGAAAGTACAGCATATGGCCGGAGAAGTGGCTTATATACTGTAGTCAGGTGTACACTAACAACTCCATTCAAGGCAGGTGAAATCGCAGAACTAGAGAATGTACAGAGAACCTTTAGTGCACATATCATTTCCATCAAACACCTTAACTAATGGGAACGCTTGGTAGCACTTGTACTCACTGGAGCGCAGGCGAGAGAGATACATTACAATCTACACCTGAAAAATCCTAGAGGGACTGGTCCCTAATCTTTCACGACAGCAAAAGACTTAGCAGGCGATGCAACATATGCCCAATGAAAAACAGGGGCAACATTAGTACACTAAGAGAAAACACCATTAGTGTTCGGGGCCCAAGACTGTTCAACAGCCTCCCACCAGACATAAGGGAAATTGCCAATAGTCCCCTGGTTGTTTTCAAAAGGGAGCCGGACAGTGTGCCGGACACACTACAGACAACCGAGGAGAAGCAGAGACTGCAAAGCGATCTAGATATCTCTATAGCGGCTGGACCGGACAACATCTCGCCATGAGTCCTGAGAGAGGGAGCAGAGGAGCCATGTGTGACACTAACAAAAATTTTGAACATGTCTGTAGAAACAAGGCGACTACCTGAGGTGTGGAAGACAGCAAATATAATCCCAATTTCTAAGAAAGGAGAGAGACAGGCGGCACTGACATGTATAGTATGCAGAGTTATGTAGAAGATTATCAGGAGAAAAGTGGTGGATCACCTTATATACGATAACCAGCACAGTTTCAGGGATGGTAAATCCTGTGTCAAAAGCCAACTGAAAGTGCAAAGGTTTGCAAAAAGACTAGTCCTGAAGCTAAGGTAAGGCGTATGTCCTACGAGGAAAGGTTAAGGGAAATCAACGTGGAGGACAGGAAGGATAGGGTCGACAAGATAACAATATATAAAATAATGAAAGTAATTGACAAGGTGCATAGTGACAGAGTGTTTCAGATGAGTCACAGGGATGTTAGGAAGTATTTCTTCAGTCAGAGTTGTCAGAAAGTGGAACAATCAAGATAGAGATGTAGTGGAGGCAGAATCCATACATAGCTTTAAAAAGAGGTACGATAAAACTTTTGGAGCAGGGAAAGAGAGGACCTAGTAGGGACTAGGAAAGAGGCGGGGCCAGGAGCTGTGAACCGATCCCTGCAACCACAAATAGGTGATTACAAATACACACACACACACACACACATACACACACACACACACACACACACACACACACACACACACACACACACACACACACACACACACACACACACACACACACACACACACATATTTAAATACAAAGAATTCCATATACACTTAGTAATATAAGTTCGAATTATATATATATATATATATATATATATATATATATATATATATATATATATATATATATATATATATATATATATATATATATATATATATATATATATATATATATATATATATATATATATATATATATATATATATATATATATATATATATATATATATATATATGTATGTATATATATATATATATATATATATATATATATATATATGTGTGTGTGTGTGTGTGTGTGTGTGTGTGTGTATGTATATATATATATATATATATATATATATATATATATATATATATATATATATATATATATATATATATATATATATATATATATATATATATCGTGCCGAATAGGCAGAACTTGCAATCTTGGCTTAAATAGCAACGCTCATCTTGCCATATAGGACAAGTGAAAATTTGTGTATGCAATAATTTCGCCAAAATCATTCTGAACCTAACGAAAAAAATATATTTCACTGTGTTTGTTTAGTACTAAATTACTGTAAACAAATCTAAAATATATATAGTTGGGTTAGGCTAAAATAAATTGTTCTTGTTATAATAAGGTTAGATAAGTTTTCTAAGATCCTTTTGGGGCAAAATTAAAATTTTTTACATTAACATTAATGAAAAAATATACCTTTAAACGTATAAGAGAAAATTTTAGAAAGGACTTAATTTTAAATGAGTTCTTGCTAATTGACCAGTTTTACTTATTCGGCACGATATGTATATATATATATATATATATATATATATATATATATATATATATATATATATATATATATATATATATATATATATATATATATATATATATATATATATATATATATTTACATTAGTTGGTTGGTAGACAGCAACCACCCAGGGAGGTACTACCGTTCTGCCAAGTGAGTGTAAAACGAAAGCCTGTAATTGTTTTACATGATGGCAGGATTGCTGGTGTCTTTTGTCTGTCTCATAAATATGCAAGATTACAGGTACGTCTTGCTACTTCTACTTACACTTAGGTCACACTAAATATACATGTACACGTTTATTTATACACACTCATCTGAGTTTTCTTTGATTTTATCTTAGTTCTTGTTCTAATTACTTTTCCTTTTATATCCATGGATAAGTGGAATAAGAATCTTTCCTCCGTAAGCCATGCGTATTATAAAAGTCAACTAAAATGCCGGGAACAATGGGCTAGTAACCCCTTTTCCTGTAAAAATTACTAAAAAGAATAATAAGAAGAAAATTGTCAAAGTGGGAAGTCTGAATGTGCGTGGATGTTGTGCGAATGATAAGAAAGAGATGATTGTGGATGTTATGAATGAGAAGAAGCTGGATGTCCTGGCTTTAAGTGAAACAAAGCTGAAGGGGGTGGGAGAGTTTCAGTTGAAAGAAGTAAATGGGATTAGGTCAGGGGTTTCAAATAGAGTTAGAGCTAAAGAAGGAGTAGTAATAATGTTGAAAGATAAGTTATGGCAGGAAAAGAGGGACTATAAATGTATTAATTCAAGGATTATGTGGAGTAAAATGAAGGTTGGATGTGAGAAGTGGGTTATTGTTAGCGTTTATGCACCTGGGGAAGAGAGAAGTATAGAGGAGAGAGAGAGAGATTTTGGGATATGTTGAGTAATTGCGTGGGGAGTTTTGAACCAAGTGTGAGAGTACTTGTGGTTGGGGATTTTAATGCTAAAGTGGGAAAAAAATGTTGTGAAGGGAGTAGTAGGTAAATTTGGGGTGCCAGATGTAAATGAAAATGGGGAGCCTTTAATTGAGCTATATGTAGAAAGAGGTTTGGTAATAAGTAATACATATTTTATGAAAAAGAGGATAAATAAATATACAAGGTATGATGTAGCACGTAATGAAAGTAGTTTGTTAGATTATGTATTGGTGGATAAAAGGTTGATGGGTACGCTCCAGAATGTACACGTTTATAGAGGGGCAACTGATATATCAGATCATTATCTAGTTGTAGCTACAGTTAGAGTAAGAGGTAGATGGGACAAGAGGAAAATGGCAACAACAAGTAAGAGGGAGGTGAAAGTGTATAAACTAAGGGAGGAGGTAGTTCGAGTGAAATATAAGCAACTATTGACAGAAAGGTGGACTGGTGCAGGTATGAGTAGTGGGGGGGTTGAAGAGGGTTGGAATAGTTTTAAAAATGCAGTATTAGAATGTGGGGCAGAAGTTTGTGGTTATAGGAGGGTGGGTGCAGGAGGAAAGAGGAGCGATTGGTGGAATGATGAAGTAAATGGTGTGATAAAAGAGAAAAAGTTAGCTTATGAGAGGTATTTACAAAGCAGAAGTGTTATAAGAAGAGTAAATTATATGGAGAGTAAAAGAAAGGTAAAGAGAGTGGTGAGAGAGTGCAAAAGGAGAGCAGATGATAGAGTGGGAGAGGCACTATCAAGAAATTTTAATGAAAATAGGAAAAAAATTTGGAGTGAGTTAAACAAGTTAAGAAAGCCTAGGGAACGAATGGATTTATCAGTTAAAAACAGAGAAGGGGAGTTAGTAGATGGGGAGATGGAGGTTTTGGGTAGATGGCGAGAATATTTTGAGGAACTTTTAAATGTCTACGAAGAAAGGGAGGCGGTAATTTCATGCACTGGCCAGGGAGGTATACCATATTTTAGGAGTGAAAAAGAGCAGGATGTGAGTGTGGGGGAGGTGCGTGAGGCATTACGTAGAATGAAAGGGGGTAAAGCAGCTTAAACTGACGGGATCATGACAGAAATGTTAAAAGCAGGGGGATATAGTGTTGGAGTGGTTGGTATTTTTGTTTAATAAATGTATGAAAGAGGGGAAGGTACCTAGGGATTGGTGGAAGGGGGACAAAAGAGACTGTAAAAATTATAGAGGAATAAGTTTACTGTGTATACCAGGAAAAGTGTACGGTAGAGTTATTATTGAAAGAATTGGAGGTAAGATAGAATGTAGAATTGCGGATGAGCAAGGAGGTTTTAGAGTGGGTAGGGGATGTGTAGATCAAGTGTTTACATTGAAGCATATATGTGAGCAGTATTTAGATAAAGGTAGGGAAGTTTTTATTGTATTTATGGATTTAGAAAAGGCATATCATAGAGTGGATAGGGGAGCAATATGGCAGATGTTGCAAGTATATGGAATAGGTGGTAAGTTACTAAATGCTGTAAAGAGTTTTTATGAGAATAGTGAGGCTCAGGTTAGGGTGTGTAGAAGAGAGGCAGACTACTTCCCAGTAAAAGTAGGTCTTAGACAGGGATGTGTAATGTCACCATGGTTGTTTAATATATTTATAGATGGGGTTGTAAAAGAAGTAAATGCTAGGGTGTTGGGGAGAGGGGTGGGATTAAATTATGGGGAATCAAATACAAAATGGGAATTGACACAGTTACTTTTTGCTGATGATACTGTGCTTATGGGAGATTCTAAAGAAAAAATTGCAAAGGTTAGTGGAAGAGTTTGGGCGTGTGTGTAAAGGTAGAAAGTTGAAAGTGAACATAGAAAAGAGTAAGGTGATGAGAGTATCAAATAATTTAGATAAAAAAAATTGGATATCAAATTGGGGAGGAGGAGTATGGAAGAAGTGAATGTTTTCAGATATTTGGGAGTTAACGTGTCAGTGGATGGCTTTATGAAGGATGAGGTTAATCATAGAATTGATGAAGGAAAAAGGTGAATGGTGCATTGAGGTATATGTGGAGGCAAAAAATGCTATCTATGGAGGCAAAGAAGGAAATGTATGAAAGTATAGTAGTACCAACATTCTTATATGGGTGTGAAGCTTGGGTTGTAAATGCTGCAGCGAGGAGGCAGTTGAAGGCAGTGGAGATGTCCTGTCTAAGGGCAATGTGTGGTGTAAATATTATGCAGAAAATTTGGAGTGTGGAAATTAGGAGAAGGTGTGGAGTTAATAATAGTATTAGTCAAAGAGCTGAAGAGGGGTTGTTGAGGTGGTTTGGTCATTTAGAGAGAATGGATCAAAGTAGAATGACATGGAGAGCGTATAAATCTGTAGGGGAAGGAAGGCGGGGTAGGGGTCGTCCTCGAAAAGATTGGGGGGATGGGGTAAGGGAGGTGTTGTGGGCGAGGGGTTTGGACTTCCAGCAAGCGTGCGTGAGCGTGTTAGATAGGAGTGAATGGAGACAAATGGTATTTGGGACCTGACGATCTGTTGGAGTGTGAGCAGGGTAATATTAATGAAGGGATTCAGGGAAACCGGTTATTTTATATAACCGGACTTGAGTCCTGGAAATGGGAAGAACAATGCCTGCAATCTAAAGGAGAGGCTTGGAATATTGGCAGTGTGGAGAGATATATTGTGTATTTTTATACGTATATACTTCTAAACTGTTGTATTCTGGGCACCTCTGCAAAAACAGTGATTATGTGTGAGTGTGGTGAAAGTGTTGAATGATGATGAAAGTATTTTCTTTTTGGGGATTTTCTTTCTCTTTGGGTCACCCTGCCTCGGTGGGAGACGGCCGACTTGTTTTATATACGTATATATATATATATATATATATATATATATATATATATATATATATATATATATATATATATATATATATGTGTGTATATATATATATATATATATATATATATATATATATATATATAATATATATATATAATATATATATAATATATAGGTAGTAGGTTGGTAGACAGCAACCACCCAGGGAAGTACTACCGTCCTGCCAGATGACTGTGAAACAAAAACCTGTAATTGTTTTGCATGATGGTAGGATTGCTGGTTTCTTTTTCTGTCTCATAAACACGCTAAGATAACAGGGATATCTTGCTACTCCTACTTACACTTTGGTCACACTTCACAGACACGCACATGCATATATATATATACATACATCTAGGTTTTTCTCCTTTTTCTAAATAGCTTTTGTTCTTTTTTATTTCTTCTATTGTCCATGGGGAAGTGGAAAAGAATCTTTCCTCCGTAAGCCATGCGTGTCGTATGAGGCGACTAAAATGCCGGGAGCAATGGGCTAGTAACCCCTTCTCCTGTATACAATTACTAAAAAAGAGAAGAAGAAAAACTTTATAAAACTGGGTTGCTTAAATGTGCGTGGATGTAGTGCGGATGACAAGAAACAGATGATTGCTGATGTTATGAATGAAAAGAAGTTGGATGTCCTGGCCCTAAGCGAAACAAAGCTGAAGGGGGTAGGAGAGTTTCAGTGGGGGGAAATAAATGGGATTAAATCTGGAGTATCTGAGAGAGTTAGAGCAAAGGAAGGGGTAGCAGTAATGTTAAATGATCAGTTATGGAAGGAGAAAAGAGAATATGAATGTGTAAATTCAAGAATTATGTGGATTAAAGTAAAGGTTGGATGCGAGAAGTGGGTCATAATAAGCGTGTATGCACCTGGAGAAGAAAGGAATGCAGAGGAGAGAGAGAGATTTTGGGAGATGTTAAGTGAATGTATAGGAGCCTTTGAACCAAGTGAGAGAGTAATTGTGGTAGGGGACTAGAATGCTAAAGTAGGAGAAACTTTTAGAGAGGGTGTGGTAGGTAAGTTTGGGGTGCCAGGTGTAAATGATAATGGGAGCCCTTTGATTGAACTTTGTATAGAAAGGGGTTTAGTTATAGGTAATACATATTTTAAGAAAAAGAGGATAAATAAGTATACACGATATGATGTAGGGCGAAATGACAGTAGTTTGTTGGATTATGTATTGGTAGATAAAAGACTGTTGAGTAGACTTCAGGATGTACATGTTTATAGAGGGGCCACAGATATATCAGATCACTTTCTAGTTGTAGCTACACTGAGAGTAAAAGGTAGATGGGATACAAGGAGAATAGAAGCATCAGGGAAGAGAGAGGTGAAGGTTTATAAACTAAAAGAGGAGGCAGTTAGGGTAAGATATAAACAGCTATTGGAGGATAGATGGGCTAATGAGAGCATAGGCAATGGGGTCGAAGAGGTATGGGGTAGGTTTAAAAATGTAGTGTTAGAGTGTTCAGCAGAAGTTTGTGGTTACAGGAAAGTGGGTGCAGGAGGGAAGAGGAGCGATTGGTGGAATGATGATGTAAAGAGAGTAGTAAGGGAGAAAAAGTTAGCATATGAGAAGTTTTTACAAAGTAGAAGTGATGCAAGGAGGGAAGAGTATATGGAGAAAAAGAGAGAAGTTAAGAGAGTGGTGAAGCAATGTAAAAAGAGAGCAAATGAGAGAGTGGGTGAGATGTTATCAACAAATTTTGTTGAAAATAAGAAAAAGTTTTGGAGTGAGATTAACAAGTTAAGAAAGCCTAGAGAACAAATGGATTTGTCAGTTAAAAATAGGAGAGGGGAGTTATTAAATGGAGAGTTAGAGGTATTGGGAAGATGGAAGGAATATTTTGAGGAATTGTTAAATGTTGATGAAGATAGGGAAGCTGTGATTTCGTGTATAGGGCAAGGAGGAATAACATCTTGTAGGAGTGAGGAAGAGCCAGTTGTGAGTGTGGGGGAAGTTCGTGAGGCAGTAGGTAAAATGAAAGGGGGTAAGGCAGCCGGGATTGATGGGATAAAGATAGAAATGTTAAAAGCAGGTGGGGATATAGTTTTGGAGTGGTTGGTGCAATTATTTAATAAATGTATGGAAGAGGGTAAGGTACCTAGGGATTGGCAGAGAGCATGCATAGTTCCTTTGTATAAAGGCAAAGGGGATAAAAGAGAGTGCAAAAATTATAGGGGGATAAGTCTGTTGAGTGTACCTGGTAAAGTGTATGGTAGAGTTATAATTGAAAGAATTAAGAGTAAGACGGAGAATAGGATAGCAGATGAACAAGGAGGCTTTAGGAAAGGTAGGGGGGTGTGTGGACCAGGTGTTTACAGTGAAACATATAAGTGAACAGTATTTAGATAAGGCTAAAGAGGTCTTTGTGGCATTTATGGATTTGGAAAAGGCGTATGACAGGGTGGATAGGGGGGCAATGTGGCAGATGTTGCAAGTGTATGGTGTAGGAGGTAGGTTACTGAAAGCAGTGAAGAGTTTTTACGAGGATAGTGAGGCTCAAGTTAGAGTATGTAGGAAAGAGGGAAATTTTTTCCCAGTAAAAGTAGGCCTTAGACAAGGATGTGTGATGTCACCGTGGTTGTTTAATATATTTATAAATGGGGTTGTAAGAGAAGTAAATGCGAGGGTCTTGGCAAGAGGCGTGGAGTTAAAAGATAAAGAATCACACAAAGTGGGAGTTGTCACAGCTGCTCTTTGCTGATGACACTGTGCTCTTGGGAGATTCTGAAGAGAAGTTGCAGAGATTGGTGGATGAATTTGGTAGGGTGTGCAAAAGAAGAAAATTAAAGGTGAATACAGGAAAGAGTAAGGTTATGAGGATAACAAAAAGATTAGGTGATGAAAGATTGAATATCAGATTGGAGGGAGAGAGTATGGAGGAGGTGAACGTATTCAGATATTTGGGAGTGGACGTGTCAGCGGATGGGTCTATGAAAGATGAGGTGAATCATAGAATTGATGAGGGAAAAAGAGTGAGTGGTGCACTTAGGAGTCTGTGGAGACAAAGAACTTTGTCCTTGGAGGCAAAGAGGGGAATGTATGAGAGTATAGTTTTACCAACGCTCTTATATGGGTGTGAAGCGTGGGTGATGAATGTTGCAGCGAGGAGAAGGCTGGAGGCAGTGGAGATGTCATGTCTGAGGGCAATGTGTGGTGTGAATATAATGCAGAGAATTCGTAGTTTGGAAGTTAGGAGGAGGTGCGGGATTACCAAAACTGTTGTCCAGAGGGCTGAGGAAGGGTTGTTGAGGTGGTTCGGACATGTAGAGAGAATGGAGCGAAACAGAATGACTTCAAGAGTGTATCAGTCTGTAGTGGAAGGAAGGCGGGGTAGGGGTCGGCCTAGGAAGGGTTGGAGGGAGGGGGTAAAGGAGGTTTTGTGTGCGAGGGGCTTGGACTTCCAGCAGGCATGCGTGAGCGTGTTTGATAGGAGTGAATGGAGACAAATGGTTTTTAATACTTGACGTGCAGTTGGAGTGTGAGCAAAGTAACATTTATGAAGTGATTCAGGGAAACCGGCAGGCCGGACTTGAGTCCTGGAGATGGGAAGTACAGTGCCTGCACTCTGAAGGAGGGGTGTTAATGTTGCAGTTTAAAAACTGTAGTGTAAAGCACCCTTCTGGCAAGACAGTGATGGAGTGAATGATGGTGAAAGTTTTTCTTTTTCGGGCCACCCTGCCTTGGTGGGAATCGGCCGGTGTGATAATAAAAAATAAATATATATATATATATATGTGTATATATATATATATATATATGTATATATATATATATATATATATATATATATGTACATACATATATATAGAGTACGTAACATTTTAATTAACTTGTGGCACACAACCATTGTGGCATGCCCTCTCGACCAGTGAGCTAGCACTTAAAGGTGTGGCAGCTCTGGGGTCCACCTGCTATGCTAATTACAGGTTTAAAACAGCCAGTCAGGTGGAAGGCAGTGAATTCTGCAAAGTGACATCTTCAAGGTATCGAGCAGGACTGGTAGATTTTCAGTCTGTGGTGGTGTCCGCTGTGCGTACTGTGGCTCTCACTTGTACATTACAAACTTGCTATTTTCTCTCTGTACATAGTATAAATATCCATACAAAATATGGTGAAGGAATACAACAGATAAGGAATCTACTCCTTCTGTTTGCATTACCTTCACTTCCCCTGCTAAATTTGTTTGCTGGTTGACTTATTTACGAGCGGTTGCTACAGGCCATTAGACCACCACCTGCGCTCGTAATGGTTGTAGGTATATGTGTTGCCTTCACGCCTACAACGTGCACAATAGATGTAACATGAAAACATTTTGAATTCGTTTTTTAAATAAAATTCATAATCGTGACGCACCGCTGAAATGGGAATTAACATTTACATTACATTTACAGTCGTACTCTACACAGTATAAAGTTTTCAGCACTGTGGTTAACTTCACTTTAGGACGCGCTACTTAATATATTACAGAAAGTCTATATTTCGTGCAGAACAAAAAACTTTTTTGCTGTGGATATTGCATTAAGGGAGAGAATAATGTTATACAGTGAGAGATCGATGAATCACGAGGATAAACAATATTATAATTACTGTGAGACATTATCAGACCCACGACACAAACTTCTCCTTATAAATTTGTACTGGTGTTTGTTTGTGTTTATGTTATGCTACTTTGTCGGTATTACTTGCCAGATTTATATGAGTGAGTCTTCTTGGTGACCTCACACGTGTTCACCTGTACTCCAGCTCACCTGTACTCCAGCTCACCTGTACTCCAGCTCACCTGTACTCCAGCTCACCTGTACCCCAGCTCACCTGTACTCCAGCTCACCTGTACCCCAGCTCACCTGTACCCCAGCTCACCTGTACTCCAGCTCACCTATACTCAAGCTCACCTGTACTCCAGCTCACCTGTACTCCAGCTCACCTATACTCCAGCTCACCTGTACTCCAGCTCACCTGTACTCCAGCTCACCTGTACTCCAGCTCACCTGTACTCCAGCTCACCTGTACTCCAGCTCACCTGTACTTCAGCTCACCTGTACTCCAGCTCACCTGTACTCCAGCTCACCTGTACCCCAGCTCACCTGTACTCCAGCTCACCTGTACTCCAGCTCACCTGTACTCCAGCTCACCTGTACTCCAGCTCACCTGTACTCCAGCTCACCTGTACTCCAGCTCACCTGTACTCCAGCTCACCTGTACTCCAGCTAACCTGTACTCCAGCTCACCTGTACTCCAGCTCACCTGTACCCCAGCTCACCTGTACTCCAGCTCACCTGTACTTCAGCTCACCTGTACTTCAGCTCACCTGTACTCCAGCTCACCTGTACTCCAGCTCACCTGTACTCCAGCTCACCTGTACCCCAGCTCACCTGTACCCCAGCTCACCTGTACTCCAGCTCACCTGTACTTCAGCTCACCTGTACTCCAGCTCACCTGTACCCCAGCTCACCTGTACTCCAGCTCACCTGTACTCCAGCTCACCTGTACTCCAGCTCACCTGTACTCCAGCTCACCTGTACTCCAGTTCACCTGTACCCCAGCTCACCTGTACTCCAGCTCACCTGTACTTCAGCTCACCTGTACTTCAGCTCACCTGTACTCCAGCTCACCTGTACTCCAGCTCACCTGTACTCCAGCTCACCTGTACTCCAGCTCACCTGTACTCCAGCTCACCTGTACTCCAGCTCACCTGTACTTCAGCTCACCTGTACTTCAGCTCACCTGTACTCCAGCTCACCTGTACTACAACTCACCTGTACTCCAGCTCACCTGTACTCCAGCTCACCTGTACTCCAGCTCACCTGTACTCCAGCTCACCTGTACTCCAGCTCACCTGTACTACAGCTCACCTGTACTCCAGTTCACCTGCACTCCAGCTCACCTGCACTCCAGCTCACCTGCACTCCAGCTCACCTGCACTCCAGCTCACCTGCACTCCAGCTCACCTGCACGCCAGCTCACCTGCACTCCATCCCACCTGCACTCCAGCTCACCTGCACTCCAGCTCACCTGTACTACAGCTCACCTGTACTCTAGCTCACCTGCACTCCAGCTCACCTGAACTCCAGCACACCTGCACTCCAGCACACCTGCACTCCAGCACACCTGCACTCCAGCTCACCTGCACTCCAGCTCACTTGCACTCCAGCACACCTGCACTCCAGCTCACCTGCACTCCAGCTCACCTGTACTACAGCTCACCTGCACTCCAGCTCACCTGTACCCCAGCTCACCTGAACTCCAGCTCACCTGTACTCCAGCTCGCCTGTACTCCAGCTTACCTGTACCCCAGCTCACCTGTACTCCAGCTCACCTGTACTCCAGCTCGCCTGTACTCCAGCTTACCTGTACTCCAGCTCACCTGCACTCCAGCTCACCTGCACGCCAGCTCACCTGCACTCCATCCCACCTGCACTCCAGCTCACCTGCACTCCAGCTCACCTGTACTACAGCTCACCTGCACTCCAGCTCACCTGCACGCCAGCTCACCTGCACTCCATCCCACCTGCACTCCAGCTCACCTGCACTCCAGCTCACCTGTACTTCAGCTCACCTGTACTCCAGCTCACCTGCACTCCAGCTCACCTGTACCCCAGCTCACCTGTACTCCAGCTCACCTGTACTCCAGCTCGCCTGTACTCCAGCTTACCTGTACCCCAGCTCACCTGTACTCCAGCTCACCTGTACTCCAGCTCGCCTGTACTCCAGCTTACCTGTACTCCAGCTCACCTGTACTCCAGCTCACCTGTACTCCAGCTCACCTGTACTCCAGCTCACCTGTACTCCAGCTCACCTGTACTCCAGCTCACCTGTACTCCAGCTCACCTGTACCCCAGCTCACCTGTACTCCAGCTCACCTGTACCCCAGCTCACCTGTACTCCAGCTCACCTGTACTCCAGCTCACCTGTACTCCAGCTCACCTGTACTCCAGCTCACCTGTACCCCACCTCACCTGTACCCCAGCTCACCTGTACTCCAGCTCGCCTGTACTCCAGCTCACCTGTACTCCAGCTCATCTGTACCCCAGCTCACCTGTACTCCAGCTCATCTGTACACCAGCTCACCTGTACTCCAGCTCACCTGTACTCCAGCTCACCTGTACTCCAGCTCACCTGTACTCCAGCTCACCTGTACTCCAACTCACCTGTACTCCAACTCACCTGCACTCCAACTCACCTGCACTCCAGCTCACCTGCACTCCAGCTCACCTGTACTACAGCTCACCTGCACTCCAGCTCACCTGTACTCCAGCTCACCTGCACTCCAGCTCACCTGCACTCCAGCACACCTGCACTCCAGCACACCTGCACTCCAGCACACCTACACTCCAGCACACCTGCACTCCAGCTCACCTGTACTCCAGCTCACCTGCACTCCAGCTCACCTGCACTCCAGCTCACCTGCACTCCAGCACACTTGCACTCCAGCACACCTGCACTCCAGCTCACCTGCACTCCAGCTCACCTGCACTCCAGCACACCTGCACTCCAGCTCACCTGCACTCCAGCACACCTGCACTCCAGCACACCTGCACTCCAGCACACCTGCACTCCAGCACACCTGCACTCCAGCACACCTGCACTCCAGCTCACCTGCACTCCAGCACACCTGCACTCCAGCACACCTGCACTCCAGCACACCTGCACTCCAGCACACCTGCACTCCAGCACACCTGCACTCCAGCACACCTGCACTCCAGCACACCTGCACTCCAGCTCACCTGCACTCCAGCACACCTGCACTCCAGCACACCTGCACTCCAGCACACCTGCACTCCAGCACACCTGCACTCCAGCTCACCTGCACTCCAGCACACCTGCACTCCAGCACACCTGTACTCCAGCACACCTGCACTCCAGCACACCTGCACTCCAGCACACCTGCACTCCAGCTCACCTGCACTCCAGCTCACCTGCACTCCAGCACACCTGCACTCCAGCACACCTGCACTCCAGCACACCTGCACTCCAGCACACCTGCACTCCAGCACACCTGCACTCCAGCTCACCTGCACTCCAGCACACCTGCACTCCAGCACACCTGCACTCCAGCACACCTGCACTCCAGCACACCTGCACTCCAGCACACCTGCACTCCAGCACACCTGCACTCCAGCACACCTGCACTCCAGCTCACCTGTACTCCAGCTCACCTGCACTCCAGCACACCTGCACTCCAGCTCACCTGCACTCCAGCACACCTGCACTCCAGCTCACCTGTACTCCAGCACTCCTGCACTCCAGCACACCTGCACTCCAGCACACCTGCACTCCAGCTCACCTGCACTCCAGCACACCTGCACTCCAGCTCACCTGCACTCCAGCACACCTGCACTCCAGCTCACCTGTACTCCAGCACACCTGCACTCCAGCACACCTGTACTCCAGCTCACCTGCACTCCAGCTCACCTGTACTCCAGCTCACCTGTACTCCAGCTCACCTGCACTCCAGCACACCTGTACTCCAGCTCACCTGCACTCCAGCTCACCTGTACTCCAGCTCACCTGCACTCCAGCACACCTGTACTCCAGCTCACCTGTACTCCAGCTCACCTGCACTACACAGCTCACCTGTACTCCAGCTCACCTGCACTCCAGCACACCTGCACTCCAGCACACCTGCACTCCAGCTCACCTGCACTCCAGCACACCTGCACTCCAGCACACCTGCACTCCAGCACACCTACACTCCAGCACACCTACACTCCAGCTCACCTGTACTCCAGCTCACCTGCACTCCAGCACACCTGCACTCCAGCACACCTACACTCCAGCACACCTGCACTCCAGCACACCTACACTCCAGCACACCTGCACTCCAGCACGCCTACACTCCAGCACACCTGCACTCCAGCACACCTGCACTCCAGCACACCTACACTCCAGCACACCTACACTCCAGCTCACCTGTACTCCAGCACACCTACACTCCAGCTCACCTGTACTCCAGCTCACCTGCACTCCAGCACACCTGCACTCCAGCACACCTACACTCCAGCACACCTACACTCCAGCTCACCTGTACTCCAGCACACCTGTACTCCAGCTCACCTGCACTCCAGCTCACCTGTACTCCAGCTCACCTGCACTCCAGCACACCTGTACTCCAGCTCACCTGTACTCCAGCTCACCTGCACTCCAGCTCACCTGCACTCCAGCTCACCTGCACTCCAGCACACCTGTACTCCAGCTCACCTGCACTCCAGCACACCTGTACTCCAGCTCACCTCACATATACCGTCTCCAGCAACATGTACAGAGTTCACCACCTCAGTAACTTTTGCTCTTGTGTTTCTAGGCACAAGTTGATAGAAATATATTCTAGGTGTTGATCATTAAAGTATTGTGTTTCACAGCAACAACACAGTCACCTGATGGGGACTGTGTTGTTTCACAGCAACAACACAGTCACCTGATGGGGACTGTGTTGTATCACAGCAACAACACAGTCACCTGATGGGGACTGTGTTGTTTCACAGCAACAACACAGTCACCTGATGGGGACTGTGTTGTTTCACAGCAACAACACAGTCACCTGATGGGGACTGTGTTGTATCACAGCAACAACACAGTCTCCTGATGGGGACTGTGTTGTTTCACAGCAACAACACAGTCACCTGATGGGGACTGTGTTGTTTCACAGCAACAACACAGTCACCTGATGGGGACTGTGTTGTATCACAGCAACAACACAGTCTCCTGATGGGGACTGTGTTGTTTCACAGCAACAACACAGTCACCTGATGGGGACTGTGTAGTTTCACAGCAACAACACAGTCACCTGATGGGGACTGTGCTGTTTCACAGCAACAACACAGTTACCTGATGGGGACTGTGTAGTTTCACAGCAACAACACAGTCACCTGATGGGGACTGTGTTGTTTCACAGCAACAACACAGTCACCTGATGGGGACTGTGTTGTTTCACAGCAACAACACAGTCACCTGATGGGGACTGTGTTGTTTCACAGCAACAACACAGTCACCTGATGGGGACTGTGTTGTTTCACAGCAACAACACAGTTACCTGATGGGGACTGTGTTGTTTCAGTTCTTTGGCTGAAAGTACGCAGAAATCTTAATTCAAAGGACCCTTCCCCTCAAGGGGGAGGGCTGGTGAGGGGCTCCTGTTCAAGGGAACTGAACCTGCGCTCCAGTTCCCAAAATTGAGCCTAAATGCCTTTCATTACCCCCTCCCCCCCCTCCACAGACGCTCTATAATTCCTATGGATAAAAATAATAATAATCAAAGGACCTTCAGAGGGTTAATAAAATATATACCAAGTAACACTACTTAGCATCCCTAGGCACACGCCTCGACCCACAGACCATCCGCGTTGATGTTGTACTTCGCCTCGCCGCTCATATCCTCGCCGAGCACAGGTGTATCTGCGGCAGTGCATCGGCAGATAAGTTCGAGCACCATGGTCTTGTTTGCCGTAGATCCGAAGAAAAGACTGCAAGTCATTAAAAGGATAATAACTTCATCAAGAGAAGCCTTGCAACAGCTGGATGCCCAACAGTAAGGGAGCCGCCCAAGCTACGGATTCGATGACTACCAAGAGCGTCCAGTCGAAATTATTCTGCATTCCTGGACAGACGGTAAGCAGGTAGTGTGGGACTATACATGTGCCTCCACACTAGCTGATACTTATCTGTAGTACAGAAGGGAGGAAGGAGAGGCGCCTGCCTGCTTCAGGGAGCCACAGAACTCTAGAAAATATGATGAACTAGTCAATCTTTATGTGTATGTTTCCATAGGTTCAGACCCTTGATTCATGGGGAAAGAATACATCTAGGTTCCTTAACGACCTAGGTAAAAGACTCATCATCAGAGCAACTAAAAATGCCAGGGCGGCTAGTTCTGTTCCAGTGACTCAGTGCTGCAGTTCAGAGGATAATGTCGGTGTGTCCTGGGTACGAGTACGAGCCCTGAGCAGCTGCATAAGATTTTTATATTGCAATTTTTGAAAACACAAAACAAAAATATATACTTGTAATGTATCCCTCAAACCACATGTATTGTATACTTCTTCTTTGTGCCATCAGCGTATCTTTTAAGCCTTGTGTACCATATTATATAATAAAATGTAGCTACCTTTGTACTTGTAGGTGTGGTGGTAGAACAAGTGGAATATTCACACCAAACCATGAAGACATCCAAATATTTATCCTGGAAGCTTTTCTTTTCACTCTGCATCACCGAGGCTGTGGGTACCCACACTCTGCATCACCGAGGCTGTGGGTACCCACACTCTGCATCACAGAGACTGTGGGTACCCACACTCTGCATCACCGAAACTGTGGGTACCCAAACTCTGCATCACCGAGACTGTGGGTCCCCACACTGCATCACCGAGGCTGTAGGTTCCCACACTCTGCATCACCGAGACTGTGGGTCTCCACACTCTGCATCACCGAGGCTGTGGGTCCCCATTCTCTGCATCACTGAGACTGTGGGTCCAAACACTCTGCATCACCGAGACTGTGGGTCCCCATTCTCTGCATCACTGAGACTGTGGGTCCAAACACTCTGCATCACCGAGACTGTGGGTACCCACACTCTGCATCACAGAGACTGTGGGTACCCACACTCTGCATCACCGAGACTGTGGGTCCCCACACTCTGCATCACCGAGACTGTGGGTCCCCACACTCTGCATCACCGAGACTGTGGGTACCCACACTCTGCATCACCGAGACTGTGGGTACCCACACTCTGCATCACCGAGGCTGTGGGTCCCCATACTCTGCATCACCGAGGCTGTGGGTCCCCACACTCTGCATCACCGAGGCTGTGGGTACCCACACTCTGCATCACCGAGACTGTGGGTCCCCACACTCTGCATCACCGAGACTGTGGGTCCCCACACTCTGCATCACCGAGGCTGTGGGTCCCCATACTCTGCATCACCGAGGCTGTGGGTACCCACACTCTGCATCACCGAGACTGTGGGTCCCCACACTCTGCATCACCGAGACTGTGGGTCCCCACACTCTGCATCACCGAGGCTGTGGGTCCCCACACTCTGCATCACCGAGGCTGTGGGTCCCCACACTCTGCATCACCGAGACTGTGGGTCCCCACACTCTGCATCACCGAGACTGTGGGTACCCACACTCTGCATCACAGAGACTGTGGGTACCCACACTCTGCATCACCGAGACTGTGGGTCCCCACACTCTGCATCACCGAGACTGTGGGTACCCACACTCTGCATCACCGAGACTGTGGGTCCCAACACTCTGCATCACCGAGACTGTGGGTCCCCACACTCTGCATCACCGAGACTGTGGGTCCCCACACTCTGCATCACCGAGACTGTGGGTCCCCACACTCTGCATCACCGAGACTGTGGGTCCCCACACTCTGCATCACCGAGACTGTGGGTCCCCACACTCTGCATCACCGAGACTGTGGGTCCCCACACTCTGCATCACCGAGGCTGTGGGTCCCCACACTCTGCATCACCGAGACTGTGGGTCCCCACACTCTGCATCACCGAGACTGTGGGTACCCACACTCTGCATCACCGAGGCTGTGGGTCCCCACACTCTGCATCACCGAGACTGTGGGTCCCCACACTCTGCATCACCGAGACTGTGGGTACCCACACTCTGCATCACCGAGACTGTGGGTCCCCACACTCTGCATCACCGAGGCTGTGGGTCCCCATACTCTGCATCACCGAGACTGTGGGTCCCCACACTCTGCATCACCGAGGCTGTGGGTCCCCACACTCTGCATCACCGAGACTGTGGGTCCCCACACTCTGCATCAACGAGACTGTGGGTCCCCACACTCTGCGTCACCCAGGCTGTGGGTCCCCACACTCTGCATCACCGAGACTGTGGGTCCCCACACTCTGCATCACCGAGACTGTGGGTCCCCACACTCTGCATCACCGAGGCTGTGGGTCCCCACACTCTGCATCACCGAGACTGTGGGTCCCCACACTCTGCATCACCGAGACTGTGGGTCCCCACACTCTGCATCACCGAGGCTGTGGGTCCCCACACTCTGCATCACCGAGGCTGTGGGTCCCCACACTCTGCATCACCGAGGCTGTGGGTCCCCACACTCTGCATCACCGAGACTGTGGGTACCCACACTCTGCATCACCGAGACTGTGGGTCCCCACACTCTGCATCACCGAGGCTGTGGGTCCCCACACTCTGCATCACTGAGACTGTGGGTCCCCATACTCTGCATCAACGAGACTGTGGGTCCCCACACTCTGCATCAACGAGACTGTGGGTCCCCACACTCTGCATCACCGAGGCTGTGGGTCCCCATACTCTGCATCACCAAGACTGTGGGTCCAAATACTCTGCACACCGAGGCTCTGCATCACCGAGGCTGTGGGTCCCCACACTCTGCATCAACGAGACTGTGGGTCCCCACACTCTGCATCACCGAGACTGTGGGTCCCCATACTCTGCATCACCGAGGCTGTGGGTCCCCACACTCTTCATCACCGAGACTGTGGGTCCCCATACTCTGCATCACCGAGGCTGTGGGTCCCCACACTCTGCATCACCGAGACTGTGGGTCCCAATACTCTGCATCACCGAGACTGTGGGTCCCCACACTCTGCATCACCGAGACTGTGGGTCCCCATACTCTTTATCATCGAGACTGTGGGTCCCCACACTCTGAATCACCGAGGCTGTGGGTCCCCATACTCTGCTTTCACCGAGGCTGTGGGTCCCCACACTCTGTATCACCGAGGCTGTGGGTCCCAACACTCTGCATCGCCGAGGCTGTGGGTCCCCACACTCTGCATCACCGAGGCTGTGGGTCCCAACACTCTGCATCACCGAGGCTGTGGGTCCCAACACTCTGCATCACCGAGGCTGTGGGTCCCAACACTCTGCATCACCGAGGCTGTGGGTCCCAACACTCTGCATCACCGAGACTGTGGGTCCTCACACTCTGCATCGCCGAGGCTGTGGGTCCCCACACTCTGCATCACCGAGGCTGTGGGTCCCCACACTCTGCATCACCGAGGCTGTGGGTCCCCACACTTTGCATCACCGAGACTGTGGGTCCCCACACTCTGCATCACCGAGACTGTGGGTCCCCACACTCTGCATCACCGAGACTGTGGGTCCCCACACTCTGCATCACCGAGACTGTGGGTCCCAACACTCTGCATCACCGAGACTGTGGGTCCCCACACTCTGCATCACCGAGACTGTGGGTCCCCACACTCTGCATCACCGAGACTGTGGGTCCCAACACACTGCATCACCGAGACTGTGGGTCCCCACACTCTGCATCACCGAGACTGTGGGTCCCCACACTCTGCATCACCGAGACTGTGGGTCCCCACACTTTGCATCACCGAGACTGTGGGTCCCCACACTCTGCATCACCGAGGCTGTGGGTCCCCATACTCTGCATCACCAAGACTGTGGGTCCAAATACTCTGCATCACAGAGACTGTGGGTCCCCACACTCTGCATCACCGAGACTGTGGGTCCCCATACACTGCATCACCAAGACTGTGGGTCCCCACACTTTGCATCACCGAGACTGTGGGTCCCCACACTCTGCATCACCGAGACTGTGGGTCCCCACACTCTGTATCACCGAGGCTGTGGGTCCCCACACACTGCATCACCGAGACTGTGGGTCCCCACACACTGCATCACCGAGACTGTGGGTCCCCACACTCTGCATCACCGAGGCTGTGGGTACCCACACTCTGCATCACCGAGACTGTGGGTCCCCACACTCTGCATCACCGAGACTGTGGGTCCCCACACACTGCATCACCGAGACTGTGGGTCCCCACACTCTGCATCACCGAGACTGTGGGTCCCCATACTCTTTATCATCGAGACTGTGGGTCCCCACACTCTGAATCACCGAGACTGTGGGTACCCACACTCTGCATCACCGAGACTGTGGGTACCCACACTCTGCATCACCGAGGCTGTGGGTCCCCACACTCTGCATCACCGAGGCTGTGGGTACCACGCTTTGCATCACCGAGGCTGTGGGTCCCCATACTCTGCATCACCGAGACTGTGGGTACCCACACTCTGCATCACCGAGACTGTGGGTACCCACGCTCTGCATCACCGAGGCTGTGGGTCCCCATACTCTGCATCACCTAGACTGTGGGTCCCCATACTCTGCATCACCGAAACTGTGGGTCCCCACACTCTGCATCACCAAGACTGTGGGTCCCTACACTCTGCATCACCAAGACTGTGGGTCCCCACACTCTGCATCACCGTGGCTGTGGGTCCCCACACTTTGCATCACCGAGACTGTGGGTCCCCACACTCTGCATCACCGAGACTGTGGGTCCCCATACTATTTATCACCGAGACTGTGGGTCCCCACACTTTGCATCACCGAGGCTGTGGGTCCCCACACTCTGCATCACCAAGACTGTGGGTCCCCACACTCTGCATCACCGAGGCTGTGGGTCCCCACACTCTGCATCACCAAGACTGTGGGTCCCCATACTATTTATCACCGAGACTGTGGGTCCCCACACTCTGCATCACCGAGACTGTGGGTCCCCACACTCTGCATCACCGAGGCTGTGGGTCCCCACACTTTGCATCACCGAGACTGTGGGTCCCCACACTCTGCATCACCGAGACTGTGGGTCCCCACACTCTGCATCACCGAGGCTGTGGGTCCCCACACTCTGCATCACCGAGGCTGTGGGTCCCCACACTCTGCATCACCGAGACTGTGGGTCCCCACACTCTGCATCACCGAGGCTGTGGGTCCCCACACTCTGCATCACCGAGGCTGTGGGTCCCCACACTCTGCATCACCGAGACTGTGGGTCCCCACACACTGCATCACCGAGACAGTGGGTTCCCACACACTGCATCACCGAGACTGTGGGTCCCAATACTCTGCATCACCGAGGCTGTGGGTACCCACACTCTGCATCACCGAGACTGTGGGTCCCCACACTTGACCGAGACTGTGGGTCATCCCCACACCGCATCACTGTGGGTCCCCACACTCACCGAGGCTGCATCACCGAGGCTGTGGGTCCCCACACTCTGCATCACCGAGGCTGTGGGTCCCCACACTCTGCATCACCGAGGCTGTGGGTCCCCACACTCTGCATCACCGAGGCTGTGGGTCCCCACACTCTGCATCACCGAGGCTGTGGGTCCCCACACTCTGCATCACCGAGGCTGTGGGTCCCCACACTCTGCATCACCGAGGCTGTGGGTCCCCACACTCTGCATCACCGAGGCTGTGGGTCCCCACACTCTGCATCACCGAGGCTGTGGGTCCCCACACTCTGCATCACCGAGGCTGTGGGTCCCCACACTCTGCATCACCGAGGCTGTGGGTCCCCACACTCTGCATCACCGAGGCTGTGGGTAGCCCACACTCTGCATCACCGAGGCTGTGGGTCCCCACACTCTGCATCACCGAGGCTGTGGGTCCCCACACACTGCATCACCGAGACAGTGGGTTCCCACACTCTGCATCACCGAGACTGTGGGTCCCCACACTCTGCATCACCGAGACTGTGGGTCCCCACACTCTGCATCACCGAGACTGTGGGTCCCCACACTCTGCATCACCGGGGCTGTGGGTTCCCACACACTGCATCACCGGGGCTGTGGGTCCCCACACTCTGCATCACAGAGGCTGAGTGTCCCCACACTTTGCATCACCGAGACTGTGGGTCCCCACACACTGCATCACCGTGGCTGTGGGTCCCCACACTCTGCATCACAAAGGCTGTGTGTCCCCACACTCTGCATCACCGAGGCTGTGGGTCCCCACACTCTGCATCACCGAGGCTGTGGGTCCCCACACTCTGCATCACCGACACACTGCATCACCGTGGCTGTGGGTCCCCACACTCTGCATCACCGAGGCTGTGGGTCCCCACACTCTGCATCACCGAGGCTGTGGGTCCCCACACTCTGCATCACCGAGGCTGTGGGTCCCCACACTCTGCATCACCGAGGCTGTGGGTCCCCACACTCTGCATCACCGAGGCTGTGGGTCCCCACACTCTGCATCACCGAGGCTGTGGGTCCCCACACTCTGCTCTAGAGCCAGACGCCCACACTCTGATCTAGAGCCAGACGCCCACACTCTGATCTAGAGCCAGACGCCCACACTCTGATCTAGAGCCAGACGCCCACACTCTGATCTAGAGCCAGACGCCCACACTCTGATCTAGAGCCAGACGCCCACACTCTGATCTAGAGCCAGACGCCCACACTCTGCTCTAGAGCCAGACGCCCACACTCTGCTCCAGAGCCAGACGCCCACACTCTGCTCTAGAGCCAGACGCCCACACTCTGCTCTAGAGCCAGACGCCCACACTCTGCTCTAGAGCCAGACGCCCACACTCTGATCTAGAGCCAGACGCCCACACTCTGCTCTAGAGCCAGACGTCAGCTCTAACACGAGACATGTTATAATGTTCACTGCTTTATGGTCAGTTGTCAGTGGTACCTTCACGCTGGTGGAAAGCTCTTGATCCAAGGATTTAGATCCCCTCTTGCCTTCCGTGAATCACACCACATAAGTCTCAGTTGCTGTTCTATACATGGGTAACTAATGTTTAATAAGATGATGCATCAAAACAAATTTGCATCACCACTACAAGTGTTGCATCACCACTACAAGTGCTGCATCACCACTACAAGTGCTGCTTCACCACTACAAGTGCTGCTTCACCACTACAAGTGTTGCATCACCACTACAAGTGCTGCATCACCACTACAAGTGCTGCATCACCACTACAAGTGCTGCATCACCACTACAAGTGCTGCATCACCACTACAAGTGCTGCATCACCACTACAAGTGTTGCTTCACCACTACAAGTGCTGCATCACCACTACAAGTGCTGCATCACCACTACAAGTGCTGCATCACCACTACAAGTGTTGCTTCACCACTACAAGTTCTGCATCACCACTACAAGTGTTGCTTCACCACTACAAGTGTTGCATCACCACTACAAGTGTTGCTTCACCACTACAAGTGTTTCTTCACCACTACAAGTGCTGCATCACCACTACAAGTGCTGCATCACCACTACAAGTGCTGCATCACCACTACAAGTGCTGCATCACCACTACAAGTGTTGCTTCACCACTACAAGTGTTGCATCACCACTACAAGTGTTGCTTCACCACTACAAGTGTTGCTTCACCAATACAAGTGTTGCATCACCACTACAAGTGTTGCTTCACCACTACAAGTGTTGCTTCACAACTACAAGTGTTGCATCACCATTACAAGTGTTGCTTCACCACTACAAGTGTTGCTTCACCACTACAAGTGTTGCATCACCACTACAAGTGTTGCATCACCACTACAAGTGTTGCATCACCACTACAAGTGTTGCATCACCACTACAAGTGTTGCATCACCACTACAAGTGTTGCATCACCACTACAAGTGTTGCATCACCACTACAAGTGTTGCATCACCACTACAAGTGTTGCATCACCACTACAAGTGTTGCATCACCACTACAAGTGTTGCTTCACCACTACAAGTGTTGCTTCACCACTACAAGTGCTGCTTCATCATTACAAGTGTTGCATCACCACTACAAGTGTTGCTTCACCACTACAAGTGCTGCTTCATCATTACAAGTGTTGCATCACCACTACAAGTGTGGCTTCACCACTACAAGTGTTGCTTCACCACTACAAGTGCTGCTTCATCATTACAAGTGTTGCATCACCACTACAAGTGTTGCTTCACCACTACAAGTGTTGCTTCACCACTACAAGTGCTGCTTCATCATTACAAGTGTTGCATCACCACTACAAGTGTTGCTTCACCACTACAAGTGTTGCTTCACCACTACAAGTGCTGCTTCATCATTACAAGTGTTGCATCACCACTACAAGTGTTGCTTCACCACTACACGTGTTTCTTCACCACTACAAGTGCTGCTTCATCATTACAAGTGTTGCATCACCACTACAAGTGTTGCTTCACCACTACAAGTGTTGCTTCACCACTACAAGTGCTGCTTCATCATTACAAGTGTTGCATCACCACTACAAGTGTTGCTTCACCACTACAAGTGTTGCTTCACCACTACAAGTGCTGCTTCATCATTACAAGTGTTGCATCACCACTACAAGTGTTGCTTCACCACTACAAGTGTTGCTTCACCACTACAAGTGCTGCTTCATCATTACAAGTGTTGCATCACCACTACATGTGTTGCTTCACCACTACAAGTGTTGCTTCACCACTACAAGTGCTGCTTCATCATTACAAGTGTTGCATCACCACTACAAGTGCTGCTTCACCATTACAAGTGTTGCATCACCACTACAAGTGCTGCTTCACCATTACAAGTGTTGCCTCACCACTACAAGTGCTGCTTCACCATTACAAGTGTTGCATCACCACTACAAATGCTGCTTCACCATTACAAGTGTTGCATCACCACTACAAGTGCTGCTTCACCATTACAAGTGTTGCATCACCACTACAAGTGCTGCTTCACCATTACAAGTGTTGCTTCACCACTACAAGTGCTGCTTCATCATTACAAGTGCTGCATCACCACTACAAGTGCTGCTTCACCACTACAAGTGCTGCTTCACCACTACAAGTGTTGCATCACCACTACAAGTGCTGCTTCACCAGTACAAGTGTTGCATCACCACTACAAGTGCTGCTTCACCACTACAAGTGTTGCATCACCACTACAAGTGCTGCTTCACCACTACAAGTGCTGCTTCACCACTACAAGTATTGCATCACCACTACAAGTGTTGCTTCACCACTACAAGTGCTGCCTCACCACTACAAGAGCTGCATCACCACTACAAGTGCTGCATCACCACTACAAGTGCTGCTTCACCATTACAAGTGTTGCATCACCACTACAAGTGCTGCTTCACCACTACAAGTGCTGCCTCACCACTACAAGTGCTGCTTCACCACTACAAGTGCTGCTTCACCACTACAAGTGTTGCATCACCACTACAAGAGCTGCATCACCACTACAAGTGCTGCATCACCACTACAAGTGCTGCTTCACCATTACAAGTGTTGCATCACCCCTACAAGTGCTACTTCACCATTACAAGTGTTGCATCACTACTACAAGTGCTGCTTCACCATTACAAGTGCTGCATCACCACTACACGTGTTGCATCACCACTACACGTGTTGCATCACGACTACAAGTGCTGCATCACCACTACAAGTGCTGCATCACCACTACAAGTGTTGCATCACCACTACAAGTGCTGCATCACCACTACAAGTGCTGCATCACCACTACAAGTGTTGCATCACCACTACAAATGTTGCATTACCACTACAAGTGCTGCATCACCACTACAAGTGCTGCATCACCACTCCAAGTGCTGCATCACTACTACAAGTGCTGCATCACCACTACAAGTGTTGCATCACTACTACAAGTGTTGCATCACCACTACAAGTGTTGCATCACTACTACAAGTGTTGCATCACCACTACAAGTGTTACATCACTACTACAAGGGTTGCATCACCACTACAAGTGTTGCATCACTACTACAAGTGTTGCATCACCACTACATGTGTTGCATCACCACTACAAGTGTTGCATCACCACTACAAGTGCTGCATCACTAATACAAGTGCTGCATCACCTCTACAAGTGTTGCATCACTACTACAAGTGTTGCATCACAACTACAAGTGTTGCATCACTACTACAAGTGTTGCATCACCACTACAAGTGTTGCATCACCTCTACAAGTGTTGCATCACCACTACAAGTGTTGTATCACCACTACAAGTGTTGCATCACTACTACAAGTGTTGCATCACCACTACAAGTGTTGCATCACCACTACAAGTGTTGCATCACCACTACAAATGTTGCATCACCACTACAAGTGTTGCATAACCACTACAAGTGTTGCATCACTATTACAAGTGTTGCATCACCACTACAAGTGTTGCATCACCACTACAAGTGTTGCATCACCACTACAAGTATTGCATCAAAACTACAAGTGCTGCATCACCACTACAAGTGCTGCATCACCACTACAAGTGTTGCATTACCACTACATGTGTTGCATCACCACTACAAGTGCTGCATCACCACTACAAGTGTTGCATTACCACTACAAGTGCTGCATCACCACTACAAGTGTTGCATCAAAACTACAAGTGCTGCATCACCATTACAAGTGCTGCATCACCACTACAAGTGTTGCATTACCACTACAAGTGCTGTATCACCACTACAAGTGCTGCATTACCACTACAAGTGCTGCATCACCACAACAAGTGTTGCATCACCACTACAAGTGTTGCATTACCTCTACAAATGCTGCATCACCACTGCAAGTGCTGCATCACCTTTACAAGTGCTGCATCACCAATGCAAGTGCTGCATCACCACTGCAAGTGCTGCATCACCACTATAAGTGCTACATCACCACTACAAGTGCTGCATCACCACTACAAGTGCTGCATCACCACTACAAGTGCTGCATCACCACTACAAGTGCTGCATCACCACTACAAGTGCTGCATCACCACTACAAGTGTTGCATCACCACTACAAATGTTGCATTACCACTACAAGTGCTGCATCACCACTACAAGTGCTGCATCACCACTACAAGTGCTGCATCACTACTACAAGTGCTGCATCACCACTACAAGTGTTGCATCACTACTACAAGTGTTGCATCACCACTACAAGTGTTGCATCACCACTACAAGTGCTGCATCACCACTACAAGTGTTGCATCACCACTACAAGTGTTGCATCACTACTACAAGTGTTGCATCACCACTACAAGTGTTGCATCACCACTACAAGTGTTGCATCACTACTACAAGTGTTGCATCACCACTACAAGTGCTGCATCACTACTACAAGTGCTGCATCACCACTACAAGTGTTGCATCACTACTACAAGTGCTGCATCACTACTACAAGTGTTGCATCACTACTACAAGTGTTGCATCACCACTACAAGTGTTGCATCACCACTACAAGTGTTGCATCACCACTACAAGTGTTGCATCACCACTACAAGTGTTGCATCACTACTACAAGTGTTGCATCACCACTACAAGTGTTGCATCACCACTACAAGTGTTGCATCACCACTACAAATGTTGCATCACCACTACAAGTGTTGCATAACCACTACAAGTGTTGCATCACTACTACAAGTGTTGCATCACCACTACAAGTGTTGCATCACCACTACAAGTGTTGCATCACCACTGCAAGTATTGCATCAAAACTACAAGTGCTGCATCACCACTACAAGTGCTGCATCACCACTACAAGTGTTGCATTACCACTACAAGTGTTGCATCACCACTACAAGTGCTGCATCACCACTACAAGTGTTGCATTACCACTACAAGTGCTGCATCACCACTACAAGTGTTGCATCAAAACTACAAGTGCTGCATCACCATTACAAGTGCTGCATCACCACTACAAGTGTTGCATTACCACTACAAGTGCTGTATCACCACTACAAGTGCTGCATTACCACTACAAGTGCTGCATCACCACAACAAGTGTTGCATCACCACTACAAGTGTTGCATTACCTCTACAAATGCTGCATCACCACTGCAAGTGCTGCATCACCTTTACAAGTGCTGCATCACCAATGCAAGTGCTGCATCACCACTGCAAGTGCTGCATCACCACTATAAGTGCTCCATCACCACTACAAGTGCTGCATCACCACTACAAGTGCTGCATCACCACTACAAGTGCTGCATCACCACTACAAGTGCTGCATCACCACTACAAGTGCTGCATCACCACTACAAGTGCTACATCACCACTACAAGTGCTGCATCACCACTACAAGTGCTGCATCACCACTACAAGTGCTGCATCACCACTACAAGTGCTGCATCACCACTACAAGTGCTGCATCACCACTACAAGTGCTGCATCACCACTACAAGTGCTGCATCACCACTACAAGTGCTGCTTCACCACTACAAGTGCTGCATCACCACTACAAGTGCTGCATCACCACTACAAGTGCTGCATCACCACTACAAGTGCTGTATCACCACTACAAGTGCTGCATCATCACTACAAGTGCTGCATCACCACTACAAGTGCTGCATCACCACTACAAGTGCTGCGTCACCACTACAAGTGCTGCATCACCACTACAAGTGCTGTATCACCACTACAAGTGCTGCGTCACCACTACAAGTGCTGCATCACCACTACAAGTGCTGCATCACCACTACAAGTGCTGCATCACCACTACAAGTGCTGCATCACCACTACAAGTGCTGCATCACCACTACAAGTGCTGCATCACCACTACGAGTGCTGCATGCCTCCCAGTTCACCTTGGGTGGTAGGATCGATGGTGGTGTTATTACTATGCTGAGGCAGTAGTGGGCGGTGCCGCCCACCCCGCCCACCACAGCTCAGATTCCCATCCACTGCCACCCATATTCACCCAATGCCACCCATATGCACCCACTACCGTGCATGTTCATCCACTGCCACCCATGTTCATCAACTAACACCCATGTTCACCCACTGCCACCCATGTTCACCCACTGCCACCCATGTTCATCTACTGCCACCCATGTTCACCCACTGCCACCCATGTTCACCCACTGCCACCCATGTTCATCTACTGCCACCCATGTTCACCCACTGCCACCCATGTTCATCTACTGCCACCCATGTTCACCCACTGCCACCCATGCTCACCCACTGCCACCCATGTTCATCTACTGCCACCCATGTTCACCCACTGCCACCCATGTTCACCCACTGCCACCCATGTTCATCTACTGCCACCCATGTTCACCCACTGCCACCCATGTTCACCCACTGCCACCCATGTTCATCTACTGCCACCCATGTTCACCCACTGCCACCCATGTTCACCCACTGCCACCCATGTTCATCTACTGCCACCCATGTTCACCCACTGCCACCCATGTTCATCTACTGCCACCCATGTTCATCTACTGCCACCCATGTTCACCCACTGCCACCCATGTTCACCCACTGCCACCCATGTTCATCTACTGCCACCCATGTTCACCCACTGCCACCCATGTTCATCTACTGCCACCCATGTTCATCTACTGCCACCCATGTTCACCCACTGCCACCCATGTTCATCTACTGCCACCCATGTTCACCCACTGCCACCCATGTTCACCCACTGCCACCCATGTTCATCTACTGCCACCCATGTTCACCCACTGCCACCCATGTTCATCTACTGCCACCCATGTTCACCCACTGCCACCCATGTTCACCCACTGCCACCCATGTTCATCTACTGCCACCCATGTTCATCTACTGCCACCCATGTTCACCCACTGCCACCCATGTTCACCCACTGCCACCCATGTTCATCTACTGCCACCCATGTTCATCTACTGCCACCCATGTTCATCTACTGCCACCCATGTTCATCTACTGCCACCCATGTTCACCCACTGCCACCCATGTTCACCCACTGCCACCCATGTTCATCTACTGCCACCCATGTTCACCCACTGCCACCCATGTTCATCTACTGCCACCCATGTTCATCTACTGCCACCCATGTTCACCCACTGCCACCCATGTTCACCCACTGCCACCCATGTTCATCTACTGCCACCCATGTTCATATACTACTGCATCTACTGCCATGTTCACCCACTGCCACCCATGTTCACCCACTGCCACCCATGTTCATCTACTGCCACCCATGTTCATCTACTGCCACCCATGTTCATCTACTGCCACCCATGTTCACCCACTGCCACCCATGTTCATCTACTGCCACCCATGTTCACCCACTGCCACCCATGTTCATCTACTGCCACCCATGTTCACCCACTGCCACCCATGTTCACCCACTGCCACCCATGTTCTTCTACTTCCACCCATGTTCATCTACTGCCACCCATGTTCACCCACTGACACCCATGTTCATCTACTGCCACCCATGTTCACCCACTGCCACCCATGCTCACTCTCTGCCACTCATGTTTATCTACTGCCACCCATGTTCACCCACTGCCACCCATGTTCACCCACTGCCACCCATGTTCTTCTACTGCCACCCATGTTCATCTACTGCCACCCATGTTCACCCACTGCCACCCATGTTCACCCACTGCCACCCATGTTCATCTACTGCCACCCATGTTCACCCACTGCCACCCATGTTCATCTACTGCCACCCATGTTCACCCACTGCCACCCATGTTCATCTACTGCCACCCATGTTCACCCACTGCCACCCATGTTCACCCACTGCCACCCATGTTCATCTACTGCCACCCATGTTCATCTACTGCCACCCATGTTCACCCACTGCCACCCATGTTCATCTACTGCCACCCATGTTCACCCACTGCCACCCATGTTCACCCACTGCCACCCATGTTCATCTACTGCCACCCATGTTCATCTACTGCCATCCATGTTCACCCACTGCCACCCATGTTCACCCACTGCCACCCATGTTCATCTACTGCCACCCATGTTCACAGACTACCACCCATGTTCACATTCTGCCACCCATGTTTACCCACTGCCACTCGTGTTCACCCACTGCCACCCATGTTCACCTCCTGCCTTTCATACTCACCCATTGGCACCCATGTTCACCCACTATCACCCATGTTCACCCACTACCACCCATGTTCATCCACTACCACCCATGTTTACCCATTTCACCCATGCTCATCCACTACCACTCATGTTCACCCACTGTAACATTTGATCACCCACTGTCACATTTGGTCACCCACTGTCACATTTGGTCACCCACTGTCACATTTGGTCACCCACTGTCACATTTGGTCACCCACTGTCACATTTGGTCACCCACTGTCACATTTGGTCACCCACTGTCACATTTGATCATCCACTGTCACATTTGGTCACCCACTGTCACTTTTGGTCACCCACTGTCACATTTGGTCATCCATTGTCACATTTGGTCACCCACTGTCACATTTGGTCACCCACTGTCACATTTGGTCACCCACTGTCACATTTGGTCACCCACTGTCACATTTGGTCACCCACTGTCACATTTGGTCACCCACTGTCACATTTGGTCACTCACTGTCACATTTGGTCACTCACTGTCACATTTGGTCACCCACTGTCACACTTGATCACCCACTGTCACATTTGGTCACTCACTGTCACATATGGTCACCCACTGCCACATTTGGTCACTCACTGCCACATTTGGTCACTCACTGTCACATTTGATCATCCACTGTCACATTTGGTCACCCACTGTCACTTTTGGTCACCCACTGTCACATTTGGTCACCCACTGTCACATTTGGTCACCCACTGTCACATTTGGTCACCTACTGTCACATCTGATCACCCACTGTCACATTTGGTCACCCACTGTCACATTTGATCACCCACTGTAACATTTGGTCACCCACTGTCACATTTGGTCACCCACTGTCACATTTGGTCACCCATTGTCACATTTGGTCACCCACTGTCACATTTGGTCACCCACTGTCACATTTGATCACCCACTGTCACATTTGGTCACCCACTGCCACATTTGATCACCCACTGTCACATTTGGTCACCCACTGTCACATTTGGTCACCAATTGTAACATTTGGTCACCCACTGTCACATTTGGTCACCCACTGTCACTTTTGGTCACCCACTGTCACATTTGGTCACCCATTGTCGCATTTGGTCACCCACTGTCACATTTGATCACCCACTGTCACATTTGTTCACCCACTGTCACATTTGGTCACCCACTGTCACATTTGGTCACCCAGTGTCACATTTGGTCACCCATTGTCACATTTCGTCACCCATTGTCACATTTGATCACCCACTGTCACACTTGGTCACTCACTGTCACATTTGGTCACCCACTGTCACTTTTGATCACCCACTGTCACATTTGGTCACCCACTGTCACATTTGATCACCCACTGTCACACTTGGTCACCCACTGTCACATTTGGTCACCCACTGTCACTTTTGATCACCCACTGTCACATTTGGTCACCCACTGTCACATTTGATCACCCACTGTCACATTTGGTCACCCACTATCACATTTGGTCACCTAATGTCACATTTGGTCACCCACTGTCACATTTGGTCACCCACTGTCACATTTGGTCACCCACTGTCACATTTGGTCACCCACTGTCACATTTGGTCACCCACTGTCACATTTGGTCACCCACTGTCACATTTGATCACCCACTGTCACATTTGATCACCCACTGTCACATTTGATCACCCACTGTCACATTTGGTCACCCACTGTCACATTTGGTCACCCACTGTCACATTTGGTCACCCACTGTCACATTTGGTCACCAACTGTCACATTTGGTCACCCACTGTCACATTTGATCACCCACTGTCACATTTAGTCACCCATTGTCACATTTGGTCACCCACTGTCACATTTGGTCACCCACTGTCACATTTGGTCACCCACTGTCACATTTGATCACCCACTGTCACATTTGATCACCCACTGTCACATTTGATCACACACTGTCACATTTGGTCACCCACTGTCACATTTGATCACCCACTGTCACATTTGATCACCCACTGTCACATTTGATCACACACTGTCACATTTGGTCACCCACTGTCACATTTGATCACCCACTGTCACACTTGATCACCCACTGTCACATTTGATCAGCCACTGTCACATTTGATCACCCACTGTCACATTTGATCACCCACTGTCACATTTGGTCACCCACTGTCACACTTGATCACCCACTGTCACATTTGATCACCCACTGTCACACTTGATCACCCACTGTCACATTTGATCACCCACTGTCATATTTGATCACCCACTGTCACACTTGATCACCCACTGTCACATTTGGTCACCCACTGTCACATTTGATCACCCACTGTCACATTTGATCACCCACTGTCACATTTGGTCACCCACTGTCACATTTGGTCACCCACTGTCACATTTGATCACCCACTGTCACATTTGGTCACCCACTGTCACATTTGGTCACCCACTGTCACATTTGGTCACCCACTGTCACATTTGGTCACCCACTGTCACATTTGATCCTCCTCCTCTTATAATACTGTTCAAGCTTCTAATACTTTTACTAGTTATTATAGTCATTTTATTTGTCTCCTGGTGTTACTACTAGTCTTGCATATTATCATTAATATTACTATTATTTTGCTAATCGGGTTCCTCTCACTGTTTTTCTCTTCTCCTCATCTTAGGCAAAACTCGTTAGGAAACACCAGTTTTATTGTAATGATACTCGTATATTTTTTTTCACTCAAATCAGTTTTACAGACAAAGAGTTGTTATCGTACTGAAGTCAGCTCATTTCAAACCTCAGCCCTATGTCAGGTATACTACCATCCCCCGGGATGCCACCCACAACAGTCGACTGGCACCCAGGAACTTATTAACTGCTGGGTGAACAGGGACAGCAGGTGTAAGCAAACATGCCCCACGATTCCACCCATTAATAAGGGGGATCGAACCATGGTCATTCAGTGTGTGAGCTGAGTGCATTGCCAACCAAACCGCCTGACACCCGTCAGGAAACAGGACAAATGTTTCTTGACGTGGGTCTACTTTATATTAAAACCTGCCACTGGGGCTTCTGGTCACATGACTGAGGCCTTCTGTCTTACCTGTCCATCCCTACAGCTGTTGAAGGCTGCACACAGTGTGGAAGGTGACTGGGGTGTACCACTACCAGTACCCTCGTGGGTTCACATAATGTTAATATAGTTAGCAACACGACGATGATGGCTGCTTTGTGAAATTTAAGTTAATCATTTGAAGAGCCGGGCATGCCTGGCAGAGCAGTACGGTACAGTACGGTACGGTACGTTGCATTACGATACGGTACGATACGGGCAATATATTGAAATACGCCGGTAGATTTCAATAAATGAGAAAATTTCAAAGTTCCTGGTGGCAGTAGACAGAAATGTATTGTGACACAAGGCAAAACATGTACAAACTCCCTACTATAATATATGTGACACGCTCTACCGGCATGATGTGGACTTCACTAGAGACGTGATCAGTTCATATCTAAAGTTGCTAACGTTGTTATGTTCATGTATAGCTGGGACCCGGCAGAGTGGTCCTCAACCCTCCCAGGGTCCCCCTTGAGAAGCTGCACTCGTTCTGAAGTTAATTATAAATAAGGAAATAAAAACTGGATCAGAGTATAAAACAAATTCCAACCACACAATAGAGCGAAAAATTAATGTGAAGGACCTGAGAGTGAAAATGTCAGAGGATCTTACTTTCAAAAACCAAAACAATGTTTCTGCCACATCTGCTAGGAAAATGATAGGATAAATAATGAAAACCTTCAAAACTATGGATACCAATCCCATATGTTCCTCTTCAAATCGCTTGTTCTCTCTAGGCTGGAATATTGCTGTACACTAACGACCCCTGTCAAGGCAGGTGAAATTGCAGACCTGGAGAATATACAGAGAAGTTTCACCGCACATATGAGTACAATAAACTATCTAAATTATTGGGAACAGTTGAAATCTTGTACTACCTGGAACGCAGGCGAGAAAAATAAATGATAATAAGCATTTGGAAAATCTTAGAGGAACTAGTCCCAAATCTGCACAGGGAAATCACTCCCTATTAAAGTAAGACTCGACAAGAGGTGCAACATCTCCTCAATGAAAAGCGGGAGATTCATCTGTAAAACTTACATTTGTGGTCACAGTAGGGCCCATGCTAACCTCTCTATGGTGTATAAATGTACCTAGTTGGAACAATCTTATTGTAGTCAGCTGGCCCAGTGGCTTACGCAGTGGTATTGGAGTTTTACCCCTCACTTGCCGTGAAGTGGAGCCCCACCAGTACCGTGGTTTGGTCAACTCTGGAATCTTTAGGTATCTCTTTCGGGTCTTTATGACTTCCTATCCCTCAGGAAAGGCTATGACTTCCACAATCATCTGCCAAAGATTTTTTTTTTAATAACACTTCCACTTCATGCAAGGCTCCATCTTAGGAAGGACAGTTACATGGATAGGTGTGAATTAAACCTGCCTAGCAAGAACCAGTAGACCTACTGAAGTGCTCCTCCTTTCTTATGTTATGATGTTCCTATAAGGC
>NC_091313.1:9334959-9527459 GCF_038502225.1 Cherax quadricarinatus | reverse complement strand
GATGAGATCATTCCTTTCAAGGTGTTCCACCACTCTTCTCCTGATAATCTTCTCCATGATTTTGCATACTATACATGTCAGTGACACTGGTCTGTAGTTTAATGCTTCATGTCTGTCTCATTTTTTAAAGATTGGGACTACATTTGCTGTCTTCCATGCCTCAGGCAATCTCCCTGTTTCGATAGATGTATTGAATATTGTTGTTAGGGGTACACATAGCGCCTCTGCTCCCTCTCTCAATACCCATGGGGAGATGTTATCTGGCCCCATTGCCTTTGAGGTATCTATCTCACTCAGAAGCCTCTTCACTTCTTCCTCGGTTGTGTGCACTGTGTCCAGCACTTGGTGGTGTGCCCCACCTCTCCGTCTTTCTGGAGTCCCTTCTGTCTCCTCTGTGAACACTTCTTTGAATCTCTTGTTGAGTTCTTCACATACTTCACGGTCATTTCTTGTTGTCTCTCCTCCTTCCTTCCTTAGCCTGATTACCTGGTCCTTGACTGTTGTTTTCCTCCTGATGTGGCTGTACAACAGTTTCGGGTCAGATTTGGCTTTCGCTGCTATGTCATTTTCATATTGTCTTTGGGCCTCCCTTCTTATCTGTGCATATTCGTTTCTGGCTCTACGACTGTTCTCCTTATTCTCCTGGGTCCTTTGCCTTCTATATTTCTTCCATTCCCTAGCACACTTGGTTTTTGCCTCCCTGCACCTTTGGGTAAACCATGGGCTCATCCTGGCTTTTTCATTAATCCTGTTACCCTTGGGTACAAACCTCTCCTCAGCCTCCTTGCATTTTGTTGCTACATATTCCATCATCTCATTAACTGGCTTCCCTGCCAGTTCTCTGTCCCACTGAACCCCGTTCAGGTAGTTCCTCATTCCTGTGTAGTCCCCTTTCTTGTAGTTTGGTTTCATTCGTCCTGGCCTTCCTGCTTCTCCCTCCACTTGTAGCTCTACTGTGTATTCGAAGCTTAAAACCACATGGTCACTGGCCCCAAGGGGTCTTTCATATGTGATGTCCTCGATATCTGCACTACTCAAGGTGAATACTAAGTCCAGCCTTGCTGGTTCATCCTCTCCTCTCTCTCTTGTAGTGTCCCTTACGTGTTGGCACATGAAGTTTTCCAGTACCACCTCCATCATCTTAGCCCTCCATGTATCTTGGCCCCCATGTGGGTCCAAGTTCTCCCAATCGATCTCCTTGTGGTTAAAGTCACCCATGATCAGGAGCTTTGCCCGGCATGCATGGGCTCTTCTGGCCACTCTAGCCAGTGTGTCAACCATCGCTCTATTGCTCTCGTCGTACTCTTGCCTTGGCCTCCTGCTGTTCTGTGGTGGGTTATACATCACTGCTATTACCACCTTGGGACCTCCAGAGTGAAGTGTTCCCACTATGTAATCACTTTCTTCTCCGCTGTCTCCTCTCTCCAGCTCATCAAAATTCCAGCGAATTTTGATCAGCAACGCCACTCCTCCACCCCCCCCTGTTCCCTCTGTCTTTCCTCAGGATTTGGTATCCCGTTGGAAAGATGGCATCTGTTATCATACCTGTAAGCTTGGTTTCTGTGAGAGCTATGATGTCCGGTGATGCTTCTTTGACTCTTTCATGCCACTCCTCCCACTTATTTGTTATTCCATCAGCGTTTGTGTACCATACCTTCAGTTTCCTTTCCAAGACTGTGGTTTGGGGGGCCTGTGAGGGTGGGAGACCTGGTGGCATACTGTGGGATTCTATAGCTCGGTGTTGGGTGGAGGCTGTGGGTATGGATTGTAGTGTGTGTTGGGATGGTTTGATAGGTTGTATGGTTCTGAGAGTAGTTGTGTGTGTGCTTGCCCTTGCTGTTCTGTTCTGCTCTGACTGACCTCTGCTGGTTCCCTCCTTGTCTCTTTTCCTAGCTCCTTTCGCTTTTTTGTCCTCTCCCTCAGCTGCTGTCGTTCTGATTTTGTTCTGTCTCTGTCTAGGAACACCCTCTTGTACTCTTCCGAGTATTTCAATCGTGGTTTCTCTTGGAGGATCCTGTTGCGCACTGTTTCCGTCCTGAGAATCAGCTTGATTGGTCGGTTTCTCCCCTTCGAGTACCCCCCTATTCTCTGAAAATTTACAATCTCGTCCATCTCTTCACCTATTTCCGTGATGATTTTCTCAATCTCCTTTCTTTCTTCCTGCTGCCTTTCAGTGTGTGTCCTTTCCTCTCTCTCCTGAAGCCCATGGATAAACACTGATTTTGCCCTTTCTTCCTCCCATTGCCTCACCCTCTGTGACTCTGGATCCTGCCTGTATGTGGTCAGTTTCTCCCTTGATTTTTCCAGTGGCTCTTGATAGCCTTGTTGTGCCTCAGCATTCGACCTATCACCCTCTCCATCTGCAACCAGCTGATCTTCCCTTTCACTCCTTGGTCCTCCTTGGCAGACTGATGTGACCTTAGCATAATTCATAATTCCTTCCTTCCTGTTCGGCCTCGCAGCTTCATATGCTGTGTCTTCTCTGGTCACTGCCCCTGTAACCCGCTTCAGCCTATTTATCTCAATTTCTAGGACCCTTATCTTGGCTACTGCAGTTTCGACTTGTGCCTCCCAATTCTTTGTCTCCTTCTCCAACCTCTTTTCCAATTTCACAGAGAGCTCTTTCTCCATTTTTTCAGAAAGCTCTCCTAATTTTCTCTCCCACTCTTGTTCCATCCTTTTCCACTGCTCCTCCATCCACTCCTCCCTACCAGAACCATTCTCATCTGATCCTTGGTTCCTGCGAGTCCCCACCATTTTTTTTTTTTTTTTTTTTTTTTTTTTTTTTTTTGTGAGAGAAGAGAGAAGGGAAAGGTAGAGGGGGAGAGAGAGTGAAGGGAAGAGTAGGAGAGGGGAGAGTTAGAAGGGAAAATGGGGACGAGAGAGAGCAAGAGAGAGAGAGAGCAAGAGAGAGAGAGAGAGAGAGAGAGAGGGAGGGAGAGAGAGAGAGAGAGAGAGAGGGGGGGGAGAGGGAGAGAGAGAGAGAAAGAGAAGGCAAGGAGGGGGAGAAGGGGGAAAGAGGGGGGAGATGGAAGAGCGAGAGGGGAGAGAGGCTAGGGGGAGAGGGAGGGGAGGATGGGAGAGAGGTGGGGAAAGGGAGAGGGGAGAGATAATGGGAGGGGACAGATGTTAGAGGGGGAGAGATGTTAGAGGGGGGGAGGTGTTAGAGGTAAGAGATGTTAGAGGGGAGAGATGGGAGAGGGAAGAGAGAGAGAGAGATAGGTAGAGAGAGAGATATAGGTAAAGAGTGAGAGAGGTAGAGATAGGTCTACTTAGGGTAGAAAGAGGGGGGGGAGAGGAGAAAGGTTCAGATGGTCAGTTCACAGGACGGTGTGAAATCCTGTGTATGTGTGTTTGCGTGTGTACTACAGCTTACAAGTGCTTGTTCCTGTGTGTGTATGTGTATGTGTATGTGTATGTGTGTGTGTGTGTGTATGTGTGTGTGTGTACGTGTGTGTGTGTGTGTGTGTATGTGTGTGTGTGTGTGTGTGTACGTGTGTGTGTGTGTGTGTGTGTGTGTGTGTATGTGTGTGTGTGTGTGTGTGTGTGTGTGTATGTGTGTGTGTATGTGTGTGTGTGTGTGTGTGTGTGTGTGTGTGTGTGTATGTGTGTGTGTGTGTGTATGTGTATGTGTGTGTGTGTGTGTGTGTGTATGTGTGTGTGTGTGTGTGTGTGTGTGTGTGTGTGTGTGTGTGTGTGTGTGTGTGTGTACTCACCTATTTGTGGTTGCAGGGGACGATTCATAGCTTCTGGCCCCGCCTCTTCGCTGATTGCTACTAGGTCCTCTCTCTCCCTGCTCCATGAGCTTTATCATACCTCGCCTTAAAACTATGTATGGTTCCCGCCTCCACTACGTCACTTTCTAGGCTATTCCACGGCCTGACAACTCTATGACTGAAGAAATACTTCCTAACATCCCTTTGACTCATCGAGTCTTCGAATTCGAATTGTGACCTCTTGTTTCTGTGTCCCATCTCTGGAACATCCTGTCTTTGTCCACCTTGTCTATTCCGTGCAGTATTTTATATGTCGTTATCATGTCTCCCCCGACCCTCCTGTCCACCAGTGTCGTCAGACCAATTTCCTTTAACCTTTCATCGTAGGATAATCCCCTTAGCTCTGGGACTTTCTCTAATTTCTTGACGTGCTTGACCAGGTGTGGATTCCAAACTGGTGCTGCATACTCCAGTATGGGCCTGACGTACATGGTATACAGAGTCTTGAACGATTTCTTACTGAGGTATTGGAACGCTATCCTTAGGTTGGCCAGATGCCCGTAAGCTGCAGCAGTTATCTGATTGATGTGGACCTCAGGAGATTTTTTTTTATCACACTGGCCTATTCCCACCAAGGCAGGGTGGCCCGAAAAAGAAAAACTTTCACCATCATTCGCTCCATCACTGTCTTGCCAGAAGGGTGCTTTACACTACAGTTTTTAAACTGCAACATTAACACCCCTCCTTCAGAGTGCAGGCACTGTACTTCCCATCTCCAGGACTCAAGTCCGGCCTGCCGGTTTCACTGAACCCCTTCATAAATGTTACTTTGTTCACACTCCAAGAGCACGTCAAGTATTAAAAACTATTTGTCTCCATTCACTCCTATCAAACACGCTCACGCATGCCTGCTGGAAGTCCAAGCCCCTCGCACACAAAACCTCCTTTACCCCCTCCCTCCAACCTTTCCTAGGCCGACCCCTACCCCGCCTTCCTTCCACTACAGACTGATACACTCTTGAAGTCATTCTGTTTCGCTCCATTCTCTCTACATGTCCGAACCACCTCAAGGAGATGTGCTCGGTATTATACTCACCCCAAGATATTTTTTCTTGAGTGAGATATGTAGTCTTTGACCACCTAGACTATACTCTGTCTGCGGTCTTCTTTGCCCTTCCCTGATCTTCATGACTTTACATTTGGCAGGGTTAAACTCAAGGAGCCAGTTGCTGGAAAAGGCATGTAGCCTGTCCAGGTCTCTTTGTAGTCCTGCCTGATACTCGACTGATTTGATTCTCCTCATTAACTTCACATCATCTGCAAACAAGGACGCTTCTGAGTCTATCCCTTCCGTTATGTCATTCACATATACCAAAAACAGCACAGGTCCTAGGACTGACCCCTGTGGAACCCCGCTTGTCACAGGCGCCCACTCTGACACCTCGTCACGTACCATGACTCGTTGTTGCCTCCCTGTCGGATATTCTCTGATCCATTGCAGTGCCTTTCCTGTTAAGTGTGCCTGATCCTCTAGCTTTTGCATTAACCTCTTGTGAGAAACTGTGTCGAAGACCTTCTTGCAGTCCAAGAAAATGCAGTCTCTCCACCCCTCATTCTCTTGTCTGACTTCTGTCACCTTGTCATAAAACTCAGTAGGTTTGTGACACAGAATTTTCCTTCCCTGAAACCATGCTGGTTGTCGATTATACGCTTGTTTCTTTCCAGGTGCTCCACCACTCTCCTCCTGAAGATCTTCTCCATGACTTTGCATACTATACATGTTAGTGACACAGAATCGTAATGACACGATTGCAAACAAACCATACCATGGGCGGGATTTGAATCTGCGGTCAGAGAGTCTCAAAACTCCAGACCACTTATTGTGGCTAGCTGGTCCAGTGGCTAACGCGACAGTCTGGAGTTCTGAGACTCTCTGACCGCGGGTTCAAATCCCGCCCGTGGTATGGTTTGTTTTAGTGACACAGGTCTGTAGTTTAATGCCTCGTGTTTGTTTCCTTTTTTTAAAAACTGGGACTACATTAGCCATCTTCCATAGCTCATGTAGTTGCCTAGTTTCAATGGATGTGTTGAAGATCTTTGTTAGTGGCACACACAGCATCTCTGCTCCCTCTCTAAGGACCCATGGAGAGATGTCTGGTCCCACCACCTTTGAGGTATCAAGTTCACATAGCAGCTACTTCACCTTCTCCTCGTTTATGTTAACCTCATCCAGCACTTGTTGGTGTATCCCCCTGTTCTGAATTCCTGGAGTCCTACCTGTTTCCACTGTAAATACTTCTTTAAATCTCATGTTGAGCTCCTCATATACCTCTTGGTTGTTTCTTGTGAACCCCCCACCATCCTTCCTCAGCCTGATTACATGGTCCTTGACTGCTGTTTTCCTCCTGATGTGGCTGTACAACAGCTTTGGGTCAGACTTGACTTTCGATGCTATGATATTTTCGTATTGTCGCTGAGCCTCCCTTCTAATATGTGCATATTCGTTTCTGGCTCTTTGGCTGATCTCTTTATTTTCCTAGGTAATTTGTCTTCTCTACCTCTTCCATTCTCTAGTGCACTTAGTTTTTGCCTCCCTACACCTTTGGGTGAACCAAGGACTCGTTCTGGTCTTCCCATTATTTCTGTTTCCCTTGGGAGCAAACCTCTCCTCTGCCTCCTTGCATGTTGTTGTCACATAGTCCATCATTTCTTTTACTGGGTTTCCTGCCAGTTCTCTCTCCCACTGAACGTCTTGGACTAAGTTCCTCATGCCTGTGTAGTCCCCCATTTGCAGTTTGATTTTTTCCGTCCTATTCTTGCTACTCTCTCCACTTGTAGCTCAACTATGTAATCAAATCACAGAACCACATGATCACTAGCTCCCAAGTGCCTTTCATAAGTGATATCCTTGATGTCCAAACTACTCAAGGTGAATACAAGGTCCAGTCTTGCTGGATCATCCTCACCTCTCTCTCTGGCGGTGTCTTTAACATGTTGATGCATGAGGTTTTCCAGTACCACATCCATCATCTTGGTTCTCCATGTTTTGGGACCTCCATGGGGCTCCAGGTTTTCCCAGTCAATCTCCATATGATTGAAATTACCCATAACTAGTAACTTTGCTCCCCTCATGTGAGCTCTTCTGGCCACTTCGGCTAGTGTGTCAACCATTGTTCTGTTGCTCTAGTCGTATTCTTCTCTTGGCGTCCTGCAGTTCTGTGGCAGGTTGTACATTACTACAATTGCCACCTTATGGCCCTCAGACTAGATTGTTCCTGCTAAGTAGTCCCTTTCACACATTCCATCCATTCCTCCCATTTCCTCAAATTTCCATCGATTTTTAATGAGCAGTGCAACTTCTCCTCCCCCTCTCCTCCCTCTATCTTTCTTGAGGATTTGATATCTGGGTGGAAAAATTGCATCTGTTATCATCCTGGTGAGTTTCGTTTCTGTGAGTGCTGTTATGTCTGGGGATATCTCCTTGATTCTTTCATGCCACTCCTCACACTTATTTGTTATTCCATCTGCATTTGTATACCATACCTTCAACTTCTTTTCTAAAACTGAGGTCTGGGGAGTATGTTGGGGTTGGGGAAGCAGAAGACCTGCTAAGGAACTATGGGTTGTTGCTGTGAGGATAGAGTTTGTAATAAGGTGGGAGGGGGCATTGGATAAAGCATGTGTTTTGGGTTAGAATGTTTGGTTGCATTGGGGTTGTCCTGGTTTGGGGGCTTCTGTAGGTGGTTGTGAGGGAGGCTGTATAAGATCTTCCTCCTGTGTCTGGGTTCTCCTGTCCATCTCCATCTTCACCTGCCTTTCCTCCTTTCATCATTGTACCATCTCTCAGTTTCTTCCTTTCTTCTCGTGTTCTGTCGTGGTTGAGATACACCTTCTGGTAGGCCAGTATATTCCTTAGTCTTGCTTTCAACTGCAGGATTCTGTTTCGAGTCGATTCTGCCTTAAATGCCACTTTGACTGGCCAGGTTCTTCTTGCAAACTCCCCTATTCTCTGAAAATTTGCCAGCTGGGTCATGTCATCTTCTCCTTTTGCTTTTATGATGCTTTCGATTGCCTTTTTCTCCCCTTGTCTTCTTGCTTTGTAAGTTTCCCCTTCAACTTCCTGGAGCCCATAAACAAGGACTGACCTCTCCCTTTTATTCTCCCACTGCATATCCCTATATATCCCTGGATTCGATTTAGTTGCCTCCATTGCAGCTTTCCTTTCTTCAGTTTCTTCACTACCTGTTTGTCCTTGGGCTTAGTGGCTTGTCATTTTCTCTTCTCAGCTTTCCCTGGGCTCTGCTGTGGTCTGTTAGGGCCTCCACAAATAGCTTAGCTCTTTCATTTTCTGCAGTCCCTCGATTGCTCCTGATGTGATTCTCTCTTTTTCTTGGGCTCCACAATGGTCTGATAGGGCCTCTGCATACTGTTTCACTTTTTTGTTCCCTCCAGTTCCCTTGTTTGTGACTGAGGTAGCAGTCTCTGATGTCATTCCCAAATTGTTCTTCAGTTTTTTAGGCTGTTTCAGATTTTTTAGTTCCTCTTCAAATCTCTGTATCATAGCCTCTGCTGTTGTGACTTGCCTCTCCCACTTCTTGCTTTCTGCATCTATCCTCTCCTCCATTCTCATGCTAAGCTCTTCTAGCTTCTTTCCCCACTCATGTTCCCTTTTCATGAGCTCTGCTGCCCAATCTTCTGTTGCAGACTCATCCCCCAGTCCCCTGGTTTTCCTTCCTGCTCTCTAGCAACTCACTTTTTTTATTTTGGTTGCCACAGAATGAAAAACTTATATAAATCTGCATGTTTGTTTGTTGGTGTGTTTGTCCAAGTGTGTGAGGGGGAAGTATGGAGACACAGGAGGAGGGAGAAGCAAAGGGGGAGAGAGAAAGGGAGAGGGAGAGGGAAAGAGGGAGAGGAGGGGGAGAAGGAGGGTGAGAGTAAAAGGGGGGGAGCTGGGGAAGGAGTGGGAGATAGGTGGGGGGTGCGGGGGGGGTGAGTTTATATATGCGAGAATGTGTGGGTGAAAACTTGTGTGTGTTTGTGTGTGTGTGTGTGTGTGTGTGTGTACTCACCTAATTGTACTCACCTAATTGTGGTTGCAGGGGTCGAGACTCAGCTCCTGGCCCCGCCTCTTCACTGATCGCTACTGGATCCTCTCTCTCTCTGCTTCCTGAGCTTTGTCATACCTCTTCTTAAAACTATGTATGGTTCCTGCCTCCACTACTTCACTTGCTAGGCTATTCCACTTGCTGACAACTCTATGACTGAAGAAATACTTCCTAACGTCCCTGTGACTCGTCTGAGTCTTCAGCTTCCAGTTGTGACCCCTTGTCCCTGTGTCCCCTCTCTGGAACATCCTATCTCTGTCCACCTTGTCTATTCCCCGCAGTATCTTGTATGTCGTTATCATGTCTCCCCTGACCCTTCTGTCCTCCAGTGTCGTCAGTCCGATTTCCCTTAACCTTTCCTCGTACGACATTCCCTTGAGCTCTGGGACTAGCCTTGTTGCAAACCTTTGTACTTTCTCTAACTTCTTGACGTGCTTGACCAGGTGTGGGTTCCAGACTGGTGCTGCATACTCCAGTATGGGCCTAACTTACACAGTGTACAGTGTCTTGAACGATTCGTGTTTGGCCGGAAAAATTTGGTATTAATTACGTGTTTTGGGGGCGTGTCATACTCCGTGCCCCGCGCGGCCAGCTTCCCGTTCTTTAGTTCCAACCAATCACAAGCCTTCCCTGAGTCTCTTCAGCTAAGTACAGTTCGCTTCTGCCGCCTTCCCATTGGTTGAGAGATCAAAATATAAACACTGGTGGCTTGGCTCCGCCCACACACGCATTTTTCCCTCCACCCTTACTAATCTACTCTTGGATTATACATTCTACAATGTCGGTAAGTACTGATTGTTGTGTTTAGTGCTTACATGAATAGTTTAGGCATATTTTGATATATACCTAAAGTCCGTGTGAAGCATAATATGAGTGTAGCATGCAGTTGAAAAAAGTGCAAACATTTTATACCAAATTATTTCGGTCTTGCACGAGTTTCCGGGAATGTCCAATTTTAGTCAAATAAATATTTATAAAAAAATTTCAATTGCATATATGAACTCTGTAGTGGTCTGGATCTATACAGGAGGTTTCTATTGTCCTTCCAGATCAATGAGAAGTTGTTTTATGGGGAGCAGTCCACCAGCAGGTCGAGGTATGTCTGCGTTTCTGAAGAGAGTGACTCAGAAGCAGAGGTAGATGAACCAGAATTGCTGGATAGTGGTGATGAATACTTGCCACCGGATGCACAGGTGTCAAGTGATGATGAGGAGGAAGAAAGGCCAGCCAAAAAACAGAAATTAGTGAAGAAAAAGTAAGGTATTACGATTGCAACTATTGCAGCCACTCGAAGAAATTGGTCACATCCTCATTCCAGTGTTCTGTATGCAAAGTAAATCTGGATAAAGAGTGATAGAAATTGCTTCAGCGACTACCATACCATCAATTAGCAATATAGAATAATTGGTCATCCAAATGAATCTCAGGAATATAGGGATTGAAAGTTGCATCCCTTTGCAATTTGTCATTGTTGAGATTTGCTTCCTTTTTATATTTTTGTAACAATTAAAAAATGTTTTGATTCAAGTTCCATTTATGTTTTTTATATTGTCTGTTTGTATATTAAATTTAAAAAATTGTTTTGGTGTGTTTTATTAACAATTGCAAGTTTTGCAACATAAAATTTTTTAATCCCTTTGTCGGGCGCAGCCGGATATTTTCGGTCTCCGGAGATTAGCAATTGCTCGAAAACTAACCATCAGAAATCAATTTATATGGGATCATTGAACTTGTATTGAGTTACTCTATCCACCATAGGGAGTTCAGTTCGAATTTCAAATTTTCGGACCCCTTGCCTGATGAAGGGATAAGGTATCGGAACGCTATTCTCAGGTTTGCCAGGCGCCCATATGCTGCAGCGGTTATTTGGTTGATGTGTGCCTCCGGTGATGTGCTCGGTGTTATGTGTGTGTGTGGAACTATATGTGGGTTAATTAATTGTTGTGGTGAATGAGTGTGTATGTGGAGTTTGCAGTGCTCCTCTACCTGGCTTACCCCACACCCTCCTCACCTGACCCACACCTACCTGGTCTACAGTGCTCTATCTGATCTGACCCACACCCACCTGACCCACACCCACCTGACCCACACCCACCTGACCCACACTCACCTGACCCACACCCACCTGACCCACACCCACCTGACCCACACTCACCTGACCCACACCCACCTGACCCACACTCACCTGACCCACACCCACCTGACCCACACCCACCTGACCCACACCCACCTGACCCACACCCACCTGACCCACACCCACCTGACCCATACCCACCTGACCCACACCCACCTGACCCACATTCACCTGACCCACACCCACCTGACCCACACCCACCTGACCCACACCCACCTGACCCACACCCACCTGACCCACACCCACCTGACCCACACCCACCTGACCCACACCCACCTGACCCACACCCACCTGACCCACACCCACCTGACCCACACTCACCTGACCCACACCCACCTGACCCACAACCACCTGACCCACACCCACCTGACCCACACTCACCTGACCCACACTCACCTGACCCACACCCACCTGACCCACACCCACCTACTAGGTTATGTCCTCTAATCTTATACTTCTTCCTACCCTAATAAACAACTGTCTGCTCGCCCTGTTCTAGTATAAATTACTAATTGCTATTTGTTATTGAGTATTTTTTTCCTATTCTTTATAATACTAGGATAGTTGGAGAGTTCACAAACAGCTTGTAGGTAAAATAGAACTCACACCTGGCTCCCCGAAAACCACACATAGGTGAATTCTTGCAATGCAGCCTGTAGCACCCTGTAGATTGTCCAACTCAATGTGATGTCCTGGCGTATATCCACTTCCTTTTCTTGTCGATATATAGTATATATAGTGTATAACATATACACTGTATTTATTTCACTGGTCACACATATATTTCACTATATTTATTTTTCTTGAGTACACATTTGGCACCGTCGCCTGGCACACTAGGCCTCCCTCTCTGATATGCGCCCGCCAGGTATCACTTTCTAGTTCACTTACATAATTGTGGCTCTCCCCACACTTGTGTGGCTCAGGGCAACTTGCAAATCGCTTCAAGGTTTGTTCTCTACCCTGACACACTTAATGACCCCTGCAGTACCCTTGGATAGCCCTCAAAGACACTTATATTCACGGAGCACTAAATGTTGTGACTCAATAATATGGTGTCCCTACTGTGTGTGTGTGTGTGTGTGTGTGTGTGTGTGTGTGTGTGTGTGTGTGTGTGTGTGTGTGTGTGTGTGTGTGTGTGTGTGTGTGTGTGTGTGTGTGTGTGTGTGACCCAACAGTTAATATTTGCATCAATAACTCATCACAGTTGTGACCGGGTGTGGACGTGTGAGCTGTTCATTACCTTACAATTTGTTCATGATTGTAACCATGTATTAACGTAAGTAGGTAAGTAAATTTACTTACATGATTCATTGCCCTAGTAACTTGTGAGTTCATTATCTTTGTGCCTTGCTTAGCTATCAAAACTTAGGCGTCCAGTCCCTGGACCCGTTATGTATCTCTGTAATCTTTTGACTACCGCCCACAGGATGGGTATGGGGTACATAATAAACATGTTAAACTAACTAAACATTTCTTTGTGAGTTGTCTCTGATATCTTTAATTTTATCACATACCAGCACCTAATGATGCAAGGTGTGACAAATGTTAATGTGGCAAAGTTTACATTTAGTTATGTCTATATCAGCTGGTGATGCTTATTTAACCTCCCAGAAATACTAATAACCCAGCCGGAGCCGAGTGATAGTGACAACCAAGTCTGATTTTTGTTGTTGGATATACCGTAGACATTTGACTTCTCCGTCATGACAGTGACGATAGTTGGACTGACTGGTGCCTGTCTCCCTCATTCTCAACAAGATTGTAATATACTCCAGAAATATGATGTAAACTTAACGTATGTTGCCCAAAACTATTATTCTGATTCCAGTATTCGATTTATTTCCATTAGGAAACTCCGAGCGTCCACAATTTTACGGGTATTAATTCGAATCCACCTTATGATCTGACCAAGTTATGGTGTTTCTAATATTTATCATCTTCAAATTATTCCTTATAGAGTTAGCTAATTTGACACCTACATAAATAGCTGTTAATTCCTTTATGGTAATTATCTTCGCCTCTGACATCACTAGAGAATCGGACATGGTATTCTGATGTAAGTGTGACCGCGCAGTAAACTAATTTGGCAGCGTCGCAAATGAAACGTAATACATTATTTCCATTTTGATTTGCTGTTTTAAAGGGAAACTCTACCATTGGTATTTGAATATAATCTCTCACTAATTCTTTCCATTTCTGGAGAAATTCTGTATGTTAAGTTTCGTCCAGTGTAATTTTTAGTTTCCACGCAACTTGAATAAATATTTTCCCTCTAATAGTAAAGTTCCCTTTGTCATTTTTTTAAAGTATGGTATAATCATGAGGTTCAATCATTAACAGGTCTTTTTCGGTATCCCAGGTTAATCCTGACACGTTACTAATCCTAGTAGTTCCCAATCAGGGAATTCTAGTTTTACTATTCCCATTAATATTGCTATTCCATTCTCTCCGATGCACGGTCACACTCTGCATTACCTTATTAGCCTTCCAACACGCCCTAATTAGCTCCTCGTCAACGTCAACCCTAGAAAGTTGTGCACATAGAACTGTTTATTAATTGATTCACTCCATGGACTTACTGAACGTCTGAGGTGAGGAAGGGACTGGAGGCAGCGCCAAATAAAACGCTCCTGAAGGGGTCGGTAGAATCGGGTGTAAAACCTTTCTGGTGCCTGTAGACCTACTCTCAGGAAAGCTTTACTTATATCCGCCACAAAGGCATAGGCCTATACCCCAAAATTATGCAAGATGTCTCCTAATTTCTTTGCTAAAGACGAACCTGTCATTAAAGTTATTGAGGCTAGAGACATTCTTATTATTTTCCGCACTACAGCTGAAAACAGTCCTTAGCGGAGTAGTTCTTGAGTCCTGTTTGACTCTTTGGTCAGGCAAGTTTTGTCCATAAATATGAGCCTGTTCAGAAGGCACATCTTCCATAAATTAATTTTCTAGTTACTCTTTAATTATTTTATCATATGCAGTTAATAGTTTTGGAATCTAAACTTGTGAAGCTGTGCCTTTAATTGACCGAAGGCCAACCCATAATTTGTATGTAATTTTGGCTTATTTAGTTTCCACGGTAGTCTAACCCAATACTGCACATTATCTTACTTTACATACTGGAGGTATTACTCTTGGGTTAAAGCATCATCAGGGCAACCCTCATACACATGAATCCCGCTACTATCCAATTCCCACATTTCGGCTTAGTATTAACTTCTATTAAGAATTTAGTTTAATGGGGACCTTTTCTGTTGTAAGATTCGCAATAACCGCATTAATAGACTGATCTAGTCAACCTCTTCCCGTACGAGGATATTCTGTCATACATTACACGGTCACCCGCCGGATTCAGCAAAGTAATGCCACATTTACTGAACATACCTTTCACAAAGAAAGGAAGAAGAAAATTAAAAGTGAATACAGGAAAGAGTAAGGTTATAAGGATAACAAAAAAGATTAGGTGATGAAAGATTGGATATCAGATTGCAAGAAGAGAGTATGGAGGAGGTGAATGTATCCAGATATTTGGGAGTGGACGTGTCAGCGGATGGGTCTATGAAAGATGAGGTGAATCATAGAATTGATGAGGGGAAAAGGGTGAGCGGTGCACAGTGACATGCAGAAAAAATATTTTATGTAACATAGTTCCGGGATTAAACTGAAACCGAACGGCTTTTATTCCTGTCAGTCAGGCAGAGGCCAGGACAGGAGCAGATGATAGGTGTGTGTAGTTCAGTATGGGTAGGAACGCGGCTGGAGTCTGTGGAGACAAAGAACTTTGTCCTTGGAGGCAAAGAGGGGAATGTATGAGAGTATAGTTTTACCAACGCTTTTATATGGGTGTGAAGCATGGGTGATGAATGTTGCAGCGAGGAGAAGGCTGGAGGCAGTGGAGATGTCATGTCTGAGAGCAATGTGTGGTGTGAATATAATGCAGAGAATTCGTAGTTTGGAAGTTAGGAGGAGGTGCAGGATTACCAAAACTGTTGTCCAGAGGGCTGAGGAAGGGTTGTTGAGGTGGTTCGGACATGTGGAGAGAATGGAGCGAAACAGAATAACTTCAAGAGTGTATCAGTCTGTAGTGGAAGGAAGGCGGGGTAGGGGTCGGCCTAGGAAAGGTTGGAGGGAGGGGGTAAAGGAGGTTTTGTGTGCGAGGGGCTTGGACTTCCAGCAGGCATGCGTGAGCGTGTTTGATAGGAGTGAATGGAGACAAATGGTTTTTAATACTTGACGTGCTGTTGGAGTGTGAGCAAAGTAACATTTATGAAGGGGTTCAGGGAAACCGGCAGGCCGGACTTGAGTCCTGGAGATGGGAAGTACAGTGCCTGCACTCTGAAGGAGGGGTGTTAATGTTGCAGTTTAAAAACTGTAGTGTAAAGCACCTTTCTGGTAAGACAGTGATGGAGTGAATGATGGTGAAAGTTTTTCTTTTTCGGGCCACCCTGCCTTGGTGGGAATCGGCCAGTGTGATAATAAAAAATAAAAATATAGGTGTTTGTGTTTAAGTGCTCTCAAGTTTATTTGTAAAGCCCCAGTATGTAGGGGCCTGTGTTTTGGAGAGTATTTAACGTTTCCACTGTAGGCTATGTAGCCTGCAGAAAGTTGGGGTGTCATGGAGCCTCCCTGTTCATAAATGTTGATTTATTTTGTGTAACTCATTAGTAGCAGTGTGCTAGTGAGTTACTGTGAACTGGAGTGTGGTGGTTTTTTGTAGTAGTTATAAGTTGTATATAAGTTACTATTGACTCCATACTTAATGTGAAGGTACAAGCTGGACCTAGGTTGATTTATGTGGAGTAATTTAAATGTCCTTAGACTAGGCAGGTTGTTTATCCTTAGGAACCACAACTTTTATTTACGTTATGCAGTAAAAAGCATAACAGGGGACATGATAACTGCATATAAAATACTGAGAGGAATCGACAAGGTGGACAGAGACAGGATGTTTCTGAGATGGGCCACAGTAACGAGGGGTCACAGTTAGAAGTTGAAGACTCAGATGAGTCACAGGGATGTTAGGAAGTATTTCTTCAGCCACAGAGTGGTCAGGAAGTGGAATAGTCTGGGTGGGAGGTGATGGAGGCAGGATCCATACATAGCTTTAAGAAGAGGTATGATAAAGCTCACGTACCTGGGACAGAGTGACCTAGTAACGACCAGTGAAGAGGTGGAGCCAGGAGCTATGACTCGACCACTGCCACCACGATTAGGTGAGTACACACACACACACACACAAAAAAAAAAAAAAAAAAAAAAAGGTTTGCAACAAGACTAGTCCCAGAGTTAAGAGGTATGTCCTATGAGGAGAGGTTAAGGGAAATCAACCTGACGACACTGGAGGACAGGAGAGATAGGGGGGACATGATAACGACTTACAAAATACTGAGAGGAATTGACAAGGTGGACAAAGACAGGATGTTCCAGAGATTGGACACAGTAACAAGGGGACACAGTTGGAAGCTGAAGACACAGATGAATCACAGGGATGTTAGGAAGTATTTCTTCAGCCACAGAGTAGTCAGGAAGTGGAATAGTTTGAGAAGTGATGTAGTGGAGGCAGGATCCATACATAGCTTTAAGCAGAGGTATGATAAAGCTCATGGTTCTGGGAGAGTGACCAAGTAGCGACCAGTGAAGAGGCGGGGCCAGGAGCTTGGACTCGACCCCTGCAACCTCAAGTAGGTGAGTACAACTAGGTGAGTACACACACACACACACACACACACACATCTTGGGAGGCAGCATCCTTGATCTGTGTCTTGGTTTCAGCATTACTTTTGCCAGGTGTGAGTCTTTACTTGTAACAGATTTACCATCAGTTTATTTTCCATAATTAATCAGTCTCGATATTGGTAATACTATCCTAACTGGTGGGATATTGGTTATACTATCCTCCCTGGATGGATATTGGTAATACTATCCTCCATGGTTGGATATTGGTTCCAGGCCACGGTGGCCTGGTGGCTAAAGCTCCCGCTTCACACACGGAGTGCCCGGGTTCGATTCCCGGCGGGTGGAAACATTTCGACACGTTTCCTTACACCTGTTGTCCTGTTCACCTAGCAGCAAATAGGTACCTGGGTGTTAGTCGACTGGTGTGGGTCGCATCCTGGGGGACAAGATTAAGGACCCCAATGGAAATAAGTTAGACAGTCCTCGATGACGCACTGACTTTCTTGGGTTATCCTGGGTGGCTAACCCTCCGGGTTAAAAATCCGAACGAAATCTTATCTTATCTTGCTCCGTGGCCTGGTGGCTAAAGTTCTCACTTCACACGGCCAGTGTCTGAGTTCGATTCCCGGCGAGGGTAGAAACATTAGGTTTGTTTTTTACACCGGTTGTCTATGTTCACCATCAGTAAAATGGGTACCTGGGTGTTAGTCGACTGATGTGGGTCGCATCCTGGGACAAAACTGACCCAAGTTGCCCGAAATGCTCTGCATAACAAGCGGCTTTCTATACAGTAGTATGTCACTGAAGTCAGCTAGGACTGTATACCTTGTGCATGTACTTGTAGAAATAAAGATAGTATAGTACTATTCTCCCTGGTGATACATTCTAACGGAAACGCTTTCATGTTCCCCGTGACCAGCATGGTATAATTCCCGTGAGTATCCCTGTGTCTAGACCCGGGGTGGCCAATCTATAGCGCATGCGCCAAGAGTGGGACATTGTATTATTAGAAGTGGCGCATCACACCCCAGTGATAATAATAAAAAAGCAATCTTACTCATACAAAAAGCATTAAAGAAAAACCCATTTGTAGGAAAAAATTATAACAAGAATTCAGGTAACTTATAACTACACAGAGTTACTCAGATTAAATCTAAAACTTAACAGTCATTTTAAGTTATTTTTGTGCACATCTTTTAGCGAATATCATCTTCCTTCACATTAATCTGTTTTCAGTTAAAAGATATTCATTGAGTAAGGCTAGGAACAAATTGCAGTGAACATTCGGGGCACCCTGATTTTATGGCCCGGTGGTCTGGTGGCTAAAGCTCCCGCTTCACACACGGAGGGCCCGGGTTCGATTCCCGGCGGGTGGAAATTCCGACACGTTTCCTTACACCTGTTGTCCTGTTCACCTAGCAGCAAATAGGTACCTGGGTGTTAGTCGACTGGTGTGGGTCGCATCCTGGGGGACAAGATTAAGGACCCCAATGGAAATAAGTTAGACAGTCCTCGATGACGCACTGACTTTCTTGGGTTATCCTGGGTGGCTAACCCTCCGGGGTTAAAAATCCGAACGAAATCTTATCTTATCTTATCTTATCTTAACACCCACACTGCATTTATGAGTTGCTATATATTCAGTACACATAGTGCTCTGCCCTTATCAAGGACATTGCACAAAGATGAGACTTTTGTACATGATCCTTGAGTATGATCCACTTTCTTAGCTTCCCCCCCCCACTCTCATATGCGACTGCTTGACAGAGTAGAGAACAGAGCAAGACGTCTCATCTCCCGTCTGGACTCATTCTTGATAGATCTGTCATTTCAGCAGAGCCTTCAACACAGGAGGGATGTGGGTGGCCTTACTGTTATGTACAAGGCCAGTATTGTCAAAGTCCCACACTTGGATCCACTTCGAGGACAGCGTGAAACAAGCTTTTATACCACAAGACGGGCAGAAAGCAGCAACTTCACTCTGGCTGTACCCGTCTCCAGAACATCACTTCATCTGAGATCATTGATACCCAGGATGACGCGAGTCTGGAACACATTCGTACAGCATTATGATGTCAGCGAGATAAAGTCAGTTGATCAGTTGAAAATGTTGACCCACAGATGGCTTCAACTTCATCCTGTTCCCTAACTGTATGTCTCATAACAATAAAAATACTTGTGTACTTCGTAACAATTATAATGCTTTCAAATGAGCTGTTGTAGGTAACAGCTTTTAGCTTGTCAATAAAGTTAGGAATCCTTAACCTGTAAGTAGCTTGTCAATAAAGATAGGGATCCTTAACCTAACCTTGTCAAAACCTGTGTAAAAAAAAAGTGTACATGTTTGATACTTGTTTGACCTTGAGGAGCCAGGCATCAGCAGTGACTACAGTGTGCCACACGTTTTTACTAGTCAGTTTACAACTGATACTCATGCGATAGAGTTGTGCTTTGTTCTTTGTAAACAATTTAAATTTTGTACTTTTCGAAACTTAGCTTTCTTTTCACAGTTACCCGTCACTATAAAACTCATACCTAAGATTAAGATAAAGTTTCGGATAATTGATCCGGAAGGTTAGCCACCCAGGGTAACCCAAGGAAACCATACCACGGGCGGGATTTGAATCCGCGGTCAGAGAGTCTCAAAACTCCAGACCGTCAGTGCGTCATCAAGGACTGTCTGTCTTATTTCCATTGTGGTCTTTCAATCTTATCACCCAGGATGTGACCCACACCAGCCGACTAACACCCAATTACCTACTTACTGCTTGGTGAACAAGGATAGCAGATGTAAGAAAACACCCAGAATATCCATCTGTGCTGAGGATAAATGGCATGCCCATGCACTCTGCCCCAGGGCCAGACTCATGGAACTCCGTGTTCATCAAGAACTGCAAGAAGACCCTATCACGAGCTTTTACCATCCTATGGAGAGGGAGCATGGACACGGGGGTCGTCCCACAGTTACTAAAAACAACAGACATAGCCCCACTCCACAAAGGGGGCAGGAAAGCAATAGCAAAGAACTACAGACCGATAGCACTAACATCCCATATCATAAAAATCTTTGAAAGGGTCCTAAGAAGCAAGATCACCACCCATCTAGAAACCCATAAATTACACAACCCAGGGCAACATGGGTTTAGAACAGGTCGCTCCTGTCTGTCTCAACTATTGGATCACTACGACAAGGTCCTAGATGCACTAGAAGACAAAAAGAATGCAGATGTAATATATACAGACTTTGCAAAAGCCTTCGATAAGTGTGACCATGGCGTAATAGCGCACAAAATGCGTGCTAAAGGAATAACGGGAAAAGTCGGTCGATGGATCTATAATTTCCTCACTAACAGAACACAGAGAGTAGTAGTCAACAAAATAAAGTCCGAGGCAGCTACGGTGAAAAGCTCTGTTCCACAAGGCACAGTACTTGCTCCCATCTTGTTCTTCATCCTGATATCTGACATAGACAAGGATGTCAGCCACAGAACCGTGTCTTCCTTTGCAGATGACACCCGAATCTGCATGACAGTGTCTTCCATTGTAGACACTGCAAGGCTCCAGGCGGACATCAACCAAATCTTTCAGTGGGCTGCAGAAAACAATATGAAGTTTAACGATGAGAAATTTCAATTACTCAGATATGGCAAACACGAGGAAATTAAATCTTCATCAGAGTACAAAACAAATTCTGGCCACAAAATAGAGCGAAACACCAACGTCAAAGACCTGGGAGTGATCATGTCGGAGGATCTCACCTTCAAGGACCATAACATTGTATCAATCGCATCTGCTAGAAAAATGACAGGATGGATAATGAGAACCTTCAAAACTAGGGATGCCAAGCCCATGATGACACTCTTCAGGTCGCTTTTTCTATCTAGGCTGGAATATTGCTGCACACTAACAGCACCTTTCAAGGCAGGTGAAATTGCTGACCTAGAAAATGTACAGAGAACCTTCACGGCGCGCATAACGGAGATAAAACACCTCAATTACTGGGAGCGCTTGAGGTTCTTGAACCTGTATTCCCTGGAACGCAGGCGGGATTATATACACCTGGAAAATCCTAGAGGGACTAGTACCGAAGTTGCACACGAAAATCACTCACTACGAAAGCAAAAGACTTCGCAGACGATGCAACATCCCCCCAATGAAAAGCAGGGGTGTCACTAGCACGTTAAGAGACCATACAATAAGTGTCAGGGGCCCGAGACTGTTCAACTGCCTCCCAGCATACATAAGGGGGATTACCAACAGACCCCTGGCAGTCTTCAAGCTGGCACTGGACAAGCACCTAAAGTCGGTTCCTGACCAGCCGGGCTGTGGCTCGTACGTTGGTTTGCGTGCAGCCAACAGTAACAGCCTGGTTGATCAGGCTCTGATCCACCAGGAGGTCTGGTCACAGACCGGGCCGCGGGGGCGTTGACCCCCGGAACTCTCTCCAGGTAAACTCCAGGTAAACTCAGTGTGTGAGGCGAGTATTTTACCAACCAAGCCTACTACAGTTATCCTTGACTTCGAATACTGTAACGTACTGCTCGAAGACTAAGCCAATTCTACAAAAGAAAAATGGTGTCCCTGAAATGCTGAAGCTCTTTCAAACTACCCTTGCTGCTGCCAGGGAGCGTAACAGACCAGGAAACATCTGTCAATGGTCTCAATTCCTACACCTATAATAACCGGGCATGGAGGGATATAAACAGAATTAAGGGTACCAAGACTGGTCAGATCGCGCATCTCATCTTCTACACAGCGAATGAGTTATTGTTTGGGCTGCTACATCCACCACAACAATCTCCCCAATACTACACAAACGAAATTAAAGATCAAACAGGATGCCAAAGAGAGACTGATTTGCTTTATACTCAGAAAGAAAGATGACTGTAATATTCCTTTCACTAAATCTGAACTCGATGTGGCACTAACAGCAGTGGTTCCCAACCTTTTCTTACTCCCGCACCCCTATAAAATTTTTGCTCTAACCTCGCACCCCTACAATTTAAACTTTGTTCAAGGATAAAGGATGTGGAATCATACTAAATTTTATCAAAAGAAGATATTTATTTCACCTTCTAATATAATATATGAACAAAAATCAGACTTACAGAAAAGAAACATATCACAGAAAGATATTTGAATACACCTTACAAAAATATTAACTCTTGCTTGAAATATATACAAAAAAGTACAATCAAGAACTAGCTTTCAAACCTTTAGAAAGGAATTTTATTTTTTTAATATGTAAAAAATCAAACATATGGACAAGAAAGGATGTCTCCGATTAACATTTGAATATAACATACAAAAAGTAGCTACTTTCTTTAAATATGTACAATATAATAAAATCAAAAGGCTGACTTCCAAAAAGTTTGCGAATCCATTTTAATTCATTGACTCTTTTGTTCCTGTTTCTTGCTTGAGTTTTTCAAAACGGGGAACTATGTTGGTGATAGCAACACGCATGTCTGCCTGTGCATTTAAACGATTTCTAGATTTTGTCTTAATTGACAAAAGAGTACTAAATCCTGATTCACATAAGTAAGTTGTCGAAAATGGAATGAGCAGAGTTAGTGCAGGTTCACAAAGTCTCGGAAATAGAACCACAGTCGAGCACCAATACTCTTCCAAAGTTTTACTCTCAAATTGCATTTCAAGAGCACAATTTGAACGCAGATCTATAAGATCTTCTTTCAGCTCTCCATCATCTGACATTTTATCCAAATTGAAGGAGTAAGGATTCATAATCCACTCTTCAGATGATACCAGCTTCCCTACATCAAAATATCTATCAAATGACGCCGACAGCACTTCCAAATGAGTCACAATTTCTCCACAAACACTAGGAATCAAACATGAAGATTCATTACCATCAGCTATTTCTTCAAGTGATGGAAAATTTGAAAGATTTCCTCTTTTCACTCGTTGACACCACAGATATAACTTATCTTTGAATGCATTTAGCTTTTCATAGCAATTCAGCATGTTTATATTTTTACCTTGAAGTGATAAACTCAGATCATTCATACGAGTGAATATGTCACTCAAATACGCTAAGATTTGATTGAATTCTTGCAATTCCAACTCTTCCAGCAGATCACAGCGACGTTCCTTCAGAAATACTTTGATTTCTTCTGGCAGTTCGAAGAAGCGGGTTAAAACTCTCCCACGGGAGAGCCATCGGACTTCTGTGTGGAAAAGTAAAACTGTTGTTCACTTTCAAGATCTTCACAAAGTGACTTAAAAAGGCGGTGATTTTGAGCACGACTCCTAATCCAGTTGATGGTCTTTACTGAAGTATCAAGGACTTTCTTCAATTTTGGAGGCAAGGTTTTTGATGCCAAAGCATGACGATGAAGGAAACAGTGAGTACCTTGCAAGTATGGAATCTCCTGTTTCATCAGTACGAAAAACCCAGATTTATTTCCCAGCATAGCAGGAGCGCCATCAGTACACACAGATCCAATAATTTGGATATCCAATTCATATTTTGCAAAGAAGTCTTTCACAAACTGAAACACATCTTTTGCTTTGGTGGTTGTTTTCAGTTCTTCACAGAAAAGGAAGTTCTCCTTTATGGCACCATCATGAACATACCTCACCAGTGCAATAAGTTGACTGCAATTAGAAACAACAGTAGTTTCGTCCAACTGAAGGGAGATTTTCAAGGGACTAGCCTTCATATGTGAGATAACTTGTTCCAAAATATCTAAACTCAAATCGTCAATTCGGCTTCGAATAACATTATTTGACAGTGGCACTAATTCAAGCTTCTTTCTTGATTCATTTCCGAGAATAGTTGTAGCCATTTCTAATGCACATGGTTTGATAAGCTCTTCTGCAATAGTATGAGGTTTCTTAGACTTTGCTACTTTGTACGCCACTTGGTATGAAGTCATCAGCAGTGGTTTGTCAACACATATAAACTCTAATTTTGGAAGGGTTGCTCGAGAATCAACACGGGCTCTTTTAGCTTGCAACGACTTAAAATCATGACCCGCAACATTGGCCCCACCATGTTAGTTGTTGAAGTGTTCTTGCAGCTTAGATGGCTTCAAATTAGCGTTGCAGAAAACAATTTCACAGATTATAAACTGAGGCTTTTGCAGATCCACAGTCTTTCCGTTGCAAGTGAAACCAAAACGAACGTAGTCATCATTCCATTTCCTTTTCTTCGACATGGTGAAGGGTTATGATGATAATCTGAAATAAAGAGATGAAAATGAAGATAATGGTAATTTTACTATGATTATTGAATATTAATAAATGAATCAATTTCCTGTTATTAAGACGGACGCTTCTAGCACCCCCTGGAATGATGTCTCGCACGCCCAGGGGGTGCGAGCACCCCTGGTTGGAAATCCCTGCGTGACTAACTAAAGGTAAATCCAGGTTGCCTTGGGACTTTCTGTAAAGTACCAGGAAATCCTTTACTCGAATTATACAATATGAGCTTTGAAACTGAGAGCTTTCTAAATAATGGACCAATAGCCTCATCATTCCAGTTCCAAAGCCCATCAATAAAATGTCTATCGCCCAATATCTATTATTAGCTGCTTGTATAAAACATTTGAGAGGATGATTCTAAATCATCTCATGCATAGAATCCAACAATTACTGTTTCTCCGGTTGTATGGTTTCACACATGGAAGGAGTGTGCATCATTGCATAACAACCTTTCTCACCCTGTGTGGCATTCAAAGAGTATATCACAATTTTTTCAGTGTATGTCACACTCCCATGTAGGCTGCCTCCCAACCAGCAAACTGGGTGCTAAGGGTTTAACGATAGACAGGGTACCCGTCGTTAAATCAGTACCCTGGTTCATTGACCAATCACAGGCAAGTCTACCAAAGCTGAAGCAATGTTGTTCAATTGCAGTAAACACTGGCAGACTTGCCTCCCTGCTGGCTGAGCACGGTGCACTCTCTCTGGCTTCTGCTTTGCCATCCGTCACTGAGGTGTGCAATTATTATTCTATCTGTAAATATTGTACATACCTATAAATAATAATAATAAATTAAGAGTAAGACGGAGAATAGGATAGCAGATGAACAAGGAGGCTTTAGGAAAGGTAGGGGGTGTGTGGACCAGGTGTTTACAGTGAAACATATAAGTGAACAGTATTTAGATAAGGCTAAAGAGGTCTTTGTGGCATTTATGGATTTGGAAAAGGCGTATGACAGGGTGGATAGGGGGGCAATGTGGCAGATGTTGCAAGTGTATGGTGTAGGAGGTAGGTTACTGAAAGCAGTGAAGAGTTTTTACGAGGATAGTGAGGCTCAAGTTAGAGTATGTAGGAAAGAGGGAAATTATTTCCCAGTAAAAGTAGGCCTTAGACAAGGATGTGTGATGTCACCGTGGTTGTTTAATATATTTATAGATGGGGTTGTAAGAGAAGTAAATGCGAGGGTCTTGACAAGAGGCGTGGAGTTAAAAGATAAAGAATCACACACAAAGTGGGAGTTGTCACAGCTGCTCTTTGCTGATGACACTGTGCTCTTGGGAGATTCTGAAGAGAAGTTGCAGAGATTGGTGGATGAATTTGGTAGGGTGTGCAAAAGAAGAAAATTAAAGGTGAATACAGGAAAGAGTAAGGTTATGAGGATAACAAAAAGATTAGGTGATGAAAGATTGAATATCAGATTGGAGGGAGAGAGTATGGAGGAGGTGAATGTATTCAGATATTTGGGAGTGGACGTGTCAGCGGATGGGTCTATGAAAGATGAGGTGAATCATAGAATTGATGAGGGAAAAAGAGTGAGTGGTGCACTTAGGAGTCTGTGGAGACAAAGAACTTTGTCCTTGGAGGCAAAGAGGGGAATGTATGAGAGTATAGTTTTACCAACGCTCTTATATGGGTGTGAAGCATGGGTGATGAATGTTGCAGCGAGGAGAAGGCTGGAGGCAGTGGAGATGTCATGTCTGAGGGCAATGTGTGGTGTGAATATAATGCAGAGAATTCGTAGTTTGGAAGTTAGGAGGAGGTGCGGGATTACCAAAACTGTTGTCCAGAGGGCTGAGGAAGGGTTGTTGAGGTGGTTCGGACATGTAGAGAGAATGGAGCGAAACAGAATGACTTCAAGAGTGTATCAGTCTGTAGTGGAAGGAAGGCGGGGTAGGGGTCGGCCTAGGAAAGGTTGGAGAGAGGGGGTAAAGGAGGTTTTGTGTGCGAGGGGCTTGGACTTCCAGCAGATATGCATGAGCGTGTTTGATAGGAGTGAATGGAGACAAATGGTTTTTAATACTTGACGTGCTGTTGGAGTGTGAGCAAAGTAACATTTATGAAGGGGTTCAGGGAAACCGGCAGGCCGGACTTGAGTCCTGGAGATGGGAAGTACAGTGCCTGCACTCTGAAGGAGGGGTGTTAATGTTGCAGTTTAAAAACTGTAGTGTAAAGCACCCTTCTGGCAAGACAGTGATGGAGTGAATGATGGTGAAAGTTTTTCTTTTTCGGGCCACCCTGCCTTGGTGGGAATCGGCCAGTGTGATAATAATAAAAAAAATAAACCTATAAATAGAGGTTTTACCTGAAGTTTACCTGGAGAGGGTTTCGGAGGTCAACACTCCCACAGTTCAGTCTGAGACCAGGCTTCATGGTGGATCAGGGTCTGATCAACCAGGCTGTTACTGCTGGCCAAACGTAAACTGACGTATGAATAACAGCCCAGATGGTCAGGTACTGACTTTAGGTGCCTGTCCAGTGCCTTCTTGAAGACAGCCAGGGGTCTACTGGTAATCCCCCTTATGTATGCTGGGAGGCAGTTGAACAGTCTTGGGCCCCAGACACTTATTGTGTTGTCTCTCATTGCACTCGTGGCAACCCTGCTTTCATTGGGGGAATGTTGCATCTCCTGCCGAGTCTTTTGCTTTGATAGGGAGCAATTTTCGTGTGCAGATTTGGTACCAATCCCTCCAGGGCCTTCCAAGTGTATATTATCATGTATCTCTCTCGCCTGCATTCCAAGGAATACATATCAAGGACCTTCAACAGTTCTCAGTAATTTAGGTGCCTCATCGTACTTATGTGTGCCGTGAAAGTTCAGCAATGTCGCCAGCCTTGAAGGGGGCCGTTAGTGTACAGCAGTATTCCAGCCTATAGAGAACAAGCGATTTGAAGAGAATCATCATGGGCTTGGCATCCCTGGTTTTGAAGGTTCTCATTATCTATCCTGTCATTTTCCTGGCAGATGCTGTAGATACTTTGTTGTGGTCTTTGAAAGCGAGATCCTCTGACATTATCACTCCCAGGTCCTTCACATTACTTTTTCGCTCTATTGTATTGTTACAATTTGTAGTATACCCCGATACATTTTTAATTTCCTCAAGTTTTCCATATCTGAGTAGTTAAAATTTCTCCTCATTGAACGTCATATTGTTTTGAGTGGCTCATTTGAAGATTTGGTTTATGTCCGCTTGGAGTCTTGCAGTGTCTTCGATGGAGGTCACTGTCAAGGCAATCCGGGTGTCATCTGCAAAGCAATACATGGAGCCATGGCTTACATCTCTGTCTATGTCAGAAATGAGGATGAGGAATAGAATGAGAGTAAGTACTGTGCCTTGTGGAACAGAGCTTTTCACTATAGCTTCCTGGGACTTTACTCTGTTTACTATTACTCTTTGTGCTCTATTTGTCAGGAAGTTATAGATCCATCTACCAAGTTGTCCTGTTATTCCTTTATCACGCATTTTGTGCGCTATTACACCATGGTCACACTTGTCGAGAGCTTTTGCAAAGTTTGTGTATACTACATCTGTATTTTGTTTATCCTCTACAGCATCCAGGACCTTGTCATAGTGGTCCAGTAGCTGGGACAGGCAGGAGCGACCTGCTCTAAACCGTGTTGCCCTGGGTTGTGTAACTGATGGGTATCAAGGTGGTTGGCGATCTTGCTTCTTAAAACCCTCTCAAAGTTTTTTCTGATACTTGATGTTAGTGCTATTGGTCCGTAGTTCATTGCAACTGCTTTACTGTCATGTTGGTAGAGTGGGGCTATGTCTGTTGTTTTTAGTATGTGTAGGATGACAATATATTGCTCAACTTATTATATATAACAAATCAGATCTTACTCCCAAATCAATATTATATCATAGTGACTATCTGTCATTTTAACTTTGTTTACCATTACTTAATTTAGTCCCTCATATTTTTTCTCTTTCATTTTAGCGTTATATAACAACCTTTGTGGAAAATTGCATTTATCTGAATGTAACTAATTATGTACATAACAGTAAATGATAACAAAGATAATTATTATTTATCAATGTTACATAGACAAGTAGGAATTTGGGACACCTAGGTCACAAAAAATGTCCCCCTTCGATACCTACCACTGTCAACCACAAGTTGCTCTGGACCTATTAATTAAATGAAATATACATACACCAGGAATACTGGTAAATATACAAATTTGTGGACTGTATATTAAAAATAATAAATGGTTATATATATACACAATTACATAACAGAAGGAAAATATATCTTAATATCACTCACCAATTTGACTGGAGATTAATGTGTATCATACTCAGAAAACCTCACTCTAACTAAATCTATGAAAATAATGCTGGCCAGAATTACACACAAATCTAGAGAGCTTATCTGAGGTTCCTGGAGCTGTCTTGTCCAGTCGTCTGATATCTCAAGTTATGCAGGAATGCACATCCACCAATTTCGCTTCCTATTTGAGAGGTGTCAACACAATTTTAACCTCTAGAGCACGAAAATTCCTTCCCATTACACTAACGTCGTATCCAATTCAATACCAAGATGGCGAGTCTCGTCTGCACAGACGCAGGCTCTCCGTTTTCTATGACATAAATATCATTAAATACAGTATGGCCATCTATATACATATAAATACTGTATTTCTGGAAAATATATATAGTATTTTCCACACTGCAGCCGGGCGGAGTTCATTGCTAAACGACTCAAATTGCTCATTTGACAATGGTGGAGGACCTGGGTACACATAGGATCTGGTATCCACACGGCGACATATTACACAAGATTTAATCACCCTTTTTACACTTTGCCGTCCTTGTGGAATCCAGAAAGTTTCCCTATTACAATTTAAGGTATCTTGTACCCCACCATGCATTACATTTTTATGGGCATTTAGAACAATCAAATTTGTCAGATGATGAGTTTTGGGCAGTAAAATAGTGTGTTTAGCATAATCACCCAATTCAGCATTTTGTAGCCTACCTCTGCACCTAATTATATTGTTCTCTAAATACAGCCCCAATTTCTCTATTATGGAACCTTTCACAATTTTTCTTTCCATCATCAATTTAATCTCATTTCCATAGATTTCCTCCTGTTCCCTCTTTATCCAATATTCCAGAGGATGTGAAAACTTAAATGAAATATTCATCTTGTTTAGAAATTTAAACACCAACTTAGTTACATTGATTAGTTTGGGTAAAGAAGAATACCTATTTATATCAATGGCTAATGAAGGACAAACAATTGGAGCGGTGGTCACAGTAATTTCAACAGGAGTAATATACGCCCTTTGTACAGGAGAATTTGCTTTATTTATCAACCAGCTCGGTCCTTTAAACCATGATACAGCATTTACAAATTTAGCATAAATAAACCTCGAGACAAGAAATCAGCTGAATTCTCCTCACCAGGTATATGATTAAATGTTAACATATGCTGACCCAAACTATTATACTTCTCTTGCATCTGATTAATTTCAGCGACTCTGTTTTGTACGTACACAATTTTACTGTTTCCATTGCGAATCCATTGTAAGGACACCTCATTATCAGACCAAATTACAGTGTCACTAATATTTATCTCCTGCAACTTATTTCTTATATAATTAGCTAATTTGACACCTACATAAATGGCTGTTAATTCCAACTGAGGCAAGGTACGTGATTTAATTGGAGACACTATAGCCTTAGACATATCAAGAGAAATAACACTATTACATTGAAGGTAAGCAACTGCTCCATATGCCAATTTTGAAGCATCACAAAAAATGTGGAGTACATTTTTTTCCATTTGGATTGGCCACCTGGCGTGGGAACTCCAACATTGGAATTTTCTCATAATCACCAATTAATTCATCCCACCTGTTAATGAATTCCTCAGGTAGAATTTCATCCCAAGCACATTTATGTTTCCATGCTTCCTGAATTAATAATTTCCCTCTTATAGTAAGGGGTGATACTAAACCTAGTGGATCAAAACATTTGGAAACTTCAGCAAGCAAAACTCTCTTAATTAATTTATTGGGCATACTGTAATTATTAGGTTTTAACATTAACAAATCTCTCTCAGTATCCCAATTTAAACCCAATACATTACTACATTTTGGCACTTCATCTCCAGGGCAATCTTTACTTGTTTTGTCCTTCAATTTGGACGAATTACTATTCCATTCTCTCAGAGGCATATTTGCACTTTGCATTATTTTATTAGCCTCTCCATAAGTCATTAACAGTTCCTCTTCAGTTGACATCACACCGAGGAAATTGTCCACATAAAATTGTTTGCTCATTACTTTACTCAATGGACTTCCCGTACATTTAAGATGTGCATTTATCGTCGCTTGAAGTAGGAACGGACTGGATGTAGCACCAAATAATACGCTCCTAAAGCGAAAGGTTTTCAGAGGGCTAAGTGGGTCAATAGGATTCTCAGGCCATAAGAAGCGGGTACAATCCCAGTCAGCCTCTTGTAAACCCACTCTTAGGAAAGCTTTACTTATGTCAGCCGTAAAGGCATAATTCTTTACTCTGAAATTTAATAAGATATCTCCTAATTTTTCCGTCAACGACGGACCTGTCATCAAACAGTCATTTAAACTAGGTACATTTTTGTTACTCCTGGCACTACAATTAAACACAATCCTCAAAGGAGTGGTCTTAGAATCCTTCTTCACTCCGTGATGTGGCAAATAGTGACCATAAATTTTGGCTTGCTCAGGAGGTACCTCTTCTATAAATTTATTAATTAACTGCTCAGCAATTATATCATTATAGGCAGTTAACAATTCTGGTGTCTTATTCAGTTCGCGGAGCTGAGCCTTTAATTGTCCATATGCCATTCTGTAATTAGTGGGCAATTCTGGATGGTTCAGTCTCCACGGAAGTCGTACCCAGTATTGTCCAGATTCAAATTTTACATCTCTCAGGTATTGTTCTTGAGAAAAAGAATGGTCTGGACTTTCTTCATTTACATTTATTTCAATGCTGTCTAATTCCCACAATTTATGCACTGGCTCAACACCATCCTCTATGGAAGAATTATACTGGGGCACGACTTCATGAGTTAGACACACAATTATGGTATTTGTAGTTTCCTCTAGTCATGAATTATTATTACGAGGAATCCTACCATACATTACACGGCATCCTGCAGTCTTCAAAAGGGTGACACCACATTTCTTTACTATACCCTTTACAAAGGAGGCATAATAGTCACTACCTATCAAAATATTTATTGGGCCTACAGAATCATCACTTACCCCAGAAGGTGCTAAATTTACATTATGTGAAAGTCTTTCTGTAGCTTTACTAAGCCCTACTGTAGATATTTTCTCTGGAAGTCTATCTACAATTACTGCATTAACACGTTTTTTCTCATTGCCCAACCTGACAGTTACATAAACAGTGTCATACAATTGAGCCCTTTTATCCAAGAGAAAACCAGATAATTTTAAAGTTGTGGGATCTCCCATCTGTACTTTCATACCATCAAGACATTTACGTTTTATGAAAGTACGCTGGGATCCTTGGTCTAATAATGCAGTTATATTTTTTAATTTATGCCTTTTATCATCAATTTTTACCTGTAACACAGGTAAGGCTACTTCAGCAAAACCATCATTATTAATATTAGCAGCAATTTTTACATTAGCCACTGTTGTGTCAGGATTGTCAACATTATCATTATTATCAACATTATCATATAGACCCTTACACATGACTATATGGTGTCTTCCTTTGTGACATTGATAACAGAAGTTTAATTTGGCATAACAATCCTTTACATTGTGATTACCCAGACATCTGATACATCTGTCAAGTTCCTCCAATCTTTCAACTTTATCATTCCATGAATTGTATGCATTGCAATTCTTAGAAAAATGAGTACCCTTGCAGAAAAGACAATCTCTCTTTTCTCTGACTGGTTTCTTATTAACTGGGCTACTCTTAGGAGGGTACTTATTCTTCTTACCTTGTGGAGAATCATTATTTCTGATTCCTGCTACTTGATATGCACCTATGCAACTCTTTTTAGGAAATGAATTTTGATTATTAACATTGGGATAATTTTTCCCTTTGTGAAACTTGACAGATACCTCAGAGTTATTATGTGTTGCATCTTTAAAATGAGTTGGTTGGCTGGTCTGCAACTGAACAATTAATTCTTGTAGACCTAGTCTTATTTCCTCCAGTCCAAAATAACCTTTGTAATATTTATTCGAGATCCATTCAAGTGTTTTAAAGTTTAATTTATTCCATACCATGGCACTCAATAACCAGTCTGATTCCTTCAGATTATATTTATTACTTAAAGTTTTGAGAGTGCTCTCCAGTTTAACTCTAAACTGCTGTAAACCTTTGTAAGTGTGATCTGGAGATTTTAAATTAACAATAATATTCACTAGATCCAACCTACTTTGTTCTATATTACCATAAGTGACCTTCAACAAGTCAACTGCTTCTTTGTAAGAGTCATCTACATTGGGAAAGGCTTGTATGAGTATGTGAGCATCTCCTCTTACCTGTCCTTTGAGGTAAAATAATTTAGTTACACAGGCTAGGTCACTCCTGTCATGCACAGCTGCTTTAAAAATTGACCAAAACTCCTCCCTGTTTTCTCCAGGATTAAATACAGGTAAACATAATTCTGGGAGTTTTGGCAGACATATTATTTGTTGGAGCAGACTGACCAGCTGCCTGGTTTACACATTTTGATTTATTCAAGGCCTGACTTTCACATGAAAGAATCTTTTCCTCTAATTCATAATACTGATTAATCATGAGATCTATTTCAGTCTCATCTACACAGTTTACTAATAAATCTCCTTCATATTTGTTGTAATATAATTTGTATGAATCATATCTATTCCCTAAAGCATCTAAATACAATTTTAAATCATCAATATTCACAGTTTCTTGATTCATTAATTCCAAGCACTTATTATATGCCTCGGTTACATGAACTTTTCTAGCCTGTATTGATGCTTTCTTCACTCTATATTCCATATGTTTGTCTTCTATATTAATTTCCTCATTTTCAGCCATGATGCAATGTATTAAATTCAACTTTATTAATAACACTGATTACAACTTACAACACTGATACAACTTACCTTTGAATAAATCCCAGCTACTTGAGCTTAGCAATTACATGTAAGAAAATAATATAAACTTCAAATGTACATTAATACAAACAAACCTTTAGCCAGACTTGGCTTATCAAAATTAATATTATACAACTTAATAAATCCTTGCCAGAATTTGGCATAGCAAAATTAATATTATATACATTAATATTGGCTTATCAACTTGGCTTATCAATTACACATACACTGATACAAATCTTGGCCAGAATTATCTTATCAAATTAATATTATACAAATACATTAATATAAATCCTAGCCACTTTAGTTTTGCAAAATTAATATACACATTAATATAATTAGCTACACTTGGCTTATCAATTACACATACACTTATACACATTAATATAATCTTTAGCCACCCTTGAGCTTAGCTTATCCAAATTAATATTGTAATAATTATAATCCACTACAAATTAAGTAAATTTGTGAACTTAACATCCACCTCCTGTCATTTCACATATAATTATTAAGTAATTAACTAATTAATGACTTCACTAATTACCTCCGGTTCACGAAGGACCAACAGACAAATTAAATGTAGAAAATTGCATTTATCTGAATGTAACTAATTATGTACATAACAGTAAATGATAACAAAGATAATTATTATTTATCAATGTTACATAGACAAGTAGGAATTTGGGACACCTAGGTCACAAAAAATGTCCCCCTTCGATACCTACCACTGTCAACCACAAGTTGCTCTGGACCTATTAATTAAATGAAATATACATACACCAGGAATACTGGTAAATATACAAATTTGTGGACTGTATATTAAAAATAATAAATGGTTATATATATACACAATTACATAACAGAAGGAAAATATATCTTAATATCACTCACCAATTTGACTGGAGATTAATGTGCATCATACTCAGAAAACCTCACTCTAACTAAATCTATGAAAATAATGCTGGCCAGAATTACACACAAATCTAGAGAGCTTATCTGAGGTTCCTGGAGCTGTCTTGTCCAGTCGTCTGATATCTCAAGTTATGCAGGAATGCACATCCACCAATTTCGCCTCCTATTTGAGAGGTGTCAACACAATTTTAACCTCTAGAGCACGAAAATTCCTTCCCATTACACTAACGTTGTATCCAATTCAAAACCAAGATGGCGAGTCTGGTCTGCACAGACGCAGGTCCTTCGTTTTCTATGACAAATATTATTAAATACAGTATGGCCATCTATATACATATAAATACTGAATTTCTGGAAAATATATGCAGTATTTTCCACAACCTTAGTTCATATATTCACAATTGTTAAAATAATCAAGGTGCTATTCTCAGGTGCTAAAGTGTAATAAGCTCATTATTTTGCCATTATACTCATTTATTTGATTACCGCTTTTTTGTTTACCACAAATTATTTTAGTCCCTTTTATATTGCCTCATTTAGTTTAGCTTTAAAGAGCTACCTTAGCTCATTTTTTTTTTTTTTTACATTTGTTAAAATAATTCGGGTGCTATTTTATAGCTTTAGAATATTTACTTTGTCTTATACTTAATTCTAACTATAGATTCACTATAAATCTTATGATAACTAGCATTGATTCTGATACCAACCACCTAGGCAGCAGCGGCAGCGGCAGCAGTGGCAGCGGCAGCGGCAGCAGCGGCAGCAGCGGCAGGGGCAGCAGGGAGCTCCAAGCTCCATACTTTCGCCAACTATCAGAGCCACCAATGCTCCTATGATGACCTAGTTACAAACAAAACTGCACTACCCAACGTAGCACCCAGAATGACCAAAGACTACCAACTGTGAAGCCTACAAACCGAAAATAATAGAGATCAAAGGAAGACTGCCCTCATACGTGTAAATTTTACCTTATTCCTTGTAATGACCCTCGTATTGTAGATAGTCTTAATGACCTTGGTGTAGCTGATAGTCTTTTTAGTATGATAATAAGATGTTATCTTCATTGTAGAATAATAAGAAAATATTATAACCTTTATACTATAATAATAAGGTAAAAGGACCCCAATGGAAATAAGTCACTCTGTCTGACTTTTTTGGGTTATCCTAGGTTCTCTACACATATGCTGCTATGTATGATAATTCTATGTAACTGTATTTGTGTATACCTGAATAAACTTACTTACTTACTTACTTACTTACTTAACCCAAAGCAACACCCCGCTGCCAGCCGAACAACGTAACCCTAAGCTTTGTATAACTACAACTTCTTAACTACAACAATTCCTGTAATATTATGAGGCGCAATCTAAGAGGAAACAGCACCAAGGCCAGCAAGAAAACACCGAAAAATCAACTATTCAACAAGTGTAGCCAGGAGGACGCCGGCCCAGCAACCACCCCACTCACCACCGCTCAAGGCGACACCACAACAATAACAACAAATATGGCTGCCACCAGCCCATCCTCCCCTCTCTTCCCCGGATTCAACCTACCAAGTAGTCTCTCAGGTATGACCAACGATCCAGATACCCTAAAGTCATGCATCTCCACCTTAGTTATTGAAAATATGAATCTTCGAGAGACGCTAACAAATGTGAAAATTTGTGTGGACTGCCTCCAAGTGAGTCGCCTACCCTGGCAAACTCTGTTGACACCGAGCTCTGAGGTGGGTACCTCAGCCTCACAAGTGGCTTATAGGACAGATTTTCACAAATGATTGGTATTGCAAGAAACCTCACCTGCATGCACATATAAAGGACTAACTTACTTAGTGTTGCAGCATATATCCTGATCTTCAACTTCCTAAGCCTAGCTTTAGCCCCTTTGGACTTCCCCTTGGGAACCACGTGCAACCGGGAGCATTAATTCCTGCAATATTCAATCGTTATTAGTGTCCTGCCTGCACCTCAGAAATTCCTATATCCAAGAGGGTATGTATCCCCTAGTATAACTATGCAGACTCAGACGCTAGCTTCAGACGACCCTGAGACGCTGGTACTTACTGGGCATACTCTCTCTGTAGCACGCCGAGCCCTCAGTTAACTCAACCCACAATCTCCTAAGTCACTGGCCAGATCCTACGGAAAAAGGTGGATATCTCATCTTACTGTATGGGCTGATGGAGGAGATCATCTACGGTACATCGAGGTGTCTCTACCAGATTTCCCCAGGTCTCAGATGTGAAGACACGTGGGGGCGCTGCCTGATGTTCACGGAACGTCTTGTCCAGTCGAAGTCTATCGTAAGAAGGACGCTATTCTGTCTTTGTGACCTGCGCCCCGCCATTCAAGCTAGGGCTGCCAGTTCTCCCTAGCTAACTTATCCTAATGTTTGCCTACATTATCGGCCTATTACTACCTATGTTAAGGTCTTAGGTCTACTCTATCATTATCTACAGATGCCTTAGTAAACCTAATATGAGTGTACTACCAGTAAACCTACCTACTCCTTCACTGAAGAGTAAATCTATAAATTAAATAAGCTTACCAACCGCCAACCAGAGAATGCCGTGTTTGGGAGGGTTTAAGGGCCGCTCGGCTCAGACGACCAGACGCTCATGCTGGATCTGAGCTGTGGAACTATTTGGACCAAATAAATTTCCACATCCTCCCGCCGGCGAAGGTAGGCGCTAAGTCTAGATCAAGTCTGCCTCCCGCAGGCCCCCCCAGTGGGCCCTGGACTCGAGCGCTGTTCGACGGGTCGTCCGGCCGCTCAGCTCGCTCAACCTCTGGTCTGATTTCTCATGTCCCGGTCCCACCGTGTGGACCTCGAGAGGCAAAAGCCTGTTGATGGGTCTTATAGTCTCGACACCATTCATTCGCACTTTCACCATTCTCAACCGCCCAGCCTTGTCTGGGTGGGTTGACACTACCAGGCCAAGAGGCCAGTATGCCCTCGGCGCCTCGGATTCTACCAGCACCAGGTCCCCTTCACTTAGCATCATCTTATTCGCCTCGGGGTCGGCACCATAGAAATGTTCCCGCAAGGTTGTCAAGTAATCCCTGCGCCACACCTGGTTCCATTTGTCCAGGATGTTCACCAGTCTGTTGTGACTCCTGTGCAGTTCTTCATTGATGGGGGGACCATCTGGCCCATAATAATCCAGCTCCTTGGAAGACTGACTCAAAATTGCGGGGAAGGGCTCAATCCTTCTTCCAAACAGCATGTGATTGGGGGTGAGAGCTTCTTGCTCGTCAATCCCATTCTGTACGTAGGTCAGAGGCCTGTTATTAACTCTTGCCTCTATCTCAACTAACACTGTCCTCAGTTCATCACAGCTCACCCTCCTGCCGTGCAAGACCTTCCGAATGCACCTTTTGACTGTGCCCACCATGCGTTCATAGAATCCCCCTTGCCAGGGTGCCCTGGGAGCTATGAACCTCCACTCGCACTCTATTCTCTTCAGGTGTTCTCGTACTTCTCCGTTGTCCCTAAGATTCCTGAAAACTTTATCGGCCGCCCTAAAGCTTGTGCCATTGTCCGAGATAATCAATCGCGGGCACGAGAATCTGGCAGTAAACCTCCTGAACAACTTCACGAAAGTCTCTGTCGTCATATCTTCTGCCAACTCCAAATGCACCGCTCGAGTAGTGGCACAGGTAAACAGGCAGACATATACTTTCTGAGGGCCCTCCTTAACGTCTCCTGGGTTCTTCAATGTGATAGCCCCAGTATAGTCTATTCCTACAGTCTCAAAGGGCCTGTCACTATGTACCCGCTCCTGAGGCAGCGGTGGTGGACCTGGGTAGGGTAGGGTCCTCCCATCGTACCGCCGGCAGACCGTGCAACTCTTTAGCACCCTTTTGACGGCAGCTCGACCCTTCAGTACCCAGTAATTCTGACGTAGGCAGGTGAGGGTATCTCCAAACCCCCCCATGTAAGGTCCTCTGATGGGCATCTTGTATCAATAGCTCTGTCGCCCATCCCTCCTTTCCCAGCAGCACGGGATGTTTGGCCCCATAGCTGAGCTCAGAGTTTTGTATTCTTCCCCTGCATCTTATTAGCCCCGCATGATCTAGGAACAATCCCAATGAGTGAACCAATTTGCTGTTCCCTGAGTCGTCATCGTTGGACACGCGTCCTGACGCCATAACCTGCTGCCGGGTCACAAGTACTTCCAACACTCCTGGAAACCTCCCCCTTTGGTACTGCCTTATCCAATATTCTCTGGGACCCACTAGAGACAACTGTCGACCCTGGCTTACCTTGTCATGCAGCTTCCTCACGAATCGAAATACCATTTCCGTGACTCCTATAAGTTTTCTCCACGAGGAGTAGCGCCTGGGGTCAAATAATTCAGTGTCGTGTTCCCCCGCAAAATGTACTATGCTGGTGATTGTCTCCACGAATTTCTGCTCCGGCCAGCAATCCCTTGCCGGTAACCAGTCTGGGCCTTTGAACCAAAGCTCGCTTTTACTCAACTTTCTGTGTGTCACCCCTCGGCTTATCAGGTCGGCTGGGTTTTGATCTGTAGGCACATACAGAATTGTTGACGTTGACTGTAGTTCCCGTATCTCCTTTACCCGATTCCTGACATAGGGGAGCTTAGACCTGTCATTCTGGACCCACTGTAAGGCCACCTCCGAGTCTGTCCATACATAGGTGTGTGTCACCCTCAGATTACTTAACACCTCCTCTACGTACTTACCCAGTCTTGCTCCCAGCAACATCGCCGTGAGCTCTAGCTTTGGGATCGAGCAATCCTTCAGGGGTGTCACCCGCGCACGACTGGTGACCAGATTGACTTGGTCCCCGGCCACCAAATACGCTACTGCCCCATAGGCACTGGAGGAGGCATCACAAAAGACGTGCAAGTCATAATCCCGCCCGGTGCACCCGATGGACCTGGGGAATGTGAACTCGTGCAATTCCGCTAGGTCTTTGTTAACCAGATCCCACTCCTGGCAGACTGTTTCTGGCAGTGGGTCGTCCCAACCTAGGTTCAGCTCCCAGGTCTGTTGTACTAGCATCCTCCCTCGAATGGTGATGGGTGTCAACAAACCCAAAGGATCGAAGGCAGTCTGCACTTTGCTCAGCAAATACCTCCTGGTCAGCTTCCCTTCCCCATCAGGCTTCCTCTTTAGCCTAAGTCTGTCTTCCTTGATTTCCCACTCCATTCCCAACACCGATGTTACCTCAGGCACTGAGTAGCCAGTATAGTCACGTTCCACCATGCCCCGCAACGTTGGATTGTTTGTCACCCATTCTCGCAATGGCATGTTAGCCGAGAGCATCTCCTGATTAGACTCTCGGTAAATATCCATCAACAGCCTTTCATCTGAGGTGGTACCCTGCATGTTGTCTACATAAAATAGGGTCTTCAGTAATTCTTTAAGTGGGCTGTTACAGTTCACAAGGTGGTAGTCTATGGTAGCCTGTAATAGGAATGGTGAACTAGTGGCACCAAACAACACTGCCCTGAATCTATAGGTATCATACCCTTGCTTGGGCACCTCCCTGTTAGCCAACCACAAGAACCTTGTGTAGTCCCTATCCTGTGGCTGCAACCCAATACGTAGGAAGGCTTTGCTAATGTCTGCTGCATAGGCGTACTGTTCCGTCCTGAATCTCAACAACACATCTGCTAATTTCTGCGTCAGGGAGGGCCCTGTGAGCAGACAGTCGTTCAACGATGGCTCTCGGGGACTCGCCTGCGAGCTGCAGTTGAAGACTACTCTGATGGGAGTGGTTACCGACTCCTTGGTGACTGCCATGTGTGGAAGATAATGGGTGTTTTCCCCAGGGCTGGCATTGGGCACTTTCTCGATGAACCCAAGGGCCAGCTGTTCCTTAATAATATCATCATATTTCCCCACCAGACCCTTCTTGGTCAGGCTGTTCACCAATGAATTCAACTGACCACGTGCCCTCTTGAAATTAGTGGGCAGCGTTGGGTGGCCCGGTTTCCATGGGAGTCGCACCCAATACTGCCCGTCCCTGAACTGCACATGGTTCAAGTAATCTCGATACGTCTCTTCGTGTTCGGGGGGCGGCTGGTCACCTTTAATCCCTACTACATCCAGGTCCCATAGTTTATGGACCGGCTCACTGTCGGATATGCCAACTTGCGCCTCTGACAGGCCTTCGTGCACACCAATCCGCATCACCAGTACAGCCTCAGTCGCTGTAATACCAGAGCCCTCCTTTCCCGGGGTCGCAGGGAAGTGAGCTGGTATTCTGCCTCCTACGATGTACCCCGCTGGAGTCCTGTACAGGCCCACACCTTCCTTGATAACCCTTCTCGTAGACACGAACTCGTCTAGGTAATCCCCTCCTACCAAGATGCCTACATTACTAACATTGTCTGTAGCAATGTCTGGTTCTGCTAGCTTCACACCCAACTCCCTCAAACGTTTGACTGTTGCAGCCAGTCCCCTAGTGGTAATGATATTGGGCAGCCTCTTCACCATCAAGGCTGAAATTTCCCGTCGATGCCCGGCTAACCTGACCGTCACATTGACTACTGGATAAGACCTGCGTGGGACTTCCCCACCAAACCCTTCCACCTTCATGTCAACTTTACCAACTGTCTCCAGCTTCAACCTAGTGGCTAGACTCTCCGCTATGAAGGATCTCTGTGCCCCACTGTCGAAGAACAAACGGGTTGTTTCAGACTTCTTCCCGTTCACGACCACCGCCATTATGGTGGGCAAGGCCACCGAGCCTTGAAATTGCTCACCAGAACAAATTCTCGGTGCCGTACTCACCACACTCATCGTTACTTCTGACTTGTTCTTGCTCTCCGCCCTTTCTTGCGGTTTGCTCTCCTTAACTCGTGCTAATCCGGCATCATTAGGACACAGTGCACTGTGGTGCTTTCCCTTCCGGCAGCCCCGACACTCCCTGAGCATGGTGTTACAGTCCCTGGCAAAATGTTCTCCACAACACTTGAAACAAAGTCTCAACTCTCTTAGCCGTTGAACCCTTTGGTTATAGGTGGTGAAGCTTGAACACCCTGAACTAGCGTGTTCTTCATCACAAAACACGCACCGTCTCATACTGGCCGCTTTAGTGGCTTCTCCCTTGGCCCTGGGGGTGGAGGGTTCGCCCTGGGCATAATACGTGCCTACTTTAGTGGGAGGTGGTTTAGGTCTATCTCTCGAATGTCTGGGGAAGTCGACCGACTTCTCCTTGGTAGGTAATTTCTCCCCCTGACCTATGCTCAGGTGAGATACGAGATCCCCTAACCCTTCAACAATTTGGTTTATCGTGAACCTATTCGTCCGATGTTTTAAGTGTAACTCATGCACTGTCGTGCTAGCCAGTTTCCTCTGAATCACCTGGCTAAGGATCCATTTTGAATCATTCTCATCATGCAAATCTCTGAAACTATTGGTCAAGCTCATAACCTCAATACGGAACTTCTCTAGACTTTGACGGTCATGTCGGCAAGCCTCTAGATCCAACAACCGATAAAGTATAGCTACCTTTATCTCCTCAGTGTTGCCAAACATGTCTTCTAATTGGTCTTTGGCATGTTGGTAATTAGTGTCAGTAATCGGGTAGTGCCGGACCAGATCTAAGGCTTTACCCTTGAGCTGCGACTGCAAATACTGCAACTTGACGGCATCTGACAAATCATTTCTGTCATCTATCTGGGCTCTAAACTGATCCCAGAAAGCAATGTACTCTGTTAAGGTTCCGTCAAACGTTGGTAAATTCAACTGGGGCAATCTGGGCAACACATTAACAGGCGTGCCGTTGTTCGTGTTCTTTGAAACATTTGCTGCCCCTGCTGTACCGGCCTTCAAAGTCTTTATTAACCGCCTGCAGAGTCTCATCTCTGCTTTACACTCTGCCCTTCGTTCGTCATAGTCTGTCCGTGCTACTTCGACCGTATATTCAGACTCACCTGTAGTATAGGCCTCTGTCTCATAAAGGATAAATGATCTCTCAAAGGCCTCCAGTCTTTGCTCCAAAGGTTTCAGGCAACTCTCTAGTTCCTCCCAGTCTACGTCCTGATCTTGCCTGGCCATACGACACTCCTCACATGCTTTGCTCAGGCGCCCCTTATAGGCTCCCATAGACCGCTTTAATTGACTTAGAGCTGGGACAGCTGGTACTGCATCTTCACCTACCATAGTTGCGGTTTAGTTAAGATCACGGTGCTAATTTGTATTTCAATTAGCCCACCCCACAGCACAAACGGTATTAGGTGAGAATGAACGAGTCTCAAGGCTTCTCAACAAGCTTAACAATTCCCTTTATTATATTGACTCTACTCTGAATCAAAAATGTACACTGTTAGCTCTCAAATCCCAATCAAAAATGTGTATCGATGTGAAAGCTTAATCTAGCACTCAACTGTACAATGCCAGCAAATAATTACAGGACTTAACCTAGTCTCAGGTGTAATTCACAAATCCCACATTAACATGAATCAAAGATGATGAAAATCACAATAAAGTGCAGTATACAAATTAAAATCACTTGGTTAACACTAAGTAAACTCAACAATTCAACTTGTGAAACAGTAAATAAATAATGTATGTAAACAGCTTGGCCTAACTGAGCCCAGCTTACTCTGTATTTTATGTAGACAACATGCAGGGTACCACCTCAGATGAAAGGCTGTTGATGGATATTTACCGAGAGTCTAATCAGGAGATGCTCTCGGCTAACATGCCATTGCGAGAATGGGTGACAAACAATCCAACGTTGCGGGGCATGGTGGAACGTGACTATACTGGCTACTCAGTGCCTGAGGTAACATCGGTGTTGGGAATGGAGTGGGAAATCAAGGAAGACAGACTTAGGCTAAAGAGGAAGCCAGATGGGGAAGGGAAGCTGACCAGGAGGTCTTTGCTGAGCAAAGTGCAGACTGCCTTCGATCCTTTGGGTTTGTTGACACCCATCACCATTCGAGGGAGGATGCTAGTACAACAGACCTGGGAGCTGAACCTAGGTTGGGACGACCCACTGCCAGAAACAGTCTGCCAGGAGTGGGATCTGGTTAACAAAGACCTAGCGGAATTGCACGAGTTCACATTCCCCAGGTCCATCGGGTGCACCGGGCGGGATTATGACTTGCACGTCTTTTGTGATGCCTCCTCCAGGGCCTATGGGGCAGTAGCGTATTTGGTGGCCGGGGACCAAGTCAATCTGGTCACCAGTCGTGCGCGGGTGACACCCCTGAAGGATTGCTCGATCCCAAAGCTAGAGCTCACGGCGATGTTGCTGGGAGCAAGACTGGGTAAGTACGTAGAGGAGGTGTTAAGTAATCTGAGAGTGACACACACCTATGTATGGACAGACTCGGAGGTGGTCTTACAGTGGGTCCAGAATGACAGGTCTAAGCTCCCCTATGTCAGGAATCGGGTAAAGGAGATACGGGAACTACAGTCAACGTCAACAATTCTGTATGTGCCTTCAGATCAAAACCCAGCCGACCTGATAAGCCGAGGGGTGACACACAGAAAGTTGAGTAAAAGCGAGCTTTGGTTCAAAGGCCCAGACTGGTTACCGGCAAGGGATTGCTGGCCGGAGCAGAAATTCGTGGAGACAATCAGCAGCATAGTACATTTTGCGGGGGAACACGACACTGAATTATTTGACCCCAGGCGCTACTCCTCGTGGAGAAAACTTATAGGAGTCACGGAAATGGTATTTCGATTCGTGAGGAAGCTGCATGACAAGGTAAGCCAGGGTCGACAGTTGTCTCTAGTGGGTCCCAGAGAATATTGGATAAGGCAGTACCAAAGGGGGAGGTTTCCAGGAGTGTTGGAAGTACTTGCGACCCGGCAGCAGGTTATGGCGTCAGGACGCGTGTCCAACGATGACGACTCAGGGAACAGCAAATTGGTTCACTCATTGGGATTGTTCCTAGATCATGCGGGGCTAATAAGATGCAGGGAAAGAATACAAAACTCTGAGCTCAGCTATGGGGCCAAACATCCCGTGCTGCTGGGAAAGGAGGGATGGGCGACAGAGCTATTGATACAAGATGCCCATCAGAGGACCTTACATGGGGGGGTTTGGAGATACCCTCACCTGCCTACGTCAGAATTACTGGGTACTGAAGGGTCGAGCTGCCGTCAAAAGGGTGCTAAAGAGTTGCACGGTCTGCCGGCGGTACGATGGGAGGACCCTACCCTACCCAGGTCCACCACCGCTGCCTCAGGAGCGGGTACATAGTGACAGGCCCTTTGAGACTGTAGGAATAGACTATACTGGGGCTATCACATTGAAGAACCCAGGAGACGTTAAGGAGGGCCCTCAGAAAGTATATGTCTGCCTGTTTACCTGTGCCACTACTCGAGCGGTGCATTTGGAGTTGGCAGAAGATATGACGACAGAGACTTTCGTGAAGTTGTTCAGGAGGTTTACTGCCAGATTCTCGTGCCCGCGATTGATTATCTCGGACAATGGCACAAGCTTTAGGGCGGCCGATAAAGTTTTCAGGAATCTTAGGGACAACGGAGAAGTACGAGAACACCTGAAGAGAATAGAGTGCGAGTGGAGGTTCATAGCTCCCAGGGCACCCTGGCAAGGGGGATTCTATGAACGCATGGTGGGCACAGTCAAAAGGTGCATTCGGAAGGTCTTGCATGGCAGGAGGGTGAGCTGTGATGAACTGAGGACAGTGTTAGTTGAGATAGAGGCAAGAGTTAATAACAGGCCTCTGACCTACGTACAGAATGGGATTGACGAGCAAGAAGCTCTCACCCCCAATCACATGCTGTTTGGAAGAAGGATTGAGCCCTTCCCCGCAATTTTGAGTCAGTCTTCCAAGGAGCTGGATTATTATGGGCCAGATGGTCCCCCCATCAATGAAGAACTGCACAGGAGTCACAACAGACTGGTGAACATCCTGGACAAATGGAACCAGGTGTGGCGCAGGGATTACTTGACAACCTTGCGGGAACATTTCTATGGTGCCGACCCCGAGGCGAATAAGATGATGCTAAGTGAAGGGGACCTGGTGCTGGTAGAATCCGAGGCGCCGAGGGCATACTGGCCTCTTGGCCTGGTAGTGTCAACCCACCCAGACAAGGCTGGGCGGTTGAGAATGGTGAAAGTGAGAATGAACGGTGTCGAGACTATAAGACCCATCAACAGGCTTTTGCCTCTCGAGGTCCACACGGTGGGACCGGGACATGAGAAATCAGACCAGAGGTTGAGCGAGCTGAGCGGCCGGACGACCCGTCGAACAGCGCTCGAGTCCAGGGCCCACTGGGGGGGCCTGCGGGAGGCAGACTTGATCTAGACTTAGCGCCTACCTTCGCCGGCGGGAGGATGTGGAAATTTATTTGGTCCAAATAGTTCCACAGCTCAGATCCAGCATGAGCGTCTGGTCGTCTGAGCCGAGCGGCCCTTAAACCCTCCCAAACACGGCATTCTCTGGTTGGCGGTTGGTAAGCTTATTTAATTTATAGATTTACTCTTCAGTGAAGGAGTAGGTAGGTTTACTGGTAGTACACTCATATTAGGTTTACTAAGGCATCTGTAGATAATGATAGAGTAGACCTAAGACCTTAACATAGGTAGTAATAGGCCGATAATGTAGGCAAACATTAGGATAAGTTAGCTAGGGAGAACTGGCAGCCCTAGCTTGAATGGCGGGGCGCAGGTCACAAAGACAGAATAGCGTCCTTCTTACGATAGACTTCGACTGGACAAGACGTGCCGTGAACATCAGGCGGCGCCCCCACGTGTCTTCACATCTGAGACCTGGGGAAATCTGGTAGAGACACCTCGATGTACCGTAGATGATCTCCTCCATCAGCCCATACAGTAAGACGAGATATCCACCTTTTTCCGTAGGATCTGGCCAGTGACTTAGGAGATTGTGGGTTGAGTTAACTGAGGGCTCGGCGTGCTACAGAGAGAGTATGCCCAGTAAGTACCAGCGTCTCAGGGTCGTCTGAAGCTAGCGTCTGAGTCTGCATAGTTATACTAGGGGATACATACCCTCTTGGATATAGGAATTTCTGAGGTGCAGGCAGGACACTAATAACGATTGAATATTGCAGGAATTAATGCTCCCGGTTGCACGTGGTTCCCAAGGGGAAGTCCAAAGGGGCTAAAGCTAGGCTTAGGAAGTTGAAGATCAGGATATATGCTGCAACACCAAGTAAGTTAGTCCTTTATACGTGCATGCAGGCGAGGTTTCTTGCAATACCAATCATTTGTGAAAATCTGTCCTATAAGCCACTTGTGAGGCTGAGGTACCCACCTCAGAGCTCGGTGTCAACAGAGTTTGCCAGGGTAGGCGACTCACTTGGAGGCAGTCCACACAAATTTTCACAAAAGTGGTCCTTCGAAAACCGGATGTGGAATAGCTAGGCCACAGTTAGGAACCAGTTTTACAGAGTTAGGTTAAGCTATCATAGCTAGGCCACAGTTAGGTTAAGCTATCATAGCTAGGCTACAGTTAGGAACCAGTTTTAAAAAAGTTAGGTTTAAGTTAGCACACCTAGGTCAAAGTTACTCAGAGGCTAGGCCAAGCTGACTATACACAGAAGTTGTTATTTGCAGTAATTTACAGGCAGGCCAGGTAGGCTAGAGAAGCTTGTGAATTTAATTATTTACAGTGATTACAAGTAATCCAGAGTAGGAGACTTGTGTGTTAATTACTTACAGTGGATTTGCAAGGTAGCCACAGTTAGGCTAGGCTTGTGCAATATTTACAAAAGGTTATAGTAGCTAGGACAGATTTAACCTAGTTATTATTTACAGGGAGTTATAAAGCCAGGTTTAAGTTATAGCACACTAGCTAGGTTAGGATTTACCTTATCCAACCATCCACGCTAAACAGAGTAAGCTGGGCTCAGTTAGGCCAAGCTGTTTACATACATTATTTATTTACTGTTTCACAAGTTGAATTGTTGAATTTACTTAGTGTTAACCAAGTGATTTTAATTTGTATACTGCACTTTATTGTGATTTTCATCATCTTTGATTCATGTTAATGTGGGATTTGTGAATTACACCTGAGACTAGGTTAAGTCCTGTAATTATTTGCTGGCATTGTACAGTTGAGTGCTAGATTAAGCTTTCACATCGATACACATTTTTGATTGGGATTTGAGAGCTAACAGTGTACATTTTTGATTCAGAGTAGAGTCAATATAATAAAGGGAATTGTTAAGCTTGTTGAGAAGCCTTGAGACTCGTTCATTCTCACCTAATACCGTTTGTGCTGTGGGGTGGGCTAATTGAAATACAAATTAGCACCGTGATCTTAACTAAACCGCAACTATGGTAGGTGAAGATGCAGTACCAGCTGTCCCAGCTCTAAGTCAATTAAAGCGGTCTATGGGAGCCTATAAGGGGCGCCTGAGCAAAGCATGTGAGGAGTGTCGTATGGCCAGGCAAGATCAGGACGTAGACTGGGAGGAACTAGAGAGTTGCCTGAAACCTTTGGAGCAAAGACTGGAGGCCTTTGAGAGATCATTTATCCTTTATGAGACAGAGGCCTATACTACAGGTGAGTCTGAATATACGGTCGAAGTAGCACGGACAGACTATGACGAACGAAGGGCAGAGTGTAAAGCAGAGATGAGACTCTGCAGGCGGTTAATAAAGACTTTGAAGGCCGGTACAGCAGGGGCAGCAAATGTTTCAAAGAACACGAACAACGGCACGCCTGTTAATGTGTTGCCCAGATTGCCCCAGTTGAATTTACCAACGTTTGACGGAACCTTAACAGAGTACATTGCTTTCTGGGATCAGTTTAGAGCCCAGATAGATGACAGAAATGATTTGTCAGATGCCGTCAAGTTGCAGTATTTGCGGTCGCAGCTCAAGGGTAAAGCCTTAGATCTGGTCCGGCACTACCCGATTACTGACACTAATTACCAACATGCCAAAGACCAATTAGAAGACATGTTTGGCAACACTGAGGAGATAAAGGTAGCTATACTTTATCGGTTGTTGGATCTAGAGGCTTGCCGACATGACCGTCAAAGTCTAGAGAAGTTCCGTATTGAGGTTATGAGCTTGACCAATAGTTTCAGAGATTTGCATGATGAGAATGATTCAAAATGGATCCTTAGCCAGGTGATTCAGAGGAAACTGGCTAGCACGACAGTGCATGAGTTACACTTAAAACATCGGACGAATAGGTTCACGATAAACCAAATTGTTGAAGGGTTAGGGGATCTCGTATCTCACCTGAGCATAGGTCAGGGGGAGAAATTACCTACCAAGGAGAAGTCGGTCGACTTCCCCAGACATTCGAGAGATAGACCTAAACCACCTCCCACTAAAGTAGGCACGTATTATGCCCAGGGCGAACCCTCCACCCCCAGGGCCAAGGGAGAAGCCACTAAAGCGGCCAGTATGAGACGGTGCGTGTTTTGTGATGAAGAACACGCTAGTTCAGGGTGTTCAAGCTTCACCACCTATAACCAAAGGGTTCAACGGCTAAGAGAGTTGAGACTTTGTTTCAAGTGTTGTGGAGAACATTTTGCCAGGGACTGTAACACCATGCTCAGGGAGTGTCGGGGCTGCCGGAAGGGAAAGCACCACAGTGCACTGTGTCCTAATGATGCCGGATTACCTGGAGTTTACCTGGAGAGAGTTTCGGGGGTCAACGCCCCCGCGGCCCGGTCTGAGACCAGGCCTCCTGGTGGATCAGAGCCTGATCAACCAGGCTGTTGCTGCTGGCTGCACGCAAACCAACATACGAGCCACAGCCCGGCTGATCCGGAACTGACTTTAGGTGCTTGTCCAGTGCCAGCTTGAAGACTGCCAGGGTTCTGTTGGTAATCCCCCTTATGTGTGCTGGGAGGCAGTTGAACAGTCTCGGGCCCCTGACACTTATTGTATGGTCTCTTAACGTGCTAGTGACACCCCTGCTTTTCATTGGGGAGATGGTGCATCGTCTGCCAAGTCTTTTGCTTTCGTAGTGGGTGATTTTCGTGTGCAAGTTCGGTACAAGTCCCTCTAGGATTTTCCAGGTGTATATAATCATGTATCTCTCCCTCCTGCGTTCCAGGGAATACAGGTTTAGGAACCTCAAGCGCTCCCAATAATTGAGGTGTTTTATCTCCGTTATGCGCGCCGTGAAAGTTCTCTGTACATTTTCTAGGTCGGCAATTTCACCTGCCTTGAAAGGTGCTGTTAGTGTGCAGCAATATTCCAGCCTAGATAGAACAAGTGACCTGAAGAGTGTCATCATGGGCTTGGCCTCCCTAGTTTTGAAGGTTCTCATTATCCATCCTGTCATTTTTCTAGCAGATGCGATTGATACAATGTTATGGTCCTTGAAGGTGAGATCCTCCGACATGATCACTCCCAGGTCTTTGACGTTGGTGTTTCGCTCTATTTTGTGGCCAGAATTTGTTTTGTACTCTGATGAAGATTTAATTTCCTCATGTTTACCATATCTGAGTAATTGAAATTTCTCATCGTTGAACTTCATATTGTTTTCTGCAGCCCACTGAAAGATTTGGTTGATGTCTGCCTGGAGCTTTGCAGTGTCTGCAATGGAAGACACTGTCATGCAGATTCGGGTGTCATCTGCAAAGGAAGACACGGTGCTGTGGCTGACATCCTTGTCTATGTCGGATATAAGGATGAGGAACAAGATGGGAGCGAGTACTGTGCCTTGTGGAACAGAGCTTTTCACCGTAGCTGCCTCGGACTTTACTCTGTTGACGACTACTCTCTGTGTTCTGTTAGTGAGGAAATTATAGATCCATCGACCGACTTTTCCTGTTATTCCTTTAGCACGCATTTTGTGCGCTATTACGCCATGGTCACACTTGTCGAAGGCTTTTGCAAAGTCTGTATATATTACATCTGCATTCTTTTTGTCTTCTAGTGCATTTAGGACCTTGTCGTAGTGGTCCAATAGTTGAGACAGACAGGAGCGACCTGTTCTAAACCCATGTTGCCCTGGGTTGTGTAACTGATGGGTTTCTAGATGCGTGGTGATCTTGCTTCTTAGGACCCTTTCAAAGATTTTTATGATATGGGATGTTAGTGCTATTGGTCTGTAGTTCTTTGCTGTTGCTTTACTGCCCCCTTTGTGGAGTGGGGCTATGTCTGTTGTTTTTAGTAACTGTGGGACGACCCCCGTGTCCATGCTCCCTCTCCATAGGATGGAAAAGGCTCGTGATAGGGGCTTCTTGCAGTTCTTGATGAACACAGAGTTCCATGAGTCTGGCCCTGGGGCAGAGTGCATGGGCATGTCATTTATCGCCTGTTCGAAGTCATTTGGCGTCAGGATAACATCGGATAGGCTTGTGTTAATCAAATTTTGTGGCTCTCTCATAAAAAATTCATTTTGATCTTCGACTCTCAGTCTGGTTAGCGGCTTGCTAAAAACTGAGTCATATTGGGACTTGAGTAGCTCACTCATTTCCTTGTTGTCATCTGTGTAGGACCCATCTTGTTTAAGTAGGGGCCCAATACTGGACGTTGTTCTCGATTTTGATTTGGCATAGGAGAAGAAATACTTTGGGTTTCTTTCGATTTCATTTATGGCTTTTAGTTCTTCCCGCGATTCCTGACTCCTAAAGGATTCTTTTAGCTTAAGTTCGATGCTTGCTATTTCTCTGACCAGTGTCTCCCTACGCATTTCAGATATATTGACCTCTTTTAGCCGCTCTGTTATTCTTTTCCGTCGCCTGTAAAGGGAGCGCCTGTCTCTTTCTGTTTTACATCTACTCCTCCTTTTTCTTAGAGGAATAAGCCTTGTGCATACATCGAGTGCTACCGAGTTAATCTGTTCTAGGCATAAGTTGGGGTCTGTGTTGCTTAGTATATCTTCCCAGCTTATATCGGTTAGGACTTGGTTTACTTGGTCCCACTTTATGTTTTTGTTATTGAAGTTGAATTTGGTGAATGCTCCCTCGTGACTAATCTCATTATGTCGGTCTGGGGCTCCGCACATACATGACTGAACCTCAATTATGTTGTGATCTGAGTATATTGTTTTTGATATGGTGATATTTCTTATCAGATCATCATTGTTAGTGAAGATGAGGTCTAGTGTATTCTCCAGTCTAGTAGGCTCTATTATTTGCTGGTTTAAATTGAATTTTGTGCAGAGATTTAAAAGCTCGCGTGAGTGTGAGTTTTCATCAGAGCTGCCTCCTGGTGTTATTACTGCAACAATATTATTTGCTATATTCCTCCATTTTAGGTGCCTTAAGTTGAAATCCCCCAGGAGCAAGATGTTGGGTGCAGGAGCTGGAAGGTTTTCCAGACAGTGGTCAATTTTTAACAGCTGTTCCTGGAATTGCTGGGATGTTGCATCCGGAGGCTTGTAGACTATCACAATGACTAGGTTTTGGTTCTCGACCTTTACTGCTAAAACTTCCACTACATCATTTGAGGCATTTAGCAGTTCTGTGCAAACAAGTGACTCTGCAATGTACAGGCCAACCCCCCCCTTTTGCCTGTTCACTCTGTCACATCTGTATAGGTTGTAACCTGGGATCCATATTTCGTTGTCCAAGTGATCCTTTATGTGGGTCTCAGTGAAAGCCGCGAACATTGCCTTTGCCTCTGCAAGCAGTCCACGGATGAAAGGTATTTTGTTGTTTGTTGCTGGCTTTAGACCCTGTATATTTGCAAAGAAGAATGTTATCGGACTGGTGGTATTGTTGGTACTGGGGGGGGATTTTTTTTCCGGCATTAGTATCTGTATCTGTTGGTTTGGAGTGGAGGCCATCGACTGTGGTTCCACTCCAGGAATGACTGGATTTGGTGTACGATTTCTGCCATTTCCTGCCAGTTTTTTTTTCCTTCCTGGCACTAAAAAACCTCTCCCTCTTGAGTGGCTGTGGCTACCCAGGTTTTCCCATGGCCTGGATGTTTTGTATCTTTTTGTCCCCTTTAGATGGTATGCCTGGCAATTTAAGTTATAGCACAGTCTTTCCTGTACTGAAGAGGTACACAGTTCAGGGTGAAAAAGCTTACAGGAAGGGAGTTTGCATTTTCCTGTTGTCATATGGGCATGGCATTTCCTAGGGTGGTCATAGTTGCACGTCCCATCTGTTTTTCCAGATTTCCCATGCCAGCAGATACCGAGTGCATAGTATGTGCACAGGCTTGGTTTCCGTTTGCCTTGGGTTTCTGTGACTGTATTCCCTGTTGGTGCATGTTTCCCTGTCTTACTTCTATCCTCCCTAGCACCAACAATGGAGCTCCCACCATTTGTTTTTGGTAATATATCCTCACTATTGCTAGTGGAGTCCTCTTGTTTGCTATTTCCTGCGGTATTTCTAGTTTGCAATATTGGTTTTATCTTATCTTTGACTACACTTGTTTCCCTACTATGGCTCCTGTCCCCTATGAGGTCATTCATATGTATTCCTTCCTGCGTATAATTCCCGACTACCTGGACAAAATCTCCAGCTTCACCATTACTGTCTCCCAGGACAGCATCTCCAGCTTCCCCATTACTGTCTCCCAGGACAGCATCTCCAGCTTCACCATTACTGTCTCCCAGGACAGCACCTCCAGCTTCCCCATTACTGTCTCCCAGGACAGCACTATCAGCCCCCCATTTACTGACTACCAGGACATCATCTCCAGCCTTACAGTTTCTGACTACATGGCCAGTATCAAGGGCAGTACCATTCAGCCCGGACTTTTTATGTTCCCATCTGTTGTAGAAAGCTTCCAGGTTTTCTATGAAAGCAGCTTTGATGTTGACCTCTTTTAATACCCTTGTGATTTTAGTCCACAGATTTATCTCATTTGGGCATACCCAAAAACACTTCCCTGTTTTAATACTGCTTGTAGCTAGTTCTTGGATATCTGCACAAGGGGCGTGACACCAATTTCCACAGAAATGACAATTTATGCATGTGGAAGCCCGTTTGTTTGACTGACCACAGACTACACACAGCTTCATAATGATTTGAATGGTTGATTTACTGCAATTCTACTAGCAACCTCTTGAATATTCTATTAATAACCTGCTAGGTGGTGCACAATGAAACCGTTTGAAACCAGTCCAGGGTTCGGACCAGTCAAGGGTTCGGACCAGTCAAGGGTTCGGACCAGTCTATCTGATCTGATCAGTGGGTCACTTATTTAAACCATACTGGTCGGTGATTTGAGCTAACACATGAAGGATCTACTGGAAATTATCTACCCGAGTAATATGTGATTTGATTGATACAAAAGTATAACTTGCGTGTTGAAGAGCCGGTGACTGCTGGCACTCCTACAATGACGAACGGTCGAGCCTCCACCTTTGTTTATCAATCGCTGTATCTAGCTTCTCTATTTTTTTTTTTTTTTTTTTTTTTCCGTCTCCACCACAATAAATGCTATATTATCACTATAGTTGACTGGTGCAAATTTTGGAGGAAGGGCGCTTTTTCTGTAGTAATAATTGCTTCTCGTTGTGTATATTGCGACCGCTGGTAACTACAGGTTATATGAAATTCACAGTAACGTCTGGTATTTCAAGAAAAAGAAACTAATGAAAGTCACTCCACTCCACTAAGTACCATTATAATACTGGTTAGTTGCTACTACAACACTGTATTCTGCTATTCACTGGTATCACTAGATTATATGCGAGTACACTAGCAGGCCAGGAAGATTATTAAAAACAGCTGACCTGTGGTAAGTTTCTGGCGACTTCTGGCACCTGCCTCTATAGGCTTATCACTTCATTTACAAATTCACCTGTTTTCAAATGACACTTTAGCCTTTATCATCAATATACTAGGGAGCCACTGTAGTATACACTATACACTATGTATACTCAATGCTTTCAGGGAGACTTTCTTTCCTCTGACACAAAGTTCAATATTATTATTTTTCCACACGGGACAGGCCTATGATTCCCCTCTGGCAGTAAACTCTGCTAGGTAGTGCACACAATTCTCCTTTTTTTTACTCAGTATATAATGTTTTCCGCCCAAGATTGGTTCCAGGCGCTAGAGGTTAAGGAGAGCAAACCGCAAGAAAGGGCGGAGAGCAAGAACAAGTCAGAAGTAACGATGAGTGTGGTGAGTACGGCACCGAGAATTTGTTCTGGTGAGCAATTTCAAGGCTCGGTGGCCTTGCCCACCATAATGGCGGTGGTCGTGAACGGGAAGAAGTCTGAAACAACCCGTTTGTTCTTCGACAGTGGGGCACAGAGATCCTTCATAGCGGAGAGTCTAGCCACTAGGTTGAAGCTGGAGACAGTTGGTAAAGTTGACATGAAGGTGGAAGGGTTTGGTGGGGAAGTCCCACGCAGGTCTTATCCAGTAGTCAATGTGACGGTCAGGTTAGCCGGGCATCGACGGGAAATTTCAGCCTTGATGGTGAAGAGGCTGCCCAATATCATTACCACTAGGGGACTGGCTGCAACAGTCAAACGTTTGAGGGAGTTGGGTGTGAAGCTAGCAGAACCAGACATTGCTACAGACAATGTTAGTAATGTAGGCATCTTGGTAGGAGGGGATTACCTAGACGAGTTCGTGTCTACGAGAAGGGTTATCAAGGAAGGTGTGGGCCTGTACAGGACTCCAGCGGGGTACATCGTAGGAGGCAGAATACCAGCTCACTTCCCTGCGACCCCGGGAAAGGAGGGCTCTGGTATTACAGCGACTGAGGCTGTACTGGTGATGCGGATTGGTGTGCACGAAGGCCTGTCAGAGGCGCAAGTTGGCATATCCGACAGTGAGCCGGTCCATAAACTATGGGACCTGGATGTAGTAGGGATTAAAGGTGACCAGCCGCCCCCCGAACACGAAGAGACGTATCGAGATTACTTGAACCATGTGCAGTTCAGGGACGGGCAGTATTGGGTGCGACTCCCATGGAAACCGGGCCACCCAACGCTGCCCACTAATTTCAAGAGGGCACGTGGTCAGTTGAATTCATTGGTGAACAGCCTGACCAAGAAGGGTCTGGTGGGGAAATATGATGATATTATTAAGGAACAGCTGGCCCTTGGGTTCATCGAGAAAGTGCCCAATGCCAGCCCTGGGGAAAACACCCATTATCTTCCACACATGGCAGTCACCAAGGAGTCGGTAACCACTCCCATCAGAGTAGTCTTCAACTGCAGCTCGCAGGCGAGTCCCCGAGAGCCATCGTTGAACGACTGTCTGCTCACAGGGCCCTCCCTGACGCAGAAATTAGCAGATGTGTTGTTGAGATTCAGGACGGAACAGTACGCCTATGCGGCAGACATTAGCAAAGCCTTCCTACGTATTGGGTTGCAGCCACAGGATAGGGACTACACAAGGTTCTTGTGGTTGGCTAACAGGGAGGTGCCCAAGCAAGGGTATGATACCTATAGATTCAGGGCAGTGTTGTTTGGTGCCACTAGTTCACCATTCCTATTACAGGCTACCATAGACTACCACCTTGTGAACTGTAACAGCCCACTTAAAGAATTACTGAAGACCCTATTTTATGTAGACAACATGCAGGGTACCACCTCAGATGAAAGGCTGTTGATGGATATTTACCGAGAGTCTAATCAGGAGATGCTCTCGGCTAACATGCCATTGCGAGAATGGGTGACAAACAATCCAACGTTGCGGGGCATGGTGGAACGTGACTATACTGGCTACTCAGTGCCTGAGGTAACATCGGTGTTGGGAATGGAGTGGGAAATCAAGGAAGACAGACTTAGGCTAAAGAGGAAGCCTGATGGGGAAGGGAAGCTGACCAGGAGGTCTTTGCTGAGCAAAGTGCAGACTGCCTTCGATCCTTTGGGTTTGTTGACACCCATCACCATTCGAGGGAGGATGCTAGTACAACAGACCTGGGAGCTGAACCTAGGTTGGGACGACCCACTGCCAGAAACAGTCTGCCAGGAGTGGGATCTGGTTAACAAAGACCTAGCGGAATTGCACGAGTTCACATTCCCCAGGTCCATCGGGTGCACCGGGCGGGATTATGACTTGCACGTCTTTTGTGATGCCTCCTCCAGGGCCTATGGGGCAGTAGCGTATTTGGTGGCCGGGGACCAAGTCAATCTGGTCACCAGTCGTGCGCGGGTGACACCCCTGAAGGATTGCTCGATCCCAAAGCTAGAGCTCACGGCAATGTTGCTGGGAGCAAGACTGGGTAAGTACGTAGAGGAGGTGTTAAGTAATCTGAGGGTGACACACACCTATGTATGGACAGACTCGGAGGTGGCCTTACAGTGGGTCCAGAATGACAGGTCTAAGCTCCCCTATGTCAGGAATCGGGTAAAGGAGATACGGGAACTACAGTCAACGTCAACAATTCTGTATGTGCCTTCAGATCAAAACCCAGCCGACCTGATAAGCCGAGGGGTGACACACAGAAAGTTGAGTAAAAGCGAGCTTTGGTTCAAAGGCCCAGACTGGTTACCGGCAAGGGATTGCTGGCCGGAGCAGAAATTCGTGGAGACAATCAGCAGCATAGTACATTTTGCGGGGGAACACGACACTGAATTATTTGACCCCAGGCGCTACTCCTCGTGGAGAAAACTTATAGGAGTCACGGAAATGGTATTTCGATTCGTGAGGAAGCTGCATGACAAGGTAAGCCAGGGTCGACAGTTGTCTCTAGTGGGTCCCAGAGAATATTGGATAAGGCAGTACCAAAGGGGGAGGTTTCCAGGAGTGTTGGAAGTACTTGTGACCCGGCAGCAGGTTATGGTGTCAGGACGCGTGTCCAACGATGACGACTCAGGGAACAGCAAATTGGTTCACTCATTGGGATTGTTCCTAGATCATGCGGGGCTAATAAGATGCAGGGGAAGAATACAAAACTCTGAGCTCAGCTATGGGGCCAAACATCCCGTGCTGCTGGGAAAGGAGGGATGGGCGACAGAGCTATTGATACAAGATGCCCATCAGAGGACCTTACATGGGGGGGTTTGGAGATACCCTCACCTGCCTACGTCAGAATTACTGGGTACTGAAGGGTCGAGCTGCCGTCAAAAGGGTGCTAAAGAGTTGCACGGTCTGCCGGCGGTACGATGGGAGGACCCTACCCTACCCAGGTCCACCACCGCTGCCTCAGGAGCGGGTACATAGTGACAGGCCCTTTGAGACTGTAGGAATAGACTATACTGGGGCTATCACATTGAAGAACCCAGGAGACGTTAAGGAGGGCCCTCAGAAAGTATATGTCTGCCTGTTTACCTGTGCCACTACTCGAGCGGTGCATTTGGAGTTGGCAGAAGATATGACGACAAAGACTTTCGTGAAGTTGTTCAGGAGGTTTACTGCCAGATTCTCGTGCCCGCGATTGATTATCTCGGACAATGGCACAAGCTTTAGGGCGGCCGATAAAGTTTTCAGGAATCTTAGGGACAACGGAGAAGTACGAGAACACCTGAAGAGAATAGAGTGCGAGTGGAGGTTCATAGCTCCCAGGGCACCCTGGCAAGGGGGATTCTATGAACGCATGGTGGGCACAGTCAAAAGGTGCATTCGGAAGGTCTTGCATGGCAGGAGGGTGAGCTGTGATGAACTGAGGACAGTGTTAGTTGAGATAGAGGCAAGAGTTAATAACAGGCCTCTGACCTACGTACAGAATGGGATTGACGAGCAAGAAGCTCTCACCCCCAATCACATGCTGTTTGGAAGAAGGATTGAGCCCTTCCCCGCAATTTTGAGTCAGTCTTCCAAGGAGCTGGATTATTATGGGCCAGATGGTCCCCCCATCAATGAAGAACTGCACAGGAGTCACAACAGACTGGTGAACATCCTGGACAAATGGAACCAGGTGTGGCGCAGGGATTACTTGACAACCTTGCGGGAACATTTCTATGGTGCCGACCCCGAGGCAAATAAGATGATGCTAAGTGAAGGGGACCTGGTGCTGGTAGAATCCGAGGCGCTGAGGGCATACTGGCCTCTTGGCCTGGTAGTGTCAACCCACCCAGACAAGGCTGGGCGGTTGAGAATGGTGAAAGTGAGAATGAACGGTGTCGAGACTATAAGACCCATCAACAGGTTTTTGCCTCTCGAGGTCCACACGGTGGGACCGGGACATGAGAAATCAGACCAGAGGTTGAGCGAGCTGAGCGGCCGGACGACCCGTCGAACGGCGCTCGAGTCCAGGGCCCACTGGGGGGGCCTGCGGGAGGCAGACTTGATCTAGACTTAGCGCCTACCTTCGCCGGCGGGAGGATGTGGAAATTTATTTGGTCCAAATAGTTCCACAGCTCAGATCCAGCATGAGCGTCTGGTCGTCTGAGCCGAGCAGCCCTTAAACCCTCCCAAACACGGCATTCTCTGGTTGGCGGTTGGTAAGCTTATTTAATTTATAGATTTACTCTTCAGTGAAGGAGTAGGTAGGTTTACTGGTAGTACACTCATATTAGGTTTACTAAGGCATCTGTAGATAATGATAGAGTAGACCTAAGACCTTAACATAGGTAGTAATAGGCCGATAATGTAGGCAAACATTAGGATAAGTTAGCTAGGGAGAACTGGCAGCCCTAGCTTGAATGGCGGGGCGCAGGTCACAAAGACAGAATAGCGTCCTTCTTACGATAGACTTCGACTGGACAAGACGTGCCGTGAACATCAGGCGGCGCCCCCACGTGTCTTCACATCTGAGACCTGGGGAAATCTGGTAGAGACACCTCGATGTACCGTAGATGATCTCCTCCATCAGCCCATACAGTAAGACGAGATATCCACCTTTTTCCGTAGGATCTGGCCAGTGACTTAGGAGATTGTGGGTTGAGTTAACTGAGGGCTCGGCGTGCTACAGAGAGAGTATGCCCAGTAAGTACCAGCGTCTCAGGGTCGTCTGAAGCTAGCGTCTGAGTCTGCATAGTTATACTAGGGGATACATACCCTCTTGGATATAGGAATTTCTGAGGTGCAGGCAGGACACTAATAACGATTGAATATTGCAGGAATTAATGCTCCCGGTTGCACGTGGTTCCCAAGGGGAAGTCCAAAGGGGCTAAAGCTAGGCTTAGGAAGTTGAAGATCAGGATATATGCTGCAACACCAAGTAAGTTAGTCCTTTATACGTGCATGCAGGCGAGGTTTCTTGCAATACCAATCATTTGTGAAAATCTGTCCTATAAGCCACTTGTGAGGCTGAGGTACCCACCTCAGAGCTCGGTGTCAACAGAGTTTGCCAGGGTAGGCGACTCACTTGGAGGCAGTCCACACAAATTTTCACATTTGTTAGCGTCTCTCGAAGATTCATATTTTCAATAACTAAGGTGGAGATGCATGACTTTAGGGTATCTGGATCGTTGGTCATACCTGAGAGACTACTTGGTAGGTTGAATCCGGGGAAGAGAGGGGAGGATGGGCTGGTGGCAGCCATATTTGTTGTTATTGTTGTGGTGTCGCCTTGAGCGGTGGTGAGTGGGGTGGTTGCTGGGCCGGCGTCCTCCTGGCTACACTTGTTGAATAGTTGATTTTTCGGTGTTTTCTTGCTGGCCTTGGTGCTGTTTCCTCTTAGATTGCGCCTCATAATATTACAGGAATTGTTGTAGTTAAGAAGTTGTAGTTATACAAAGCTTAGGGTTACGTTGTTCGGCTGGCAGCGGGGTGTTGCTTTGGGTTAAGTAAGTAAGTAAGTAAGTAAGTTTATTCAGGTATACACAAATACAGTTACATAGAATTATCATACATAGCAGCATATGTGTAGAGAACCTAGGATAGCAAGTTTGCCGATGACACCAAAATACGCCGTCGAAGTCATTCTGACGAGGACATTAGAGCACTCTAGGAAGATTTGAATAGACTGATGCAGTGGTTCTGAGAAGTGGCAGATGCAGTTTAATATAGACAAATGCAAAGTTCTAAATGTTGGACAGGAAAATAACCATACCACACATAAACTAAATAATGTCGATCTTAATATTACTGATTGCGAAAAAGATTTAGGAGTCCTGGTTAGCAGTAATCTGAAACCAAGACAACAATGCATAAGTGTTCGCAATAAAGCTAACAGAATTCTTGGCTTCATATCAAGAAGCATAAATAATAGGAGTCCTCAGGTTCTTCAACTCGATACATCCTAGGTTAGGCCTCCTTTAGATTATGCTGCACAATTTTGGTCACCGTATTATAGAATGGATATAAATGCTCTGGAAAACATACAAAGGAGGATGACAAAGTTGATCCCATGTATCAGAAATCTTCCGTATGAGGATAGACTGAGGTCCCTGAACCTGCACTCTCTAGAAAGGCGTAGAATTAGGGAGGATATGATTGAGGTGTATAAATGGAAGACAGGAATAAATAAAGGGATGTAAATAGTGTGCTGAAAATATCTAGCCTAAACAGGACTCGTAGCAATACCTGGAGTTTACCTGGAGAGAGTTCCGGGGGTCAACGCCCCCGCGGCCCGGTCTGTGACCAGGCCTCCTGGTGGATCAGAGCCTGATCAACCAGGCTGTTACTGCTGGCAGCACGCCAGCAGATTCAGGAAGGATATAGGAAAGCACTGGTTTGGTAATAGAGTTGTGGATGAGTGGAACAAACTCCCGAGTACAGTTATTGAGGCTAAAACGTTGTGTAGTTTTAAAAATAAGTTAGATAAATGAGTGGGTGTAAGTTGGACCTGACTAGCTTGTGCTGCTAGATCAGTTGTCGTGTTCCTTCCTTAAGTGAATGTGACCTGCCCTGACTAGGTTGGGGCATTGGCTTAAGCCGGTGGAGACTTGGACCTGCCTCGCATGGGCTAGTAGGCCTGCTGCAGTGTTCCTTCTTTCTTATGTTCTTATGTTCTTATGTCAGACACATAATCTATGTCAATTAAGACAACAGCGATACTTCCCTGCACAATTGAAAATTACCTCATTTCAGACCTCGATCATTCATCCCCCCCCCCAAAAAAAAAAAATCTTAAATCACAACCAAGCCAAGCAGGATGCCTTAAGTTATACTGATGCCTTAGTCAGACAGCACATATTTTACAAATTATGTATGTTGATGTCTGTGTTCACCAATGCAATGCAGTTGCTCCTAGTATCTCCAGGTATAATACCTCTATTGTCACATAGAATGATGACTCTCATATAGAAACTGAATCACGCATCAATAGTTGGGCTTCTCTCCTTCAGACTGAACTGTTTGCTATATTCCTTGCACTCAAATGCATCCACGTATCTAAGGTTGACACCTTAATGGTAACTGATTCTTTATCATCTCTTAATTCCTTGAGTCTCAATTGTAGAATGCTTGTGTCAGAAGCCAGATACGGATATGGTAGTACTCAAGACAGTGGCGTCAGAGTACACCTGTGGATTCCATCTCATATGTCTTCAAAGAGGAGGCAAATTACAATTTTGGGCTGCCAGTTAGCAGTCTGAGAACTATAATACAAGAAGACTATGGAAATTGGCATCAGTCAGTCCACCTACCGTCACTGTCATACAGGAAGATCCACATGTTGATGGTGCAACCAACAAACAAATACAAATACAAATATTTATTTTTCTGTAAAGAGTACAATATGGGGTTTACATATTATAAAATATTGGTTACGATGTGTGGTTTACATATTATAAAATACTAATTACAAAGAGGGCCACTATCATGCCTAGCATGACTAGGCATTTCGGGCAGACTAATAATAATTCTAACTCTATGTTGATACAGATTATGGAGCATATTGATATTAAAGCTAGGTAACTGCATTACAGTTTGTAAATTTAGCAATGAGAATGGTTTTGTCTTGGCATGATACAGTTTCTATTAAACCTCCTATACTGGAGTATCTCAGGCAAACATGGCTCGTTTAAGATTTGTTAGGCAATAGCTTTATTCGAAATTTTGTGTTTACAGTCATTTGGGTGAGTGTAAGTGTAAACCTGGGGGAATCACAGATATCGAGAGCAGACTCTTGGATGTCACTACCACCATACTCCGGCTGGGCTACAAGTATTTCTGGTAGCTTGCATCACCAGCTGATGTAGACAAACTAACTGTAAACTTGGCTAAATGGACTACTGTCACACTCTGCGTCATTATGTGCTGGAATGCGATAAAATCAATGAATTCAGAGACAACTTATAAATGTTCAGGAAATGTCAAAGTATTTTATCCACAATGGCATAATACCTGGAGTTTACCTGGAGAGAGTTTCGGGGGTCAACGCCCCCGCGGCCCGGCCTGTGACCAGGCCTCCAGGCCAACCATTCTGGAAATATACCCTGACTTTTCTTATAATAAATAACTCATAATCGCTTAAACTTGTTTAAATTCAATCGTACCTTGCTAAATTACAAATATAAATAATTCAAAACTACATATAAGCTACACAAATACTTTCGTAATCTAATTTATGTCTACATAAATAAAATCATTACAATTGTAACTAGATATAAACACTACCATTGATACTTGTTTAGCTATCAAAAGTTTGTGGCTCAGTCCCTAGACCAGGGGTGGGGAACCTTTTTCCTGCCAAGGGCCATTCGGATATTTATAACATCTGTGGGAAATTACCTGCAGGAGGTTTACAGGGTATTATTTTTATTTCCTGCAAGAAATTTAGGTAAAGTAAGTGGGACTTAGTCACAGTGGGTTACCAGACTGTCACTCCCTCGATGCCCACTCCCTACCACTCCCACAAAAAAAAAAAAGCTAGACCTAATATTAAATTAACAATTACAATATTAAACATTAATACCAATAATGGCAAAATATAAATTAATGTGGACTGTATATGATTTTAGAACCTGACTGCTATAAATGATTAATGGGAATATTTTTACAGAGACTAGGAAAGATTTTCTCCTAACCATATCATTAAAACAAATTTTATACACATTAACTTACCATTTGTCACAGGAAAACACTTCCTGCTGATGGAATACACACTATTGCTACCACTACAGCTAGAATTTACGATGGCCAATGCAAAAACTACTGTACTTTATGGGTAAACGTCACTTAGCTAAGTTATGTTGCTAGGAAGAATTAAAATCCTCTATTTTTCAGTCCTTGTTGCCGAATTGTAAGGGTTTTCCACACTATTTATCCCAATACTTCAGCAGGAACGTGTCAGCAACTTCAAAATTACAGATTGAGGCCTGTATACACCAACTGACCTTCGAGAACCTGGAGTCTACCTGGAGAGGGTTTCAGGGGCCAACGCCCTCGCGGCTCGATCTGGTGGATCAGGGTCTGATCAACCAGGCTGTTACTGCTGGCCGCAGGCAAACTGACGGATGAACCACAGCCTGGCTGGTCAGGTACTGACTTTATGAAGAGTGGGACCAGGCAATTAATTGTTGCTTTTTTGCTTACCGTCCGATTTCCTTCAGTTTTGGTGCACAAGACGAAGTATTTTCTCTAGTTACTGTAAATATTTATCAATAAGATACCTCAAACAACTGAGAAAAGACTGAGAAAGGACTGATTTACTGAAAATGCCCTTTGGCAGGAAGGTGATCCTATATGGGACGACGTAAGGTTGTTTGGACACTTGGTGCGGAGAGAACAATGCTTATACGAGTTTCTCATGGTTTAGTTTCCTTTAAATATCTTATCTTTATTTCACAAAAAATAAAGTGTGTTAGTTCTTGGAATGTTGTAAAAACTCTGCCCTTTACTCCCACATAACTCTCAAAATATTTGGAATATTTCCAAAAATGTACCACCAGAAATTAGAGAAATCATTATTTTACAATTTCTGTGAATATTATCCCACTTAATTAAGTAATAAAGGCGTACCTTAGCGAAATAAGTCAATAAGTTATTCCGAGATATTGGCCTGGAGCGCCGACCGGCCCCCTGTCTCGAAAAAAAAAAATCGCGAAAATCGCGTTTATTTCGGTGTATTTCTTAGTAAATTGATGTTCTAGTGCAGTTATCCTCTTCAAAACACCGTTTTCTCTTATTCAAAGACGACATAAGAGGAGTAACTCATATATATCGAAATATTCCCGATGGTCTCGCCATATTATGGCTTATTTTATTCAGTCTAGATTATATAACATGTTTATATGTTATTTATAGTGTTTATTATATAATATTAGATCAATTCTGATAGATAAATAAGCCGCAGAGTTGATATATAAGCTGATATAAGCGTAATAATGAAGTGGTTTCTCCTGGCTCTCTCTGGAGCGGGAATACTGCAAAGCATTCCCAGATGGTTCCTGATTGGCTGGCACTCTACGGATAAGCTCCGCCTACTCTTATATGATGCCAAATAGTCAAATATTATATTAATTCAAATTCAATTCAAATTCAAAGTTTATTCTCTATAAAGATTACAATGTTGAATTTACAGAATTTGGTTGTAGGAAGAATAATGCAAGAAAAAGCGATAAAAAAACAAGGAAAAAATTACAAAAAATATATGGGCTGTGAGCAGACGCGCTACCCATATTGTCGTCACCATACCTGATATAAATGACTATAATTTCTTGTAGAAACGTCGTAAAACATTGATTCTTGTACCTGTATCTGTATCTGTATATGTAACTCAATTTCCATAATTTTTCGATTTTTTTTTTGAGAGCGCGCGGAAAATTGCCTGGTCGCACTTTAGGTGCCTGTCCAGTGCCTTCTTGAAGACAGTCAGGGGTCTATTGGTAATCCCCCTTATGTATGCTGGGAGGCAATTGAACAGTCTTGGGTCCCAGACACTTATTGTGTTGTCTCTCAGTGTACTTGTGGCACCCTTGCTTTTCATTGGGGAGTGTTGCATCTCCTGCCGAGTTTTTTGCTGTCATAAGGAGTGCTTTTTGTGTGCAGGTTTGGTACTAATCCGTCTAGGATTTTCCAAGCGTATATTATTATGTATCTCTCTTCCCTGCACTCCAGGGAATACAGATTAAGGGCCTTCAACTACTCCCAGTAATTTAGGTACCTTATCATACTTATGTAATGTGGGGGTTCTAGGAGATAAAGGTGTTGTAGAAATACACTTGGGTATGGATGGTAACACTTGTAATCGCAGAATCGTGAGGGGAAAGCCCAGCCTTCCTTGTTCTTGCCTATAGGTCTATGCGGGAATTGAGAGAGGGGTATGGTGAGTGACGCTCAGATACAGCACCATGTGACGTCACACATGCTAACCACTGGGCCTAGTTGAGCAGGGAGCCTAAATGTATATATGGATGATGCAATCTACAATATACTACACAAGCACATATATGGGAATTCAGTAGCTATACTGACAGCTCGGTCATGTTATGTATGGCGTCTGGACATACAATACTACTCTACAGGCTGAACAGGCACGTGGCTCTGGGCTGATTCTATACAATAGCAAGCACAATATATAACTTAGAACTAATCACAGAAATGGTAATGGGATATACTAGGTTGAATGGATAACATTGGAATGGATATTAATATAATGGATGGTAGTGTGATGGATGGTAACATAATGGATGGTAGGATAATGCATTACAAATTATAGTAACAAATCACAGTATAATAAAAGATAGAATTGATCGATCGATCTGCATTCACGTACTCTATGGATTCTAAGGAAGAATATATATTTACAAAGGGGAAAGTATTTAACAGAGAAGGCAGACATGGCACGCACAAGTCATTATTGTTAAATCTCAGAATATGGAGGGAACGTGAACACACACAAAAAAATTTTAGACACTGATCGGCTAATAACAAAACACACAGTTGACAACATCGTCTGCAGTCTCTGATGAAGTGATGAGGATAGTGGAGTTTAGAAAATACTTGTTCAATTATAGTGCATTCTTCCACTGCTGCAGATTCTGAGTGCGCGCAGGAAGACGCCTATAATTACACCACGTTTAGTTTTGGTGTCGTGGTGAGAGTAGAAGTGGAAGAATGCACTATAATTGAACAAGTATTTTCTAAACTCCACTATCCTCGTCACTTCATCAGAGACTACAGACAACGGGCATTAAACATCTTCAACACACCCAGAGAAGACACTGTCGAGAAGAGATACACAGTCCTCCCCACCAACTCCATTGCCAAACACGTTTCCAACATCTTTTCCAATACCTCATTCCAAGTATCTACCTCCACAACCACGACCATCAAGGACATTACCAGTAATAGACAGGACAAGCTTCCATCCTCTGCAGGGGTATACATAATCCCCTGTAATGACTGCAGCAAATTATACGTGGGCGAAACATCAAAAGACCTTCAAACACGTATTTCAGAACATCAATACGCAAGCAGGTCTGACGATACAAGGAATGCCTGTGTACAACACCGTAGTTCACACAACCATTTAATAAACTACAGAAACTCAAGACTTATCGCCAGAGAAGACAACACTCAATACCGAAGAATTCTGAAATCATCGCTCATCTCTATATCCAAAAACTTCAAACAGAACAATATATATATATATATATATATATATATATATATATATATATAAATATATATATATATATATATATATATATATATATATATATATATATATATATATATATATATGCAATAAGATCACAGTAAACAGGTGATTTCAGAATATGCAAAACAACCACTCTGAAAGAATAGAGAAATTCCAAGCGCTTTCGTGACTACTCACATTATCAAGGAACTATGAAAGTAAAGCATCCAAGGAAGCTATATAAGGGGTCTGGCCAGCACCTCACTATCAGATCCCACAACGGTTAAACACCTGACGTGCGCCGACCCAACTTGGATAGGTCCTTTGCACAACTCACCCCACAAACTATTCTACCCAAGAAAATTTAAAAATTATTTGTCCAGTGTATTATTAAATTCTTCCCAAATTCTATTAATTATAAATGGATCTAATTTATATAAACCAAAGGAAATATTCATATTATTGTCAAAACTGCTTTTTATGAAACAAGATCCAATTATATTCCTGTCGACCATGGACTTGCTTGATACTACTTTCTCAACTTTTTGAAAATCAATTGGATGGTTAAAATCTCTTACATGAATAAATAGAGCATTGGAATCTTGTCCAGTTCTAATGCTATATTTATGTTGTTTTAATCTTAGTTCGAGATTTTTACCAGTTTGACTGTAATAAACTTTATCGCAAATTTTACAAGGAATCTTATAGACACATCCATCAGCATTTTACCTGGAGTTTACCTGGAGAGAGTTTCGGGGGTCAACGCCCCCGCGGCCCGGTCTGTGACCAGGCCTCCTGGTGGATCAGCGCCTGATCAACCAGGCTGTTGCTGCTGGCTGCACGCAAACCAACGTACGAGCCACAGCCCGGCTGATCAGGAACTGACTTTAGGTGCTTGTCCAGTGCCAGCTTGAAGACTGCCAGGGGTCTGTTGGTAATCCCCCTTATGTGTGCTGGGAGGCAGTTGAACAGTCTCGGGCCCCTGACACTTATTGTATGGTCTCTTAACGTGCTAGTGACACCCCTGCTTTTCATTGGGGGGATGGTGCATCGTCTGCCAAGTCTTTTGCTTTCGTAGTGAGTGATTTTCGTGTGCAAGTTCGGTACTAGTCCCTCTAGGATTTTCCAGGTGTATATAATCATGTATCTCTCCCTCCTGCGTTCCAGGGAATACAGGTTTAGAAACCTCAAGCGCTCCCAGTAATTGAGGTGTTTTATCTCCGTTATGCGCGCCGTGAAAGTTCTCTGTACATTTTCTAGGTCGGCAATTTCACCTGCCTTGAAAGGTGCTGTTAGAGTGCAGCAATATTCCAGCCTAGATAGAACAAGTGACCTGAAGAGTGTCATCATGGGCTTGGCCTCCCTAGTTTTGAAGGTTCTCATTATCCATCCTGTCATTTTTCTAGCAGATGCGATTGATACAATGTTATGGTCCTTGAAGGTGAGATCCTCCGACATAATCACTCCCAGGTCTTTGACGTTGGTGTTTCGCTCTATTTTGTGGCCAGAATTTGTTTCGTACTCTGATGAAGATTTAATTTCCTCATGTTTACCATATCTGAGTAATTGAAATTTCTCATCGTTGAACTTCATATTGTTTTCTGCAGCCCACTGAAAGATTTGGTTGATGTCCGCCTGGAGCCTTGCAGTGTCTGCAATGGAAGACACTGTCATGCAGATTCGGGTGTCATCTGCAAAGGAAGACACGGTGCTGTGGCTGACATCCTTGTCTATGTCGGATATGAGGATGAGGAACAAGATGGGAGCTAGTACTGTGCCTTGTGGAACAGAGCTTTTCACCGTAGCTGCCTCGGACTTTACTCTGTTGACGACTACTCTCTGTGTTCTGTTAGTGAGGAAATTATAGATCCATCGACCGACTTTTCCTGTTATTCCTTTAGCGCGCATTTTGTGCGCTATTACGCCATGGTCACACTTGTCGAAGGCTTTTGCAAAGTCTGTATATATTACATCTGCATTCTTTTTGTCTTCTAGTGCATTTAGGACCTTGTCGTAGTGATCCAGTAGTTGAGACAGACAGGAGCGACCTGTTCTAAACCCATGTTGCCCTGGGTTGTGTAACTGATGGGTTTCTAGATGGGTGGTGATCTTGCTTCTTAGGACCCTTTCAAAGATTTTTATGATATGGGATGTTAGTGCTATTGGTCTGTAGTTCTTTGCTGTTGCTTTACTGCCCCCTTTGTGGAGTGGGGCTATGTCTGTTGTTTTTAGTAACTGAGGGACGACCCCCGTGTCCATGCTCCCTCTCCATAGGATGGAAAAGGCTCGTGATAGGGGCTTCTTGCAGTTCTTGATGAACACAGAGTTCCATGAGTCTGGCCCTGGGGCAGAGTGCATGGGCATGTCATTTATCGCCTGTTCGAAGTCATTTGGCGTCAGGATAACATCGGATAGGCTTGTGTTAATCAAATTTTGTGGCTCTCTCATAAAAAATTCATTTTGATCTTCGACTCTCAGTCTGGTTAGCGGCTTGCTAAAAACTGAGTCATATTGGGACTTGAGTAGCTCACTCATTTCCTTGTTGTCATCTGTGTAGGACCCATCTTGTTTAAGTAGGGGCCCAATACTGGACGTTGTTCTCGATTTTGATTTGGCATAGGAGAAGAAATACTTTGGGTTTCTTTCGATTTCATTTATGGCTTTTAGTTCTTCCCGCGATTCCTGACTCCTAAAGGATTCTTTTAGCTTAAGTTCGATGCTTGCTATTTCTCTGACCAGTGTCTCCCTGCGCATTTCAGATATATTGACCTCTTTTAGCCGCTCTGTTATTCTTTTCCGTCGCCTGTAAAGGGAGCGCCTGTCTCTTTCTATTTTACATCTACTCCTTCTTTTTCTTAGAGGAATAAGCCTTGTGCATACATCGAGTGCCACCGAGTTAATCTGTTCTAGGCATAAGTTTGGGTCTGTGTTGCTTAGTATATCTTCCCAGCTTATATCGGTTAGGACTTGGTTTACTTGGTCCCACTTTATGTTTTTGTTATTGAAGTTGAATTTAGTGAATGCTCCCTCGTGACTAGTCTCATTTTGTCGGTCTGGGGCTCCACGCATACATGTCTGAACCTCAATTATGTTGTGATCTGAGTATATTGTTTTTGATATGGTGACATTTCTTATCAGATCATCATTGTTAGTGAAGATGAGGAGGGGAATTCTTTATCAAAAGTTTTTTTACTGTATCAAGATTTTTGAATACAACTTTAATATTAAAAGTCTTAAGAAGAGAAGGCATATCAACCAAGTTTTCATGGTAAGGGAAAACCAACATATTTTTAGTTGAATAAGGCTGGTTGTCCCTTTTTGGATTGTAAAAAGTATTTCTAGCAACTTTAAAAGATTTATCAATTACATTTCTTGGGTATTTTAAATCATACACCCCGTCAACTAACTACACGAATACCACCTGGTGGTTCACACTTACACTCACTCACTCATTTGACCATAAACAGAAATATTAATCTCAATCTTAAAATAATGAATCCTGTGATACTCCAATACTGAAACTATGTACTGTGCCAAAACAAAAGCATTCACATTGCTAAACTCACAAACTAGTATTTAGTCACTTAGCCATAATACCAACTTACCTCATAATTTGTAATATTTTACAATTAAGAATAAAACTAAGTCTGCCCGAAATGCCTAGCCATGCTAAGCGTTCTAGTGGTACACTCTGTAATCACTATTTTACAACATGTAAACCACACAATAACCAAATTTCTGTAAAATCAACATTGTAATCCTTATAGAGAATAAACTTTGAATTTGAATTTGAATTTGAATTACCTATTTCATAAATTTTGGATATTTCCTCATCTATGAACTCAGGACTACAAATTCGTAAAGCTCTCAAAAACATTGATGAGAAAACAGACAGTTTGACTCTATCTTGATGCGAGGAATAATAGTGGACATAGGAACAGTTATTTGTAGGTTTTCTGTAAATTTTAAATTTGAATTCATTATTACCCTTAATAATTAAAACATCTAGAAAAGGCAATGAGTTATTTTCTTCAAACTCAACAGTAAAGTTTATAGAATGGGCTAAGCTATTTAATTTTCCTAGGAAATGGTGTATATCTACATTTTTGGGCATAAGACACAAAATATGGAAAATTTTCTAGGGTGCTTACCTGTATGTACCTCAACATTATATACATACCAGTAATCTCATTGGGAGACAACCATACTGTTTACCGTAGTCACCCCATGTAGACATGTGAGAAAACTTAACCACCTCTGGTCACTACAGGTGGCCCCTTCGACCTCACAATCTTATCCATATCTATCCGAGACCAGTATGGATTGGATAGCACCCACAAGTACGGTGCTACTAATTAATTGTGGACTGTATATATTATATTAGTTTAGCTGAATGAAGGGGGGGGGGTAGGATACACCTGGATACATCCATCAAGGAAAACCATTTGTACATAATCCCACCACTTACCAGATGTTCTCTGGTGGTCACTTGATGTAACTGGATCACTCATAACCTATCCAATTACAACATAACCGAACTGGCCAGCATGAGTCTGTTATAACTAGAAGGGTTACTTAACTGTGGGTGATTGATACTCCTTATTTCCTCCATTCACCATCTCATTTCGATGTCCTGCTACACCGACACGGTTCTCATTCTGGCAGGACGAGGTATCCGTCGGTTTGTCCCGGTTTAGAAGTCGTGATTCCATAAATCTTCATTATCCCCGGTACGAGAGTCACACGTTCACTCGGAGCAGGGCGCTCTATTTCACATCCCGCATTCTCTTAACTCAATGTTATTATCACTGATTACGTTACCATTCACAAGACGATTTAACGTCTCATAACTATTATACAAATTAGAGGTCACTCCATTAAGATCTGAGGCCGATGAGCGATGATTAAACCAAGGGTAATTTTCCCCGGGACACAGTCCATGGTGACGCGCCAGTCACCATCGGTCCTACCCTTATTCACTCATTTTACCACTCTATTACCGTGGTCCCGTAAATCACGTTCCCTCACTCTCCACCAGGAACAGTTACGACACTTCCTATTATGAAATGAGGCCTATATTAATCCTTAGGCCGCCGTGAATGCCAATTTCGTGGTTCCATGCTTTCCCAGCTTCCTCACCACATTCAAAACACTCCTGCCACCCCCATGGGCCGCGTCCACCCAAACCCCCCGCACATCCGTGCATGCGCAAAGGGAACTCTTGGTTCTACTCTATTTTCAAATACATTTTTGACCCATATAGACACATTAAACACCTATTAGGCACTATAGTTTCGGAAAATTAAAATATTTTCCACACTGCGGCCGGGCGGAGGTCGTTGCTAGACGACTTACATAATGTGGAGTACAATTTTCCCATCTTCACTGGCCACCTGGCTTGGGAACTCCAACATTGATATTTACATAATCACCCATTAATTCTTTCCACCTGTTAACTCCTCAGGTAGGGCTCCATCCAAAGCACACTCAAGCCTCCATGCTTCTGGTATTAACAATTTCCCTCTTATTGTAAGGTATGACACTAAGTCTATGCTCTCGGGGCTAATTTGTTGGGCATACTGGAATTATGAGACTTTACAATAACAAGTCTCTCTCAGTATCCCAAGTCAGCCCCAGCACATTACTGCATATAGGCACCAACTCCATGGCCATCCATATTTATTGAACCCTCAAAATGGACTAATTAGTGTTCCATTCTCTCAGGGGCATAAGCCTATGCTCCCTGGATTAATTTATTGGGCATACTGGAATTATGAGACTTTAACAATAACAGTCTCTCTCAGTATCCCAAGTCAGCCCCAGCACATTACTGCATATAGGCACCAACTCCATGGCCATCCATATTTATTGAACCCTCAAAATGGACTAATTAGTGTTCCATTCTCTCAGGGGCATAAGCCTATGCTCCCTGGATTAATTTATTGGGCATACTGGAATTATGAGACTTTAACAATAACAAGTCTCTCTCAGTATCCCAAGTCAGCCCCAGCACATTACTGCATTATTTCATTAACCCCTTCACATATCCTCATTAGTTCCTCTTCAGTTGACGTCACACCCGGAAATTGTCCACATAAGATTATTTACCCAATTACTTCGCTCAGTGGACCACCTGTGCACTTAAGGTGTGCATTTATCGTCGCCTGAAGTAAGAACAATTTATTATTTAACTGTTTATTAATTATATCATTATAAGCAGTCAACAATTTTGGTGTCTTGCTCAGTTCGCAGAGCTGGGCCCTTTAACTGTCCATACGCCATCCTATAATTAGTAGGTAATTCTGGACGGTCGAGCTTCCACGGAAGTCGCACCCAGTAATGTCCAGATTCACATTTAACATCCTTCAGGTATTGTTCCTGAGTAAAGGAATCATTTGGACTTAACTCATTTATATTAATCCCCATGCTGTCCAGCTCCCACAAATTAGACTGGTTCAACATCATTCTCGATAGAAGAATACTTGTACTGGGTTGACCTTTCATGAGTAAGACACCATGACTGTATTCACTACTTCCTCTAGTCATTATTACTAGGCGGTAGTTTGCCATATATTACATGGCCCTTACCAGTGTTGAGGAGAGTGACGCCGCATGGTTTTGGATTTATGCCCTTTATCCTGAATTATTACATCCAACGCCGGCAAGGCTACCTCAGCTAGGCCATCATTATTGCCATTAGCTGCAACCTTTACATCAGTCACTGTAGTGTCAGGGTTATAAACATTATCATTATTGTCACCATTATTATAAGAATCACATACAACCCTGCACATAACTGTATGGTGCCTTCCCTTGTTGCATTGATAGCAACTGTTCAATTTGGTATGACAATCCTTTACATTATGATTGTCTAGACATCTGATAAATCTGTCAAGTTCTTTCATTCTTTCCACTTTAATATCCCATGAATTATAGGCATTACAATTTTTAGTGAAATGAGTACCCTGGCAGAAGAGGCAGTCTCTCTTTTCCTTGCCTGACCTCTTATTAACTGGGTTACACTTACTGAGGTACTTATTCCTCTTACCTTGCTGTGAGGAACCACTATTACTGATTCCTGACTTGATATGTGCCTATTTAACTCTTAACTATGATTATTACCACTGGGATTATTTTTCCCTTTTGCGACTTGACAGATACTTCAGAGTCATTATGTGTTATATCCTTAGAACTGTTTGGTTGACTGGTCTGCAATTGAACAATTAATTCCTGCCGACCTAGTCTGATTTCCTCCAGACCGTACTCTGGAGGTTTTGGCAAACCCACCCTTTGCATTAATAGGTTGACCAACTGCCTGGCTTACACCCTTTAATTTATTCAAAGCCTTACTTTTACAAGGCAGTTTTTCTTCCAATTCGTAATGTTGATTAATTAAAACATTCATTTCCATTCCATCTGCACAATTCTCCAGCAGATCTCTTTCACAGTCTTTAAACCACAATTTGTACCAATCAAATCTACTCTCTAAACCATCTAAATATAACTTTAATTCATTAAGGTTCACGGTTCTTTGATTCACTAAATCAAATGCCTTCGTCACATGGCTTTTAATAGCCTGTAATGATGCTTTCATTACTCTAAAATTCACGGACTTGTCAGCCACATTAACTCCATTAGATCCAGTCATGGTTAGAGAATTATTAATCACTGATTATACAACTTAAGTAGGCGCCTTATAAGAGTAATTCTTGCACTTTACTCTTGTATAAATCCTAGCCACCCATGTGCTGGTAATTAATTGGGCTAATTATCCTCCACCACACGACCGATTAAATTTGTGCACCCTACACCCACTTCCTTCAATCAGTCACTTAATTATTAAGTAATTAATTCAATTAATTTTTTCACTGATTGCCTCCGGTTCAGGAAGGACCAACGGGCAGATATGGAAAATTTTCTAGGGTGCTTACCTGTATGTACCTCAACATTATATACATACCAGTAATCTCATTGGGAGACAACCATATTGTTTACCGTAGTCACCCCATGTAGACATGTGAGAAAACTTAACCACCTCTGGTCACTACAGGTGGCCCCTTCGACCTCACAATCTTATCCATATCTATCCGAGACCAGTATGGATTGGATAGCACCCACAAGTACGGTGCTACTAATTAATTGTGGACTGTATATATTATATTAGTTTAGCTGAATGAAGGGGGGGGGGGGTAGGATACACCTGGATACATCCATCAAGGAAAACCATTTGTACATAATCCCACCACTTACCAGATGTTCTCTGGTGGTCACTTGATGTAGCTGGATCACTCATAACCTATCCAATTACAACATAACCGAACTGGCCAGCATGAGTCTGTTATAACTAGAAGGGTTACTTAACTGTGGGTGATTGATACTCCTTATTTCCTCCATTCACCATCTCATTTCGATGTCCTGCTACACCGACACGGTTCTCATTCCGGCAGGACGAGGTATCCGTCGGTTTGTCCCGGTTTAGAAGTCGTGATTCCATAAATCTTCATTATCCCCGGTACGAGAGTCACACGTTCACTCGGAGCAGGGCGCTCTATTTCACATCCCGCATTCTCTTAACTCAATGTTATTATCACTGATTACGTTACCATTCACAAGACGATTTAACGTCTCATAACTATTATACAAATTAGAGGTCACTCCATTAAGATCTGAGGCCGATGAGCGATGATTAAACCAAGGGTAATTTTCCCCGGGACACAGTCCATGGTGACGCGCCAGTCACCATCGGTCCTACCCTTATTCACTCATTTTACCACTCTATTACCGTGGTCCCGTAAATCACGTTCCCTCACTCTCCACCAGGAACAGTTACGACACTTCCTATTATGAAATGAGGCCTATATTAATCCTTAGGCCGCCGTGAATGCCAATTTCGTGGTTCCATGCTTTCCCAGCTTCCTCACCACATTCAAAACACTCCCGCCACCCCCATGGGCCGCGTCCACCCAAACCCCCCGCACATCCGCGCATGCGCAAAGGGAACTCTTGGTTCTACTCTATTTTCAAATACATTTTTGACCCATATAGACACATTAAACACCTATTAGGCACTATAGTTTCGGAAAATTAAAATATTTTCCACACAAAATATCATCAACATATCTGAACCATTTAGCTCTATTAGGGAGGATTGTGTTAAGTAACCTTGTTTCAAAAAATTCCATGTATAGGTTACTAAGAACAGGTGAAAGAGGATTTCCCATTGCCATACCAAACTTCTGAGCGTAAAACTTATCATTAAATACAAATTTTGCATCAACAATGCAAAGTTTAATAAGTTTAATGATAGTAGGAACTGGCAATGGTAAATCATAGTTAACGAGTTCTTCAGATAAGAAACTTAATAAATCATCAACAGGAACTTTCGTAAACAAGGAAGTAACATAAAAACTAACCATGTTAAAATCATTTAAGTCAGTCAAGGAGCTTAATTTATCAACCAAGTCTATGTTGTTTTTAACATTAAAGTTAGAAATTTTGCCAACAATAGGGCTCAAAATATCAACAAGCCATTTGGATAATTTATATGAAACTGACCCTATGGAGCTAATAATTGGTCTGACTGGATTCCCTGGTTTGTGTGTTTTTATTAGTCCATACATGTAAGGCAAAGATGGATTAGTGGAAGTAAATTGTTTGACTAATTCATCTTTGCCTTTCAGTAGAAGTTTTATTGTTTTATTGAAATTGCTGTTAACGGTTTCTAGGGGATTTTTCCTAAGTTTAGAATAGGTTACAGTATCATCTAAGAGATTATTCATTTTTTCTTGGTAATCATTTTCTTTCATAATTACTATTGCATTTATTTTGTCTGCTTTAGTAAGGCACAAATTTTAATTGTTATTAAGTGTATCATAAGACTTCTTTTAATCAGGCCATTCCATCAGAATGGAAACACAGTATGTTGGATCATTGCTATAATAAACTCAGAAGAATTTGTAATGAACTCAAGAGCAAACTACAAAGAAAATTAGACATTTTAATTGAAAATAGTGATTGGACAAAGCATGCTAATAACAATTTTGTAATTAACTTATCAGATGAAATTTTAGACAAACATACAACTGCTGCTCTAGGTTTTGGCCTAGGTTTTGCAACTTCAAAAAAGCTTAATAATGTTGAAATTGCAAAAGCCTTTTGTAACTTTGAAAAATTTTCTGATTTATCCTCTGATGAAATTAATATTAGTAAAGGAATGGTATACAGCTCTATGTTAAAACCAAACATTCCCAATTGCCCTCAAAGATTCTTTAAGTCTTATGATACACTTAATAACAATAAAAATTTTCGCCTTACTAAAGCAGACAAAATAAATGCAATAGTAATTATGAAAGAAAATGATTACCAAGAAAAAATGAATAATCTCTTAGATGATACTGAAACCTATTCTAAACTTAGGAAAAATCCCCTAGAAACCGTTAACAGCAATTTCAATAAAACAATAAAACTTCTACTGAAAGGCAAAGATGAATTAGTCAAACAATTTACTTCCACTAATCCATCTTTGCCTTACATGTATGGACTAATAAAAACACACAAACCAGGGAATCCAGTCAGACCAATTATTAGCTCCATAGGGTCAGTTTCATATAAATTATCCAAATGGCTTGTTGATATTTTGAGCCCTATTGTTGGCAAAATTTCTAACTTTAATGCTAAAAACAACATAGACTTGGTTGATAAATTAAGCTGCTTGACTGACTTAAATGATTTTAACATGGTTAGTTTTTATGTTACTTCCTTGTTTACGAAAGTTCCTGTTGATGATTTATTAAGTTTCTTATCTGAAGAACTCGTTAACTATGATTTACCATTGCCAGTTCCTACTATCATTAAACTTATTAAACTTTGCATTGTTGATGCAAAATTTGTATTTAATGATAAGTTTTACACTCAGAAGTTTGGTATGGCAATGGGAAATCCTCTTTCACCTGTTCTTAGTAACCTATACATGGAATTTTTTGAAACAAGGTTACTTAACACAATCCTCCCTAATAGAGCTAAATGGTTCAGATATGTCAGTGGTTCCCAAACTTTTTCAGCTTGTTACCCAATTTAACATGCCACATAAAGCATGTTACCCCTTTCACAAAATGTTGTTATTATTGATATTGTGGAAAATTTTCTAGGGTGCTTACCTGTATGTACCTCAACATTATATACATACAAGTAATCTCATTGGGAGACAAACATATTGTTTACCGTAGTCACCCCGTGTAGACATGTGAGAAAACTTAACCACCTCTTGTCACTACAGGTGGCCCCTCGACCCTCACAATCTTTCAATTCAAATTCAAATTCAAATTCAAAGTTTATTCTCTATAAGGATTACAATGCTGAGTTTACAGAAATTTGGTTATTGTTTGGTTTACATGTAGTAAAATTGTGATTACAGAGTGTACCACTAGAACGCTTAGCATGGCTAGGCATTTCGGGCATACTTAGTTTTATTCTTAATTGTAAAATATTACAAATTATGAGGTAAGTTGGTATTATGGCTAAGTGACTAAATACTAGTTTGTGAGTTTAGCAATGTGAATGCTTTTCTTTTGGCACAGTACATAGTTTCAGTATTGGAGTATCACAGGATTCATTATTTTAAGACTGAGATTAATATTTCTGTTTATGGTCAAATGAGTGAGCGAGTGTAAGTGTGAACCACCAGGTGGTATTCGTGTAGTTAGTTGACGGGGTGTATTAGGGAGATAAGATGTTTTCTAATGGTAGTTTTGAAGGTGATGAATGTGTCTGCAGTTCTAGAGTTCTCAGGTAGGGTATTCCAGATTTTAGGGCCTTTGACATACATTGAATTTTTGTAAAGGTTTAGTCGGACACGGGGAATGTCGTAGAGATGTTTGTGTCTGGTGTTATGCCTGTGGGTTCTGTCACAACTATCAAGAAAGCGTTTTAGGTCAAGGTTGATATTAGAGTTTAAGGCCCTGTAGATATAGATTGCACAGTAGTAAGTGTGGATGTACTGGACTGGGAGTAAGTTTAGATCTATGAAGAGTGGGGGGGTGTGTTGCCAGGGATGGGATTTAGTGATTATTCTTACTGCAGCTTTTTGTTGGGTTATTATAGGCTTTAGGTGTGTTGCTGCAGTTGATCCCCAAGCACAAATAGCATAGGTGAGGTATGGATAAATAAGTGAGTGGTATAGTGTGAGAAGGGCATTTTGCGGCACGTAGTATCGTATCTTGGAGAGGATCCCAACCGTTTTGGATACTTTTTTGGCTATATGCTGGATATGGGTGCTGAAATTCAGGTTGTCAAGGTATAAGCCTAGGAATTTTCCCCCATTATTTCTGGTAATTAGAGTGTTGTCAATCTTAATGTTAATTTGTGCATCTCCTGCTCTGCTACCAAACATAATATAGTAGGTTTTGTCAGTGTTAAGCGTAAGTTTATTGGCTGTCATCCAAGTCGATATTTTAATCAGCTCCTCGTTCACAATGGTGTTGAGGGTGGCAAGATTAGGGTGAGAGATGACATAAGTTGTGTCATCAGCAAAGAGAATGGGTTTCAGGTGTTGGGATACGTTTGGAAGGTCATTGATGTATATGAGGAAGAGCAGAGAACCAAGGACACTTCCCTGCGGAACTCCAGTATCAAGTGCCCGTGTTGCTGATGCTGTGTCTTTAATGGTGACGTACTGATACCTATTAGTAATGTAAGATTTGAAATAAGCAAGCGCATGGCCTCTTATACCGTAGTGATCAAGTTTGTGGAGTAGGATGTCGTGGTCTACTGTGTCAATCTACTGTGTCTCTATCCGAGACCAGTATAAATTGGGTAGCACCCTCAAGCACGGCACTATTGATTAATTGTGGACTGTATAGATTATATTAGTTTAACTGAATGAATGGAGGGGGGGGATAGGATATACATGGATACATCCATCAAGGAAAAACAGTTGTACATAATCCCACCACTTACCAGATATTCCCTGGTGGTCACTTGATGTGGCTGGATCACCCTTAACCTATCCAATTAAAACATACCTAACTGGCCAGTATCAGTCTGTTATAACTAGAAGGGTTACTTAACTGGGGGTGATTGATGCTCCTTATTTCCTCCATTCACCATCTCATTTCGACGTCCCGCCACACCGACACGGTTCTTATTCCAGCAGGACGAGGTATCCGTTGGTTTGTCCCGGTTTAGAAGTCGTGATACCATAAAACTTCACTATCCTCGATACGATAATCATTCGTTCCCTCGGAGCAGGGCGATCTATTTCACATCCCGCATTCTCTTAACTTAATGTTATTATCACTGATTACATTACCATTCACAAGACGATTTAACGTCTCATAATCATTATACACATTAGAGGTCCCTCCATTAAGATCTGAGGCCGATGAGTAAGGACACACACCATGGCTGCACACCAGTCACGCCTGGTCGAACCATTATTCACTGATTTTACCTCCTTTTTACGGTGGTCCCGTAAATCACGTTCCCTCACTCTTCACTAGGGACAGTCACGACACTTCCTATTATGAATTGAGGCCTATATTAATCCTTAGGCCGCCGTGAACGCCAGTTTCCTCATCCCCGGTTTTCACAGCCTCCTCACCCATTCAAAACACTGCCGCCACCCCGTGCCCCAGCTCGACCCCTCACCCCCCCGCACATCTGCGCAGGCGCAGCGGGAACCCAGCTGGTTCCATTCAAAATACAAATACATTTTGACCCAAATCAACACATTAAACACTTATTAGGCACTATAGCTTCGGAAATTAAATAATTTCCACACTGCGGCCGGGCGGAAGTCGTTGTTAGACGACTTAAATTGCGTCTTCCTCCAGGAGACGATTCCAGCCCTCTCTAGATTGCGCTGCTGTTTTCCTAGTGGGTCTTACTACAATTTCTTCTTGCATTACCCGGTCAGTGTCTTCAATATCACTCGTGTCACTTTCCCTTAGATTTCCATCTGCACTGGATTGAACACCATTTAATTCTAAGGTAATTAATTTATTAATGGTACGCAAACTTTCCTGACCACGACACAACACTTTGACGTTTCTGACAACACCTTGTGCATCTGGGTATAATGTAACTACCTTGCCCAGAGGCCACAATGTTCGATGTTGTTCAGTATCAATTAACACAATGTCACCTGGTTGAATGTTCTGTCGGTTTACTGCCTCTGGCGCACCATAAAAGTGTTCACGTAGTGTAAGAAGATATTCTTTACGCCATCTTGTTCCTCATCCTTATATCCGACATAGACAAGGATGTCAGCCACAGCACCGTGTCTTCCTTTGCAGATGACACCCGAATCTGCATGACAGTGTCTTCCATTGCAGACACTGCAAAGCTCCAGGCAGACATCAACCAAATCTTTCAGTGGGCTGCAGAAAACAATATGAAGTTCAACGATGAGAAATTTCAATTACTCAGATATGGTAAACATGAGGAAATTAAATCTTCATCAGAGTACAAAACAAATTCTGGCCACAAAATAGAGCGAAACACCAACGTCAAAGACCTGGGAGTGATCATGTCGGAGGATCTCACCTTCAAGGACCATAACATTGTATCAATCGCATCTGCTAGAAAAATGACAGGATGGATAATGAGAACCTTCAAAACTAGGGAGGCCAAGCCCATGATGACACTCTTCAGGTCACTTGTTCGATCTAGGCTGGAATATTGCTGCACACTAACAGCACCTTTCAAGGCAGGTGAAATTGCCGACCTAGAAAATGTACAGAGAACTTTCACGGCGCGCATAACGGAGATAAAACACCTCAATTATTGGGAGCGCTTGAGGTTCCTAAACCTGTATTCCCTGGAACGCAGGAGGGAGAGATACATGATTATATACACCTGGAAAATCCTAGAGGGACTTGTACCGAACTTGCACACGAAAATCACCCACTACGAAAGCAAAAGACTTGGCAGACGATGCACCATCCCCCCAATGAAAAGCAGGGGTGTCACTAGCACGTTAAGAGACCATACAATAAGTGTCAGGGGCCCGAGACTGTTCAACTGCCTCCCAGCACACATAAGGGGGATTACCAACAGACCCCTGGCAGTCTTCAAGCTGGCACTGGACAAGCACCTAAAGTCAGTTCCGGATCAGTCGGGCTGTGGCTCGTATGTTGGTTTGCGTGCAGCCAGCAGCAACAGCCTGGTTGATCAGGCTCTGATCCACCAGGAGGCCTGGTCTCAGACCGGGCCGCGGGGGCGTTGACCCCCGGAACTCTCTCCAGGTAAACTCCAGGTAAACACATCGGACCAATGAGTAATTACCTTATTTAACATCTTGAACTTATCACTCAACACGGTCACGTTATTGTAATCCTCATCACTTCCCTCGGGATTATCTCTATAGATAGGTGCAGCTTCTAACCTTTGTCCACATATTAGGTGAGAGGGAGTCAGTATCTCCGCGTCAGGAGTGTCGCTCATGTATGACAGAGGGCGATTGTTTACCCGATTCTCTGCCTCCACCAACACTGCACGGAATTCCTCCAAATTAATTCTCTTCCTGTGTAGCACCTTACGAAGACATCTTTTCACTGTACCTATCATTCTTTCGTACAGTCCTCCCTGCCAAGGGGCTCTGGGAGTAATAAATTTCCAGACACACCCTCGCTGGGTCAACAAAGACTGTACATCATCACTCTTATTTAATTCCATCAAGTGTTGAGCACCCGCTACAAAATTGGTGGCATTATCTGAGATCATCAATCTTGGACAGGATCGCCTAGCTGCAAATTTCCGGAACAGCTGTATGAACTGTTCTGCAGACAAGTCCTGAGCCACTTCTAGATGAACAGCCCTAGTAGCTGTACAAGTAAATAGACATACATGCACCTTCAAGGGAACACCATCTGAAGCACCTGTTAAAATGATTGGCCCACTATAGTCCACTCCAGTCACATCAAATGGTTTTACCAACTGCACGCGTTCCTTGGGCAATGGTGGAGGACCTGGCATCCACCCGGCGACATATTACACACGTCTTGATAACCCTTTTTACACTTTGCCGTCCTTGTGGAATCCAGAAGGTTTCCCGAATACAGTTTAAGGTATCCTGTACCCCACCGTGCATCACGTTATTATGGGCATTAAAGACAATCAAGGTTGCCAGGTGATGAGTTTTGGGCAGCAAGATAGGGTGCTTAGCATATTCCCCCAATTCAGCATTTTGTAACCTGCCTCTGCACCTAATTACATCATCCTCTAAATACAGCCCCAGCTTTTCTATTATTGAGCCTTTCACAATTTTTCCGTCCATCATTAATTTAATCTCATCCCTGTAGGTTTCTTCTTGTACCCTCTGTAGCCAGTATTTCAGGGGATGGGGAAAATTATATGAGATATTCATCTTGGAAATATAAACACAAATGCAGTATAATGTGATCCTTTATTGACTACGTTTCGCCCACACAGTGGACTTCTTCAAGTCACAAACAGAACTACCTGGGGTGGAAGGAACGCGAGTATTTATAGTCAGGTTCAGAGTGCTGAGGTCAGGTGGAGAATGCTGCATCTGATGAGGTAGGTCCGAGCTGTAGCGGAGAAAGGTGGTTTGATGTTGGCAATTTGAGGAGGAGTAGATCTTGGTAAGACCATTTCTTGGATGCAAACACGAAGAAAATTGTGTCTGTTGCGAAGTGAGTAAGCTTTTAGAAGAAGGTCCAGTTGTTTATATTTCCATTGTGTCGGTATTTTATACCATTTATTTCCATCGAGATATTCATCTTACTTATAAATTTAAACACTAACCTTGTCACACTAATCAGCTTAGGTAAGGAAGAATACCTATTCATATCAATGGCTAAGGAGGGACTACTGACTGGAGCGGTGCTCACCGTAATTTCGACAGGAGCAATATGTGCCTTTTGCACCGGCCAGTTAATTTTGTCCACCAGCCAACTTGGCCCTTTAAACCACGATAAAGCACTCACAAATTTTTCATAAGTCAAGCCTCGAGACAAGAAGTCAGCTGGATTCTCGTCACCAGGAATGTGATTAAAGGTTAACATATGCTGACCCAAACTGTTATATTTCTCCTGCATTTGACTGATTTCAGCGACTCTGTTTTGTACATACACAATCTTACTGTTACCATTACGAATCCATTGTAAGGATACCTCGTTATCAGACCAAATTACGGTGTCGCTGATATTTATCTCTCGCAATTTATTTCTTATATAATTGGCTAATTTGACACCTACATAAATGGCCGTTAATTCCAACTGAGGTAAGGTACGTGATTTGATTGGAGCCACCCTAAACCTGTATTCCCTGGAACGCAGGAGGGAGAGATACATGATTATATACACCTGGAAAATCCTAGAGGGACTAGTACCGAACTTGCACACGAAAATCACTCACTACGAAAGCAAAAGACTTGGCAGACGATGCAACATCCCCCCAATGAAAAGCAGGGGTGTCACTAGCATGTTAAGAGACCATACAATAAGTGTCAGGGGCCCGAGACTGTTCAACTGCCTCCCAGCACACATAAGGGGGATTACCAACAGACCCCTGGCAGTCTTCAAGCTGGCACTGGACAAGCACCTAAAGTCAGTTCCGGATCAGCCGGGCTGTGGCTCGTACGTTGGTTTGCGTGCAGCCAGCAGCAACAGCCTGGTTGATCAGGCTCTGATCCACCAGGAGGCCTGGTCACAGACCGGGCCGCGGGGGCGTTGACCCCCGGAACTCTCTCCAGGTAAACTCCAGGTAAACCCTAGCCTTAGACATAACAAGAGAAATGGCACTATTACATTGAAGGTAAGCGACTGCTCCATATGCTAATTTCGAAGCATCGCAAAAAATGTGGAGTACATTTTCTCCATCTTGGCTGGTCACATTACGTGGGAACTCCAACATTGGTAATTTTACATATTCACCTATTAGTTCTTCCCACCTTTCAACAAATTCCTCAGGTAGGGTTTCATCCCAAGCACACTTAAGCTTCCATGCTTCTTGTATCAACAATTTTCCTCTTATGGTAAGTGGGGACACTAAGCCTAGTGGATCGAAGCATTTTGAAACTTCCGCAAGTAAGACTCTCTTGGTTAATTTATTGGGCATGCTGTAGTTATTAGACTTTAACGATAACAAGTCTCCCTCTGTGTCCCAAGTCAGTCCCAGCACATTACTATATTTGGACACTTCAACTCCAGGGTTGTCTTTATTTATTTGAACCCTTAAACTGGACGAATTACTGTTCCATTCCCTCAGGGGCATATTTGCACCTTGCATTATTTCATTAGCCCCTGCGTATATGCTCATTAGTTCCTCTTCAGTAGACGTCACCCCCAGGAAATTGTCCACATAAAATTGTTTACCCATTACTCCACTCAGTGGACCACCCGTACGCTTAAGGTGTGCATTTATCGTTGCCTGGAGTAGGAATGGACTGGAGGTAGCACCAAACAATACACTCCTGAAGCGAAAAGTCTTCAGGGGACTAAGTGGGTCACTAGGATTCTCGGGCCATAAGAACCTAGTGCAATCCCGGTCAGCCTCCTGCAGACCCACTCTCAGGAAAGCTTTACTTATGTCCGCCGTAAAGGCATAATTCTTAACCCTGAAGTTTAATAATATGTCTCCCAGTTTTTCCGTCAACGACGGACCTGTCATCAAACAGTCATTCAAACTAGGTACATTTTTATTACTCCTGGCACTACAATTAAACACAATCCTCAGAGGAGTGGTCTTAGAATCCTTCTTCACTCTGTGGTGTGGCAAATAGTGACCATAAATCTGGGCTCGCTCGGGAGGTACCTCCTCTATGAATTTATTATTTAACTGCTCATTAATTATATCATCGTAAGCAGTCAACAGTTCTGGTGTCTTGCTCAGTTCGTGGAGCTGAGCCTTTAATTGTCCATACGCCATCCGGTAATTAGTTGGTAGGTCTGGACGGTTCAGCTTCCACGGAAGTCTCACCGAGTATTGTCCAGATTCAAATTTAACATCCTTCTGGTATTGTTCTTGAGTAAAGGAATCATCTGGACTTTCTTCATTTACATTGATCCCTATGCTGTCCAATTCCCATAATTTATACACAGGTTCAACTTCATCCTCTATTGAAGTATATTTATACTGGGGTGATACTTCATGAGTAAGACACACCGTAACTGTATTTATGGCTTCCTCCAGTCATTCATTATCAGTACGAGGAAGCCTGCCATACATCACGTGACCTCCTGCTGTCCTTAGAAGGGTGACTCCGCATTTCTTTGTCATACCCTTTACAAAGGTGGCATAATGGTCACTACCTATCAAAATATCTATTGGCCCCACAGAATCATTATTTATACCAGAAGGTGCCAAATTTACCTTACTTGAAAGCCTTTCAGTAGCGTTACCAAGCCCTATTGTAGATATTTTCTCTGGGAGCCTATCCACAATTACGGCATTAATACGTTTTCTCTCATTGCCCAGCCTGACAGTTAAATAAACAGTGTCGTATGACCGGGCCTTCTTATTCGAGAGAAAGCCAGATAGCTTGAGTATAGCAGGATCTCCCATTTGTACCTTCATACCATTAAGGCAATTACGTTTTATGAAGGTACGTTGTGATCCCTGATCCAGTAATGCTGTTACAGTTTTGGATTTACGCCGTTTATCATTAATCACCACATCCAACACAGGCAAAGCTACCTCAGCTAGGCCATCATTACCGACGTTAGCTGCAATCTTTACGTTGGCTACTGTTGTGTCCGGGTTATTATCACTATCAGTACTATTGTTACCATCATTACGATTAGATCCGCCCTTACACATAGCTATGTGGTGTCTTCCCTTGTTACACTGATAACAATAGTGCAAGTTAGCACGGCAATCCCTTACATTATGATTTCCTAGACACCTGATACATCTAGCAAGCTCTTCCAATCTTTCCACTTTAACATCCCATGAATTATAGGCATTACAGTTCTTAGAGAAATGAGTACCGTTGCAGAAGATACAATCTCTCCTTTCTTTGCCTGACCTCTTATCAACTGGGCTACCCTTATTGTGGTACTTCCTCCTCTTGCTTTGATGTGGAGAACCACACCTCAATTACTGGGAGCGCTCGAAGTTCCTGAACCTGTACTCCCTGGAATGCAAGCGAGAGAGATACATGATTATATACACCTGGAAAATCCTAGAGGGACTAGTACCGAACTTGCACACGAAAATCACTCACAACGAAAGCAAAAGACTCGGCAGACGATGCAACATCCCCCCAATGAAAAGCAGGGGTGTCACTAGCACGTTAAGAGACAATACAATAAGTGTCAGGGACCCGAGACTGTTCAACTGCCTCCCAGCATACATAAGGGGGATTACCAATAGACCCCTGGCTGTTTTCAAGCAGGCACTGGACAAGCACCTAAAGTCGGTACCTGACCATCCGGGTTGTGGCTCGTATGTTGGATTGCGTGCAGCCAGCAGTAACAGCCTGGTTGATCAGGCTCTGATCCACCAGGAGGCCTGGTCACAGACTGGGCCGCGGGGGCGTTGAGCCCCGGAACTCTCTCCAGGTAAACTCCAGCATCATTAGCGAGCCGTACAAAATTATCAACTCAGCCTGCTACATTTGGTCAAACATTTAATTAACTCATACGTAATGTGATGGATGGAACTGCTTCTGTTTGGTGAGGTGTGTGATGTTAGCTAGTATTGATAATGTTGCTACTCGCAACTGCTTTTCCAGGTTTGCGTCGGTCAGTCCAGAGTGCAGTCGACTCTGCTAAAAGGTATCTTCATAATTCTGTATACTTATTTGGATTTTAGGTTTCCCATTTTTTTTCATTATACAGTGTAAATCGTTATGGGGAAGGGTTACTTTAAATTTATGTTGCTATGAAAAAAGCTACTAGATTTATTGAATTTCGAGTCCCGCCTGTGGTTGCATTGGTAGGGCCAGACCAAATGATTTCGCGGACCTTATACGGCCGGACGTTCCTTACCCCTGCCCTAGACCCATTTTAGGTCTCTGTAATCTTTTGACTACCTCCCAAACCATTGGTTTAGGGTGCATAACAAAGATATTAAAGTAAAAACTAACTTGGGAGACAGGCTTAGAAAAGATTGGATTATTAACCCGGAGGGTTATTAAACCAGGATAACACAATGAAGCCCGTGCGTCATTGAGGACTGTCGCTCTTATTTCCTTTGGGGTCATGATTTTCTCCCCCAGGATGTGACCCACAAGTCAACTAACAAGCAAGTACCTACTTACTGTAAAGTAAAAGGACACAAGTGCAACTAATATGACATTTTATTGTGGCAACGTTTCGCTCCTGAAGAGCGAAACGTTGCCACAATAATATGTCACATTAGTTGCACTTGTGTCCTTTTACTTCACATATTGTCGGTAATTCTACCAACTTTATTACTACCTACTTATTGCTACGTGAAGCAAGGTAGCAGGTGTATGGAAACATGCCCTCGATAACATGCTGAGTTTATTAGGTTATCTTGAGTTAATAACCCCTCAGGGTTACCACTCCGAACATACATTTTCTTCAACATGCAACGTACGAAGAATATAGAGAAGTTAGTCCTCAAACATCAAAAACAAAAATCAGCAATAACCATTTTTTTTGATAATCCCCAATACTTGTCTCAAATAAAACCTGTTGCTTATTTGTTACTTATAACTGTATTTGAAAGGTATTCTTGTGTAATAATTTAAGTTCTATAAGTGTATATACTAGTGGTGGGGAGGGTGTGGTAGTGGGGGTGGGGGTGGTGATGGGGGGGCTGGGGCATCAGCACTTGCAGTTTGTAAACAAAATTCCTTGACAATGTCTACTACCGGAAGATACATTTTTTTGAGAGCAAGACACATTAAATACTTGCAGAGATGTCTGCGAGTGTTGCCTTACAGTGCCGTCACCTTTGACACCAGTCGGTAGGTGACTGTAGCAGTGTAATGTATGGTGACTAGCAGTGTAATGTATGGTACTGTAGCAGTGTAATGTATGGTGACTAGCAGTGTAATGTATGGTACTGTAGCAGTGTAATGTATGGTGACTAGCAGTGTAATGTATGGTACTGCAGCAGTGTAATGTATGGTACTGTAGCAGTGTAATGTATGGTACTGTAGCAGTGTAATGTATGGTGACTAGCAGTGTAATGTATGGTACTGTAGCAGTGTAATGTATGGTACTGTAGCAGTGTAATGTATGGTACTGTAGCAGTGTAATGTATGGTACTGTAGCAGTGTAATGTGTGGTACTATAGCAGTGTAATGTATGGTGACTAGCAGTGTAATGTATGGTACTGTAGCAGTGTACTGTATGGTACTGTAGCAGTGTAATGTATGGTACTGTAGCAGTGTAATGTGTGGTGACTAGCAGTGTAATGTATGGTACTGTAGCAGTGTAATGTGTGGTGACTAGCAGTGTAATGTATGGTACTGTAGCAGTGTAATGTATGGTGACTAGCAGTGTAATGTATGGTACTGTAGCAGTGTAATGTATGGTACTGTAGCAGTGTAATGTGTGGTACTATAGCAGTGTAATGTATGGTGACTAGAAGTGTAATGTATGGTACTGTAGCAGTGTAATGTACTGGCAGTGACTAGCAGTGTAATGTATGGTACTGTAGCAGTGTAATGTGTGGTGACTAGCAGTGTAATGTATGGTACTGTAGCAGTGTAATATATGGTACTGCAGCAGTGTAATGTGTGGTGACTGTAGCAGTGTAATGTATGGTACTGTAACAGTGTAATGTATGGTACTGTAGCAGTGTAATGTATGGTACTCTTGCAGTGTAATGTATGGTACTGTAGCAGTGTAATGTATGGTACAGTGTAATGTATGGTACTGTAGCAGTGTAATGTATGGTACTGTAGCAGTGTAATGTATGGTACTGTAGCAGTGTAATGTATGGTACTGTAGCAGTGTAATGTATGGTGCTGTAGCAGTGTAATGTATGGTACTGTAGCAGTGTAATGTATGGTGCTGTAGCAGTGTAATGTATGGTACTGTAGCAGTGTAATGTATGGTACTGTAGCAGTGTAATGTATGGTACTGTAGCAGTGTAATGTGTGGTGATTAGCAGTGTAATGTATGGTACTGTAGCAGTGTAATGTGTGGTGACTAGCAGTGTAATGTATGGTACTGTAGCAGTGTAATGTGTGGTGACTAGCAGTGTAATGTATGGTACTGTAGCAGTGTAATGTATGGTGACTAGCAGTGTAATGTATGGTACTGTAGCAGTGTAATGTATGGTGACTAGCAGTGTAATGTATGGTACTGTAGCAGTGTAATGTGTGGTGACTAGCAGTGTAATGTATGGTACTGTAGCAGTGTAATGTGTGGTGACTAGCAGTGTAATGTATGGTACTGTAGCAGTGTAATGTATGGTACTGTAGCAGTGTAATGTATGGTACTGTAGCAGTGTAATGTATGGTACTGTAGCAGTGTAATGTATGGTACTGTAGCGGTGTAGTGTATGGTACTGCAGTGTAATGTATGGTACTGTAGCAGTGTAATGTATGGTGCTGTAGCTGTAATGTATGGTACTGTAGCAGTGTAATGTATGGTGCTGTAGCAGTGTAGTATGGTACTGTAGCAGTGTAATGTATGGTGACTAGCAGTGTAATGTATGGTACTGTAGCAGTGTAATGTGTGGTGACTATCAGTGTAATGTATGGTACTGTAGCAGTGTAATGTATGGTGCTGTAGCAGTGTGTAATGTAATGTATGGTGACTAGCAGTGTAATGTATGGTACTGTAGCAGTGTAATGTATGGTACTGTAGCAATGTAATGTATGGTGACTAGCAGTGTAATGTATGGTACTGTAGCAGTGTAATGTATGGTACTGTAGCAGTGTAATGTATGGTACTGTAGCAGTGTAATGTATGGTGACTAGCAGTGTAATGTATGGTACTGTAGCAGTGTAATGTGTGGTGACTAGCAGTGTAATGTATGGTACTGTAGCAGTGTAATGTATGGTACTGTAGCAGTGTAATGTATGGTACTGTAGCAGTGTAATGTATGGTACTGTAGCAGTGTAATGTATGGTACTGTAGCAGTGTAATGTATGGTACTGTAGCAGTGTAATGTATGGTGCTGTAGCAGTGTAATGTATGGTACTGTAGCAGTGTAATGTATGGTGCTGTAGCAGTGTAATGTATGGTACTGTAGCAGTGTAATGTATGGTACTGTAGCAGTGTAATGTGTGGTGACTAGCAGTGTAATGTATGGTACTGTAGCAGTGTAATGTATGGTGCTGTAGCAGTGTAATGTATGGTGACTAGCAGTGTAATGTATGGTACTGTAGCAGTGTAATGTATGGTGACTAGCAGTGTAATGTATGGTACTGTAGCAGTGTAATGTATGGTACTGTAGCAATGTAATGTATGGTGACTAGCAGTGTAATGTATGGTACTGAAGCAGTGTAATGTATGGTACTGCAGCAGTGTAATGTGTGGTGACTGTAGCAGTGTAATGTATGGTACTGTAGCAGTGTAATGTATGGTACTGTAGCAGTGTAATGTATGGTACTCTAGCAGTGTAATGTATGGTGACTAGCAGTGTAATGTATGGAACTGTAGCAGTGTAATGTATGGTACTGTAGCAGTGTAATGTATGGTACTGTAGCAGTGTAATGTATGGTACTGTAGCAGTGTAATGTATGGTACTGTAGCAGTGTAATGTATGGAACTGTAGCAGTGTAATGTATGGTACTGTAGCAGTGTAATGTATGGTACTGTAGCAGTGTAATGTATGGTACTGTAGCAGTGGAATGTATGGTACTGTAGCAGTGTAATGTATGGTACTGTAGCAGTGTTTACCTGGAGTTTACCTGGAGAGAGTTCCGGGGGTCAATGCCCCCGCGGCCCGGTCTGTGACCAGGCCTCCTGGTGGATCAGAGCCTGATCAACCAGGCTGTTACTGCTAGCTGCACGCAAACCAACGTACGAACCACAGCCCGGCTGGTCAGGAACCGACTTTAGGTGCTTGTCCAGTGCCAGCTTGAAGACTGCCAGGGGTCTGTTGGTAATTCCCCTTATGTATGCTGGGAGGCAGTTGAACAGTCTCGGGCCCCTGACACTTATTGTATGGTCTCTTAACATGCTATTGACACCCCTGCTTTTCATTGGGGGGATGTTGCATCGTCTGCCAAGTCTTTTGCTTTCGTAGTGAGTGATTTTCGTGTGCAAGTTTGGTACTAGTCCCTCTAGGATTTTCCAGGTATATATAATCATGTATCTCTCCCGCCTGCATTCCAGGGAATACAGGTTCAGGAACCTCAAGCGCTCCCAGTAATTGAGGTGTTTTATCTCCGTTATGCGCGCCGTGAAGGTTCTCTGTACATTTTCTAGGTCAGCAATTTCACCTGCCTTGAAAGGTGCTGTTAGTGTGCAGCAATATTCCAGCCTAGATAGAACAAGTGACCTGAAGAGTGTCATCATGGGCTTGGCATCCCTCGTTTTGAAGGTTCTCATTATCCATCCTGTCATTTTTCTAGCAGATGCGATCGATACAATGTTTTGGTCCTTGAAGGTGATATCCTCCGACATGATCACTCCCAGGTCTTTGACGTTGGTGTTTCGCTCTATTTTGTGGCCAGAATTTGTAATACTGTAATGTATGGTACTGTAGCAGTGTAATGTATGGTGAGTAGCAGTGTAATGTATGGTACTGTAGCAGTGTAATGTATGGTACTGTAGCAGTGTAATGTATGGTGACTAGCAGTGTAATGTATGGTGACTAGCAGTGTAATGTATGGTGACTAGCAGTGTAATGTATGATACTGTAGCAGTGTAATGTATGGTACTGTAGCAGTGTAATGTATGGTGATTAGCAGTGTAATGTATGGTACTGTAGCAGTGTAATGTATGGTACTGTAGCAGTGTAATGTATGGTACTGTAGCAGTGTAATGTATGGTACTGTAGCAGTGTAATGTATGGTACTGTAGCAGTGTAATGTATGGTACTGTAGCAGTGTAATGTATGGGGACTAGCAGTGTAATGTATGGTACTGTAGCAGTGTAATGTATGGTGACTAGCAGTGTAATGTATGGTGACTAGCAGCGTAATGTATGGTACTGTAGCAGTGTAATGTATGGTACTGTAGCAGTGTAATGTATGGTACTGTAGCAGTGTAATGTATGGTGACTAGCAGTGTAATGTATGGTGACTAGCACTGTAATGTATGGTACTGTAGCAGTGTAATGTATGGTACTGTAGCAGTGTAATGTATGGTGACTAGCAGTGTAATGTATGGTACTGTAGCAGTGTAATGTATGGTACTGTAGCAGTGTAATGTATGGTACTGTAGCAGTGTAATGTATGGTACTGTAGTAGTGTAATGTATGGTACTGTAGCAGTGTAATGTATGGTACTGTAGTAGTGTAATGTATGGTACTGTAGCAGTGTAATGTATGGTACTGTAGCAGTGTAATGTATGGTACTGTAGCAGTGTAATGTGTGGTGACTGTAGCAGTGTAATGTATGGTACTGTAGCAGTGTAATGTATGGTACTGTAACAGTGTAATGTATGGTACTGTAGCAGTGTAATGAATGGTACTGTAGTAGTGTAATGTATGGTACTGTAGCAGTGTAATGTATGGTACTGTAACAGTGTAATGTATGGTACTGTAGCAGTGTAATGTATGGTACTGTAGCAAGTGTAATGTATGGTGCTGTAGCAGTGTAATGTATGGTGACTAGCAGTGTAATGTATGGTACTGTAACAGTGTAATGTATGGTACTGTAACAGTGTAATGTATGGTACTGTAGCAGTGTAATGTATGGTACTGTAGCAAGTGTAATGTATGGTGCTGTAGCAGTGTAATGTATGGTGACTAGCAGTGTAATGTATGGTGACTAGCAGTGTAATGTATGGTACTGTAACAGTGTAATGTATGGTACTGTAGCAGTGTAATGTATGGTACTGTAGCAGTGTAATGTATGGTACTGTAGCAGTGTAATGTATGGTACTGTAACAGTGTAATGTATGGTACTGTAGTAGTGTAATGTATGGTACTGTAGCAGTGTAATGTATGGTACTGTAGCAGTGTAATGTATGGTACTGTAGCAGTGTAATGTATGGTACTGTAGCAGTGTAATGTATGGTACTGTAGCAGTGTAATGTATGGTACTGTAGCAGTGTAATGTATGGTACTGTAGCAGTGTAATGTATGGTGACTAGCAGTGTAATGTATGGTACTGTAGCAGTGTAATGTATGGTACTGTAGCAGTGTAATGTATGGTACTGTAGCAGTGTAATGTATGGTACTGTAGCAGTGTAATGTATGGTACTGTAGCAGTGTAATATATGGTGACTAGCAGTGTAATGTATGGTACTGTAGCAGTGTAATGTATGGTACTGTAGCAGTGTAATGTATGGTACTGTAGCAGTGTAATGTATGGTACTGTAGCAGTGTAATGTATGTGCATATAGTGTACGTTACTATTATATTATTGTGCATTATTATTATTTACTACTACATTATTGTGCATTATTATTTTTTTTCTTTTACTAGGTAATACCAGCTACCTCAAATACTTTTTACTTTTTAATTGCTCATAATTTTGTGTTGCAAGTCAAATCTTACTCCAAATTAATGTTATTCATGGTTGCTACCTGTCCATTTAATTCAGCTTACCACTACTTTTTTAATCCCCTTTATATTGTGTGAGCAATTAGTGTACATTCCAATTACATTATTGTGTGAGTCCCAAAACTATCTTTTGCTAGCTAGCACCAGCTACCTCATATTTCTCTACTTTTTATAGTGCAATTAATTGCTCAACTTATTATACATTACAAATCAGATATTACTCCCAAATCAATATTGTATCATAGTGACTATCTGTCCATTGAACTTTGTTCACCATTACTTAATTTTAGTCCCTTATATATTTTCTCCTTTATTTTAGCTTTATATAACTACCTTAGTTCATATATTCACAATTGTTAAAATAATCAAGGTGATATTCTCAGGTGCTAAAGTGTAATAAGTTCACTATTTTGCCATTATGTTATATCATAGTGATTATCTGTCCATTGAACTTTGTTTACCTTTACTTAATTTAGTCCCTTATATATATTCTCCCTTATTTTAGCTTTAAATAACTACCTCAGTTCATATATTCACAATTGTTAAAATAATCAAAGTGCTATTCTCAGGTGCTAAAGTGTAATAAGTTCACTATTTTGCCATTAAAATACTCCAGGTGCTATAGACTACCTCAGGTGCTACTGATTTTGCTTTTAATACATTCTTTTACTATTATATCCATTAGCTCCTTTATTTTAACTGTAAATATCTACTGTATTTCGTAAACTCACTTGTTAAAATAATTAAGGTGCTATTAGATACTTAAGTGTATAACTGAATTATCAATTCTGTAATAATCCCTTTTTCTTTCAAATTTTTATAAGTTTTAGATTAATCACAGTGTCTTAGTCACAAGTCTAGTTGTAGATTCAATATAAATCTTATATCATTTTACTCAGAAAATCTAGTTTGTAAAATTACTCTCATCCTATGATTACAGGCATAGATCCTGATGTAAACTTTTTACAAAATGAATTACACGAATCAACCAGTAACTGTAATTACTACACAGCAGACCAAGCAAAGACATTACTCAGTGCAAACAATAACATAACCATTTTTAACTACAATGTCAGCTCCTTGAGCAAACATTATGATGACCTCACAGCATTACTCAGTTCCCTTCATTACAATATATCAATCATCACACTCACAGAAACCTGGCTTAAGCCTGATATTAAATATTTCTGTACCATTCCTGGCTACATGGCCATACACAACTGTAGAACAGACCAGCAAGGGGGAGGAACAGCTATATACTATTCAAATCAACTCGAATGTATCAATAAATCTTGCACAAGGGATGAACATGGAGAATATATCATAGCCAAATTTTAATCAAAAGACCTGCAAAAAACCCTCACAGTTATAAACATCTACAGAGTACCACAGTCAAACATTTATCACTTTAGTGAAAAACTAGGAAACATGATTACTGATGCACACATGACTAAAGACCACCTACTACTAACAGGTGAGTTCAACATAAACATACTACACGACCAGGACCCACAAGTAACCGAATTCACAAACACAATGAGTAACTGCCTGTTGCTACCAGCAATATCTAAACCTGCAAGAATCTCTGAGACAAGCATCTTCTTAATACACCACATCTGGACAAACACCATATCCCCTTTAAAATCAGGCATAATCACAGACAACACTACAGACCACTACCCAACCTTTCTCATAACTAATCTGGGCAAACTACCACAAGACATTACTGAAGTAACCTTCAGACTACTTAACGTGACAGCAGTTAACAACTTTATAGCAGCTATGAATAGCATCGATTGGCAAAATGAGCTTGAAACATATACAGATATGAATGAATGTATAAATTTTCTAAAAAAGCCCAATGCCTCTATAACAGACATTGCCCCAGAAAAACTAAACAGATCACCGCAAAGAAGCTGAATAATCCCTGGCTAACACCAAGCATCCTCAAATCCATTAACACAAAGCACAAATATGAAAAAAGTATAGAATGGGTCAAATAACTAGAGAACAGTCGAAAAATTACTCGTCAGCACTTGCCAGCTTGATAAGAAGGTCAAAAAAATTGTATTATGAAAATAGATTACATAACATCAAAGGTGATATGAAAAAAACCTGGAAAACTCTATCTGAAATTCTTGGAACTAAAAAGTTATCCAAAAACAAAGCAATCAAACTAACAACATCAGATGAACCCCTACTCACTCCAACCGAAACAGCAAACAGACTTAATGTTGTCTTCTCCACCATAGGAAAAAATCTAGCAAACAAAATGCCAAGCACAAATGCCCGTCCATCAGACTACCTCATAGGAACCTACCCAAATATGCTATTCCTAGTTCCAACCAACCCCACTGAAGTTATGCTCATCATAAACACCCTTAAAAACAAGGCAGGAGACATAAACAGCTTGCCTGCTTTTATGTACAAAAAAGCTTCTCAAGTATTGTCACCAATTATTGCAACGCTCTTTAACAAATCCATTGAATCAGCTACCTTCCCAACAATCCTCAAAATAGCGAGGGTCACTCCGATCCATAAAGGAGGTGACCAAGCTGACTTGAATAACTATAGACCAATATCTAACTTACACTGCTCTCTAAAATCTTTGAAAAATTAATTCATAGACGGATCTATTCCTGCCTCGTTTCACACAACATATTAAACCCTTGTCAGTTTGGATTCAAGAATAATAAAAGCACAAATGATGCTATCATACACATGCTAGAACTAATATATACCGCACTTGAAAAGATAGAAGTCCCGCTGGGCATTTTCATTGATTTATGTAAAACTTTCGATACAGTCGACCATGAACTACTGTACTCCAAATTAATGCTCTATGGTATCAGAGGCCACTCCCTCAACTACCTAAAGTCATACCTTAGTAACAGAACTCAATATGTGTATGCAAATGATGCAAACTCCTCCACCCAACCAATCACAGTAGGAGTCCCACAAGGAAGCGTCCTTGGACCACTCCTCTTTCTCATCTACATCAGTGATCTACCGAATGCATCACAGCTACTCAAACCCATATTATTTGTAGATGACACTACATATGTATTTTCCCACCCAAATGCAGTCATACTAGCAAACACAGTCAGTGCTGAATTGCAGAAAATATCTGCCTGGATGATGACTAACAAACTTACCCTGAACACTGATAAAACCTATTTCATTCAGTTTGGAAACAAAACTGCAAATGATCCAATTAACATTACACTAAATGGATCATCAGTCACAAGACTCACAGAGGGAAAATTCCTAGGTATCCACCTTGACAGTAGCCTTAAGTCCCGGACACACATACAACAAATCACCAAGAAAATCTCCAAGACTGTAGGCATACTATCAAAGATAAGGTACTACGTTCCACAGTCAGCTCTCCTGGCACTGTACCATTCACTCATATACCCATATCTTACATATGGAATTTGTGCATGGGGATCAACAGGATCCAATCACCTAAAACCCCTAATAACCCAGCAAAAGGCAGCAGTAAGAATGATGATAAATTCCCACTCCCGCCAGCATACTCCACCAATTTTCAAAAGTCTGAATCTGCTTACCATTAAGAACATCCATACTTATTCATGTGCCTACTACATACACAGAACAATACATGCAAATATAAACCCCCCACTCAAACTTTTCCTCACCAGCCTAAACAGGACACATGACCACAACACAAGACACAGATCTCTTTTTGATATACTTCGTGTCCATATCACACTGTGTAAAAACTCCATGCACATAAAGGGCCCCAATATATGGAATTCATTACCAGAAGATATTAAAGTAACCCAGTCTGAAAATCAATTTAAGACTCTTCTCAAAAGCCACTTAATCACCCTAGACTAAATGCTAAATACTCAGTACACATTTACTCACCTATGTACTCCCACGTCATAACTAAAAATATCACATTGAACCTTTTATCCGTTGTTGACAGGAATACAATTGAATAATTTTTTTCACAAAAGCATTTTAGAATATAAATATATCTTTGTACAGGTCCTCCATGACAAATCCGGCATCATTAGTACCTGTAGTGTGCCGGATTACTGAGTTTGCCGAATTACAGAGTGGTTAGGTTAGAATACACTTAAAAAAATTAACCAACTTGACTTGCACAGTTCATTGAACATTGGCAAAAATCGAACATTTCCGCTACTTTGAGCTCAATTTCAAGGTACTTTTCATCATGAAAGCAATCAAAATCATGTCTATTTCTGTAATATATCTTCCATTCTATGAAATGAGTCCAAAAAAATGAGAATATAACCATAAAAACCATACGAAAATATACTGCAAAGAAGCGGCTAATGGCTGAGAAGTGAACTCCCTTATTTATCGTCCATCTTTTTTATTTTTGTTGTATGTTAAGAAGCATCTTTCCATCATACATTACCCAAGTTTCAATGAGATAGCCCAACAAACAACCGAGAAAAAAAATATTTACCAAAAATCATACATGGCAAGCCCAAGCCAGGTACTGGAAATAAGTCACTTTGTCTGACTTTTCTGGGTTATCCTAGGTTCTCTATACATACACTGCTATGTATGATAATCTATGTAACTGTATTTGTGTATACCTGAATAAACTTATTTGCTTCTAGTCTGTCGACTGAGTACAAGAAACCGCCCATTGAAATTGGCAATTTGGCCGATTTCACACAAATTTCAACAGACGCCAATTTCAAAATAGGATCCAGAATAAACAATGCAGACATTACTGGCACTAAAATAACATTTTCTCTGTTCATTAGTGACAACTACAGGCCCCTCTTATACTACTCTTGCTTACCATTTGGAATTTTTATTCACAAAAAAATAGAAGATTTACTGTTATGCAGACTACTGCATTATTGTGATAATTGTATAAATAATGTCAACCCATTCTTGACTCCGTATTGGAATTTAGACTGGCAGGCGGACAGCTTCGATAAAGAATAGAACATTTTCGCTACTGTGAGCGCAATTTCAAGGTACTTTTCGTCATGAAAGCAATCAAAATCATATCTATTTCTGTAATATATCTTTCATTCTATCAAATGAGACCGAAAAAATGAGAATATAACCATAACAGCCATACAAAAATATACCGCTAAGCGGCCGCTAATGGCTGAGAAGTGAACTCCGCTATTTATGGTCTGATTTCTTTCATTTTTGGTGTACGTGAAGAAGTATCTTTCCATCATACATTGCCCAAGTTTGAATAAGATAACCCAACAAACAACTGAGAAAACAATATAATAATAATAATAATAATAATAATAATTATTTACTACACGTACATGTACAAGGTATACAGGCCTAGCTGACATCATTAACATACTACTGTATAGAAAGGCACTTGTTATGCTGAGTATTTCAAGAAAATTAGGTCAGTGTCCCAGGATAACACCCATACTAGTCGACTAACACCCAGGTACCCATTTACTGATGGGTAAACAGAGACAACAGGTGTAAAGAAACACGCCTAATGTTTCTACCCTGGCTGGGAATCGAATATTTACCAAAAATCATATATGGCTAACAAAAGCCAGGTACTAAAAATAAGCCACGTTGACTTTTTTGGGGTTATCCTAGGTTCTCTACACATATGCTGCTATGTGTGATAATCTATAGAGAGAAAATAACTTTTTTGTTTCATGTTTATGGTGGAGTACGAGTGTACAAGGAGAATAGAAGCATCAGGGAAGAGAGAGGTGAAGGTTTATAAACTAAAAGAGGAGGCAGTTAGGGAAAGATATAAACAGCTATTGGAGGATAGATGGGCTAATGAGAGCATAGGCAATGGGGTTGAAGAGGTATGGGGTAGGTTTAAAAATGTAGTGTTAGAGTGTTCAGCAGAAGTTTGTGGTTACAGGAAAGTGGGTGCGGGAGGGAAGAGGAGCGATTGGTGGAATGATGATGTAAAGACAGTAGTAAGGGAGAAAAAGTTAGCATATGAGAAGTTTTTACGAAGTAGAAGTGATGCAAGGAGGGAAGAGTATATGGAGAAAAAGAGAGAGGTTAAGAGAGTGGTGAAGCAATGTAAAAAGAGAGCAAATGAGAGAGTGGGTGAAATGTTATCAACAAATTTTGTTGAAAATAAGAAAAAGTTTTGGAGTGAGATTAACAAGTTAAGGAAGCCTAGAGAACAAATGGATTTATCAGTTAAAAATAGGAGAGGAGAGTTATTAAATGGAGAGTTAGAGGTATTGGGAAGATGGAGGGAATATTTTGAGGAATTGTTAAATGTTGATGAAGATAGGGAAGCTGTGATTTCGTGTATAGGGCAAGGAGGAATAACATCTTGTAGGAGTGAGGAAGAGCCAGTTGTGAGTGTGGGGGAAGTTCGTGAGGCAGTAGGTAAAATGAAAAGGGGTAAGGCAGCCGGGATTGATGGGATAAAGATAGAAATGTTAAAAGCAGGTGGGGATATAGTTTTGGAGTGGTTGGTGCAATTATTTAATAAATGTATGGAAGAGGGTAAGGTACCTAGGGATTGGCAGAGAGCATGCATAGTTCCTTTGTATAAAGGCAAAGGGGACAAAAGAGAGTGCAAAAATTATAGAGGGATAAGTCTGTTGAGTATACCTGGTAGAGTTATTATTGAAAGAATTAAAAGTAAGACGGAGAATAGGATAGCAGATGAACAAGGAGGCTTTAGGAAAGGTAGGGGGTGTGTGGACCAGGTGTTTACAGTGGAACATATAAGTGAACAGTATTTAGATAAGGCTAAAGAGATCTTTGTGGCATTTATGGATTTGGAAAAGGAGTATGACAGGGTGGATAGGGGGGCAATGTGGCAGATGTTGCAGGTGTATGGTGTAGGAGGTAGGTTACTGAAAGCAGTGAAGAGTTTTTACGAGGATAGTGAGGCTCAAGTTAGAGTACATAGGAAAGAGGGAAATTATTTCCCAGTAAAAGTAGGCCTTAGACAAGGATGTGTGATGTCACCGTGGTTGTTTAATATATTTATAGATGGGGTTGTAAGAGAAGTAAATGCGAGGGTCTTGGCAAGAGGCGTGGAGTTAAAAGAAAAAGAATCACTCATAAAGTGGGAGTTGTCACAGTTGCTCTTTGCTGATGACACTGTGCTCTTGGGAGATTCTGAAGAGAAGTTGCAGAGATTGGTGGATGAATTTGGTAGGGTGTGCAAAAGAAGAAAATTAAAAGTGAATACAGGAAAGAGTAAGGTTATGAGGATAACAAGAATATTAGGTGATGAAAGATTGGATATCAGATTGGAGGGAGAGAGTATGGAGGAGGTGAATGTATTCAGATATTTGGGAGTGGACGTGTCAGCGGATGGGTCTATGAAGGATGAGGTGAATCATAGAATTGATGAGGGGAAAAGGGTGAGTGGTGCACTTAGGAGTCTGTGGAGACAAAGAACTTTGTCCTTGGAGGCAAGAGGGGAATGTATGAGAGTATAGTTTTACCAACACTCTTATATGGGTGTGAAGCATGGGTAATGAATGTTGCAGCGAGGAGAAGGCTGGAGGCAGTGGAGATGTCATGTCTGAGGGCAATGTGTGGTGTGAATATAATGCAGAGAATTCGTAGTTTGGAAGTTAGGAGGAGGTGCGGGATTACCAAAACTGTTGTCCAGAGGGCTGAGGAAGGGTTGTTGAGGTGGTTCGGACATGTAGAGAGAACGGAGCGAAACAGAATGACTTCAAGAGTGTATCAGTCTGTAGTGGAAGGAAGGCGGGGTAGGGGTCGGCCTAGGAGAGGTTGGAGGGAGGGAATAAAGGAGGTTTTGTGTGCGAGGGGCTTGGACTTCCAGCACGCGTGCGTGAGCGTGTTTGATAGGAGTGAATGGAGACGAATGGTTTTTAATACTTGACGTGCTGTTGGAGTGTGAGCAAAGTAACATTTATGAAGGGGTTCAGGGAAACCGGCAGGCCGGACTTGAGTCCTGGAGATTGGAAGTACAGTGCCTGCACTCTGAAGGAGGGGTGTTAATGTTGCAGTTTAAAAACTGTAGTGTAAAGCACCCTTCTGGCAAGACAGTGATGGAGTGAATGATGGTGAAAGTTTTTCTTTTTTGGGCCACCCTGCCTTGGTGGGAATCGGCCAGTGTGATAATAAAAAAAAATAATAAAATACGAGTGTATATCATAGTTAGCCCTGTGCTATACTCTGTTTTCTCTAATATAAGCCCCCAAGACAAGGATAGGAGAATGGTATTTGTTTACCATATCCTCTTCATAACTCTGTCGAACTGCTCGGTGTTATGCCAGGTTCATTCTGGAGTATTTAACATGTTTTATGTTATTTATGTTGTTTCTTATGTCATATTAGATCAATTGTGATAGGCAAATAAGCTGTAGTGTTGATATTAGCATAATAATAAAGCATATTCTCCTGCTTCATGAGACTGAGCTCATGGCAACCGACAGTGGCTTCAAAGCCACCGTATCTTTAATGGATAATGTACTGTGGTACTGTTTGGTGGCGCTACTTGCTGCATAAGTCATTCCAATTTCTTTTTCTCCATTTATTGTTTTAACCTGCTTTTAGCCCTAGCCATGGTTCCAATGAATAAAAGAAATGCTTCTCATTACCTGGAGTTTACCTGGAGAGAGTTCCGGGGGTCAACGCCCCCGCGGCCCGGTCTGTGTCCAGGCCTCCTGGTGGATCAGAGCCTGATCAACCAGGCTGTTGCTGCTGGCTGCACGCAAACCAACGTACGAGCCACAGCCCGGCTGATCCGGAACTGACTTTAGGTGCTTGTCCAGTGCCAGCTTGAAGACTGCCAGGGGTCTGTTGGTAATCCCCTTATGTGTGCTGGGAGGCAGTTGAACAGTCTCGGGCCCCTGACACTTATTGTATGGTCTCTTAACATGCTAGTGACACCCCTGCTTTTCATTGGGGGGATGGTGCATCGTCTGCCAAGTCTTTTGCTTTCGTAGTGAGTGATTCTCGTGTGCAAGTTCGGTACTAGTCCCTCTAGGATTTTCCAGGTGTATATAATCATGTATCTCTCCCTCCTGCGTTCCAGGGAATACAGGTTTAGGAACCTCAAGCGCTCCCAATAATTGAGGTGTTTTATCTCCGTTATGCGCGCCGTGAAAGTTCTCTCTACATTTTCTAGGTCGGCAATTTCACCTGCCTTGAAAGGTGCTGTTAGTGTGCAGCAATATTCCAGCCTAGATAGAACAAGTGACCTGAAGAGTGTCATCATGGGCTTGGCCTCCCTAGTTTTGAAGGTTCTCATTATCCATCCTGTCATTTTTCTAGCAGATGCGATTGATACAATGTTATGGTCCTTGAAGGTGAGATCCTCCGACATGATCACTCCCAGGTCTTTGACGTTGGTGTTTCGCTCTATTTTGTGGCCAGAATTTGTTTTGTACTCTGATGAAGATTTAATTTCCTCATGTTTACCATATCTGAGTAATTGAAATTTCTCATCGTTGAACTTCATATTGTTTTCTGCAGCCCACTGAAAGATTTGGTTGATGTCCGCCTGGAGCTTTGCAGTGTCTGCAATGGAAGACACTGTCATGCAGATTCGGGTGTCATCTGCAAAGGAAGACACGGTGCTGTGGCTGACATCCTTGTCTATGTCGGATATGAGGATGAGGAACAAGATGGGAGCGAGTACTGTGCCTTGTGGAACAGAGCTTTTCACCGTAGCTGCCTCGGACTTTACTCTGTTGACGACTACTCTCTGTGTTCTGTTAGTGAGGAAATTATAGATCCATCGACCGACTTTTCCTGTTATTCCTTTAGCACGCATTTTGTGCGCTATTACGCCATGGTCACACTTGTCGAAGGCTTTTGCAAAGTCTGTATATATTACATCTGCATTCTTTTTGTCTTCTAGTGCATTTAGGACCTTGTCGTAGTGATCCAATAGTTGAGACAGACAAGAGCGACCTGTTCTAAACCCATGTTGCCCTGGGTTGTGTAACTGATGGGTTTCTAGATGGGTGGTGATCTTGCTTCTTAGGACCCTTTCAAAGATTTTTATGATATGGGATGTTAGTGCTATTGGTCTGTAGTTCTTTGCTGTTGCTTTACTGCCCCCTTTGTGGAGTGGGGCTATGTCTGTTGTTTTTAGTAACTGTGGGACGACCCCCGTGTCCATGCTCCCTCTCCATAGGATGGAAAAGGCTCGTGATAGGGGCTTCTTGCAGTTCTTGATGAACACAGAGTTCCATGAGTCTGGCCCTGGGGCAGAGTGCGTGGGCATGTCATTTATCGCCTGTTCGAAGTCATTTGGCGTCAGGATAACATCGGATAGGCTTGTGTTCATCAAATTTTGTGGCGCTCTCATAAAAAATTCATTTTGATCTTCGACTCTCAGTCTGGTTAGCGGCTTGCTAAAAACTGAGTCATATTGGGACTTGAGTAGTTCACTCATTTCCTTGCTGTCATCCGTGTAGGACCCATCTTGTTGAAGTAGGGGCCCAATACTGGACGTTGTTCTCGATTTTGATTTGGCATAGGAGAAGAAATACTTTGGGTTTCTTTCGATTTCATTTATGGCTTTTAGTTCTTCCCGCGATTCCTGACTCCTAAAGGATTCTTTTAGCTTAAGTTCGATGCTTGCTATTTCTCTGACCAGTGTCTCCCTACGCATTTCAGATATATTGACCTCTTTTAGCCGCTCTGTTATTCTTTTCCGTCGCCTGTAAAGGGAGCGCCTGTCTCTTTCTGTTTTACATCTACTCCTCCTTTTTCTTAGAGGAATAAGCCTTGTGCATACATCGAGTGCCACCGAGTTAATCTGTTCTAGGCATAAGTTGGGGTCTGTGCTGCTTAGTATATCTTCCCAGCTTATATCGGTTAGGACTTGGTTTACTTGGTCCCACTTTATGTTTTTGTTATTGAAGTTGAATTTGGTGAATGCTCCCTCGTGACTAATCTCATTATGTCGGTCTGGGGCTCCGCGCATACATGACTGAACCTCAATTATGTTGTGATCTGAGTATATTGTTTTTGATATGGTAACATTTCTTATCAGATCATCATTGTTAGTGAAGATGAGGTCTAGTGTATTCTCCAGTCTAGTAGGCTCTATTATTTGCTGGTTTAAATTGAATTTTGTGCAGAGATTTAAAAGCTCGCGTGAGTGTGAGTTTTCATCAGAGCTGCCTCCTGGTGTTATTACTGCACCTACACAGTTCATTATCCATTAAAGATAAGGTGGCTTTGAAGCCACTGTCGGTTGCGATGAGCTCAGTCTCATGTAGCAGGAGAATATGCTTTATTATTATGCTAATATCAACACTACAGCTTATTTGCCTTTCACAATTGATCTAATATGAGATAATAAACAATATAAATAACATAAAACATGTTAAATGCTCCAGAATGAATAATATTTGGCATAATACCGAGCAGTTCGACGGAGTTATGAAGAGGATATGGTAAACAAATACCATTCTCCTATTCCTGTCTTGGGGGCTTATGTTAGAGAAAACGGGGTGTAGCACAGGGCTAACTGTCATATACACTCGTACTGCACCATAAACCTGAAACAAAAAAGTTATTTTCTCTCTATAGATTATCACACATAGCAGCATATGTGTAGAGAACCTAGGATAACCCAAAAAAAAGTCAACGTGGCTTATTTTTAGTACCTGGCTTGGGTTAGCCATATATGATTTTTGGTAAATATTTGATTCCAAGCCAGGGTAGAAACATTAGGCATGTTTCTTTACACCTGTTGTCTATGTTTACCCATCAGTAGATGGGTACCTGGGTGTTAGCCGACTAGTGTGGATGTTATCCGGGGACACTGACCTAATTTTCTTGAAATATTCTGCATAACAAGCGGCTTTCTATACAGTAGTATGTCACTGATGTCAGCTAGGCCTGTATACCTTGTACGTGTACGTGTAGTAAATAAATATATTATTATTATTATTATTAATATTATTATTATTTTCTCAGTTGTTTGTTGGGTTATCTTTTTCAAACTTGGGCAATGTATGATGGATAGATACTTCTTCACGTACACCAAAAATGAAAGAAATCAGACCATAAATAGCGGAGTTCACTTCTCAGCCATTAGCGGCCGCTTAGCGGTATATTTTTGTATGGTTGTTATGGTTATATTCTCATTTTTTCGGTCTCATTTGATAGAATGAAAGATATATTACAGAAATAGATATGATTTTGATTGCTTTCATGATGAAAAGTACCTTGAAATTGCGCTCACAGTAGCGAAAATGTTCTATTCTTTAGTGAAGCTCAAGAGTAAGCAAATGATGTCACCGTCCAATACCTGTCTGCCTGCCAGTCAAATTTCAATACGGAGTCAAGAATGGGTTGACGTTATTTATACAATTATTACAATAATGCAGCGATCTGCATAACAGTAAATCTTCTATTTTTTTTTGTGAATGAAAATTCCAAATGGTAAGCAAGAGTAATATAAGAGGGGCCTGTAGCCATGACTAATGAACAGAAAATGTTATTTTAGTACCAGGAATGTCTGCATTGTTTATTCTGGACACTTTTTTGAAATTGGCATCTGTTGAAATTTGTGTGAAATCGGCCAAATTGCCAATTTCTGACCACTTTATTGGGTAGTTGAAATAAGTGAATGGGCAGTTTCTTGTATACTCAGTTGACAGACTAGAAGTAAATAAGTTTATTCAGGTATACACAAATACAGTTACATAGATTATCATACATAGCAGTGTATGTATAGAGAACCTGGGATAGCCCAGAAAAGTCAGACAAAGTGACTTATTTCCAGTACCTGGCTTGGGCTTGCCATATATGATTTTTGGTAAATATTTTTTTTTTCTCGGTTGTTTGTTGGGCTATCTCACTGAAACTTGGGCAATGTATGATGGAAAGATGCTTCTTAACGTACAACAACAATAAAAATGACGGACGATAAATAAGGGAGTTAACTTCTCAGCCATTAGCCGCCTCTTTGCAGTATATTTTCGTATGGTTTTTATGATTGTATTCTCATTTTTTTGGTCTCATTTGATAGAATGGAAGATATATTACAGAAATAGACATGATTTTGATTGCTTTCATGATGAAAAGTACCTTGAAATTGAGCTCAAAGTAGCGGAAATGTTTGATTTTTGCCGATGTTCAATGAACTGTGTAAATCAAGTTGGTTAATTTTATTAAGTGTATTCTAACCTAACCACTCTGTAATTCGGCAAACTCAGTAATCCGGCACACTACAGGTCCCAATGATGCCAGATTTGTGATGGAGGACCTGTATATCCCAGCATCAACTAAATATTGAAAACTACATTTCCATATTCTGAGTGTCACAAACAGGTAAAACAATATAATCTTATTCTCAGTATCTGTATAAGATTAAAACATAGATTGTGTTAATGTGCTAGAATCCTCATCACCTATACTCATAATCAAACCTGTAATTCCTTAAACAATTAAGCTTGATAAATGCCATATAGCATGAACTAATAGGATATTCAATTCTATTGTATTGATTGTAACTCCTGAATTTATACTTACTCTTTCCCAAGTGACTGTATGTATAAAATTACTCATATTGTTATTGCCTTATTAACCTTAAGTTAGTCTTAAGTTTGCCTGAAATGCTCTGCATATTAAGGGGCTTTCTGCTTGCACACCTAAATGTCATTCACCTTTGTACAAACATTGTATCATGATGAAATTAATTATTATTATTATTATTATTATTATTATTATTATTATTATTATTATTATTATTATTAGGGTCCTTTAATCTTGTGCCCCAGGATTCCACACAACAGTCGACTAATACCCAGGTACTGACTGACCTCTAGACGAACAGGGGCAGTAGGTGTGAGGAAACGTCCCTTATTTCTGCTCGTCTGATGATCGAACCATGGTCCCTCTGTGTTTGAGCTAAGGCCACCAAGTGAGCCACAAGCACCCAACATTTTGTAGTGTGAGCAATTTCTTAGCTTCTTAGATTTTAGATTTTGGCACCAAAGTGGCTATTTCATTGTGCACCCCATATCCATCCTGTGGACGGTAGCGCAAGAACATACGGATACAAAAAAGTCCTAGGAACTAGGCCCCAAAAGGGTTAACAGGTGTACATATGGGTTTATATCTACATATATATCTACAGTTCACTTATCAGTTACAAGCAGATTTAGGAAATTTGCTTAGTATATCTGGTATCTTATTTTCATTAACCCTTAAACTGTCCAAACGTAGATCTATGTCCATGTGCGGGGGGGGGGGGGTGCTCCAAATGTAGAAAATCAAGGTCGGAGCGCTACGCACGTGAACATAGATCTACGTTTGAACAGTTTAAGGGTTAATAAGATATCCTGACATGTCACATAGGTTATTATACTATCTGTCTCTGTATTCTCAATAAGTGGACAATTAAGCACATAGTGTTCAAGACAGTGACCATATGACTGATCACATAATTTGCATTTAGTTTGATCATCTGTGTGTCTTCCAAACTGTCAGAAGTACTTGTAACCAAGCCTAAGCCTGGCCACTATAATATCAGTCAGTCTCTTCACATTGAAAGTTGCTCCATAAACATACTTATCTATGGTCATGTTACCATAGTGGGTTATAGATCTACTCAGGCTTCTCACTGCATTCCTATAACAATCATTCTCACTATTTACTTCTCTCCTAATATTATTCCTAATGCTAGACACAGATATTCCAGTTATATTCTACATTCTCCTTCTGGGTACTCTTCTTGGCTAACATATCAGCTTTATCATGAAGGAGTAATCCAATGTGTTGATGGGATCCATAGAATTGTACATTAATTCCTTTGTCCCTGATTTTTGAGTATCTATACTACCTAGCTTCTCCAATGAGCATGTTGTTGGAGTCATTATATGAGTCAAGAGCATTCAGAATCAGTAATGATGATAGAGTCAAGCTCAGTGTCATAAGTTAGCTTTAGTGCCATTAGGATTGCAAACAATTCAGTTTGCAGTGTAGATGCCCAGTTGTTAATTCTTATGCCTAGTTCAACAAGTTTATTATCATTCTTAACTAGGGAGGTGGCAACAAGAGCAGATGCAGCCCTGCCAGAAGACTCCTGTTTAGATCCATCAGTGTATATTAATTTGTGATAACTTATTACTACCAGCTAGGCGAGAAATTTCTTCTTGAGCAGTTGCTTTAATAAGTGATTTAAGGAAGGGATTGCTAGCAATGAATTTCTTGGGAGGGGCTTGCAGGTATGTGATATTAACCCTTTGAGTGTCACAACCCCAAATCCTGAAGTGTCTCCTGGTGTCGCAAAATATTTGAAAAAAAAAAAAATTATTTTTTTCTTATGAAATGATAGAGAATCTTTTCCCGATGATAATGGCACCAAAAGTATGAAATTTGATGGAAAACTTATGGAATTACGCTCTTGCAAAGTTAGCGACCTCGGCGACATTTACGCATCGGCGATTTCGCCCACTTTGAGTCCTATTTTCGGCCAATTCCATTGTTCCAGTCCACCAAACTCATAGCTATTTCTTTAGAACTCCAGCTGTTCTATCGATTGAGTACCAGAATCTGCCCATTTACCAATTTCAACTACTCAATAAAGTGGTCAGAATTTGGAAATTTGGCTAATTTCATGCAAATTAAAAAATATATCAGTTTCAAAATAGGGTCCAGAATGAGCAATACAGACATTCCTGTCAATACAGACATTCCTGTCAATGCAGACATTCCTGTCTCTGTTCATCAGTCTTGTCTCCAGGCCCCTGTTATAATACTCTTGCTTTCTGTTTTGAATTTTTATTCACACAAAAAATAGTAGATTTACTGTTATGCAGACTACTGCAATATTGTAATAATTATATAAATAATGTCAACCCATTTGTAACTGCGTATTAGAATGGCGAGTTGGACGTTTATTTGACAATGACGTCATTTGTTTATTCTTGAACGTCGGCAAAAATCGAACATTTCTGCCATTTTGAGCTCCATTTCAAGATCCTTTTCATAGTAAAACCAATCAAAGTCACTTCTATTTCTATAATATGTTTTTCAGTCTATCAAATGAGACCAAGAAAACAAGAATACAACCATAAACACTATACAAAAATACACCTCAAGGTTGATGTGTTAATCCAAAAACACGGTCAGTTTTTTTTATTATGCACTGAATGCTGCAGGATTTTTTTATACTATGCACACTGACCACACAGACCCATTCTCTCACATGTGGGCCTACCAGCTTTCTCCTGCTTGATTTGAAGCTGCTAGAGTTTTTGAGTATATATACGTCAAACACATTGGCTCGTAAGACGTACAGTGGTCCCTCGTTTATCGTCGTTGATCCGTTCCTGGAAGTGCGACGATTATCGAAAAGATGATTTTCGAATCAATTTTCCCCATAAGAAATAATGTAAATACAATTAATCCATTCCTGACACCCAGAAGTATTAACCCTTTCAGGGTCCGTCCCGTAGATCTACGGCTTTACGTTCAGGGTCCAAACTGTAGATCTACGTCATGAGCTCAGCTCACTCTGATAAACTGTGAGTGGTAAATTTGGGCCTAGATATGAGAGAATACATCTATGTGGTATGTGTGCACCACATAAAACAAATCCTGCAGCACACTGTGTATAATGAGAGAAAAAAAACTGAGACCATGATTTTCGATTAAAACAGCGACTTTGCAGTGTTTTTTCGTATGTTTTTTATAGTTGTATTTGTGATTTCTTGGTCTCATTTGATAGAATGGAAGACATATTACAGAAATAGAGATAATTTTGATTGGTGTTAGCACTGGAAATGGCTTGAAATTGAGCTCAAAGTGGCGGAAATGTTAAATTTTTGCCGATGTTCAAGAGTAAACAAACGACCTCACACGTCTAATACACGCCAGCTGGTGGGTCTAATATACATTCACAAATGTGGTGATGATATTTATACAATTATTACAATATTGCATAACAGTAAAGCTTCTATTTTTTGGTGTGAATAAAAATTCATTATGTGAATAAAAAATCAAAATGGAATTTATTTGTAAAGCCTCAAAACATAACTAATGAACAGAGGAAATGTTAGTTTAGTGCCAGGAATACCTACATTGTTTATTCTGGACCCTATTTTGAAATTGGAATATTTTGAACTTTGTGTTAAATTGGCCAAATTAACAATTTCCGGTCACTTTATTTTGTAGTTGAAACAGTTGACTTGGCGATTTCTTGTGCTCAATCGATAGAATAGAAGTAATACTAGTGAAATAGCTGAGAATTTGGTCGACTGGAATAATGTAATTGGCCTAAAATGGGAGTCAAAGTCGGCAAAATCGCCGATTCGTAAATATCGCTGACACATCAAAATTCACGAGAGCATAATTTCGTCAATTTTCCATCAAATTTCGTACTTTTTGTTTTATTACATTCACAAAAAGATTCTCTACCATTTCATAAGAAAAAATAAAAAATTTTTTTTTTTGAAAATTCTTGGACACTGGGGCACCACTTCAGATTTTGGCCTTGGACCCTGAAAGGGTTAAAACAAAAATTTTTTTACATGAAATGTAGATGTAGTACATAAACAGTACAATGGGGCATGATGAATGAAACATTAACAGAATAACACTTACCTTTATTGGTGATTCTTCTTAGTGTATGGAAGACTGGAGGAGGAGAGAGATTGGATTAGTTACTGTTTGGAAGGGGAATCCCCTTCCATCAACACCTCAGGTACCAAGTCCTTTTCTGGGGTCACTTCTCTTCTCTGTTTCTAAATGCCACTAGGACCAGCTTGAGAGTCACTGGAATCCTGTCTCACAAAAAAAGTGTCCAGAGAGCTCTGTTTCTGGTGTCTCTTTAAAACTTCCCTAAAATGGGCCAAGACACTGTCACTGTACAAGTTGCTGATATGGCTTGCAACATCCTTCTCAGGGTGATGTTTCTCCATAAATCTTTCCATCCTACCCCACATTTCAAAAATCTCAATTTCTGAAGAAGGCACCTTTTTCCATCACTCTTCCTCCTCCTCTGCAGCAAGATTCTGAGCTGCGATCTGTTGCTGTTCCTGCTGAAGCTCTTGCAATTCCTCAGTGGTTAGCTCTTCGTTGTGGTCCTCCACCAACTCTTCCATATCCTCCAAACTCGCATCCAACCCCTTGGAACTCCCCAATGCCACAATAGAGTTCACAACTGACATAGGCTCATCAGGGTCAGCCACAAACCCTTCAAAATCCCTCTTGTGGACACAATCTGGCCACAATTTTCTCCAAGCAGAGTTCAAAGTCCTGGCAGTCACTCCCTCCCAAGCCTTACCTATAAGGCTTATGCAATGGAGGAAACTGAAGTGTTTTTTCCAAAACTCTCTTAGGGTCAAGTGAGTCTCTTGAGGTCACATTAAAGCACCTTTGAAACATTGCTTTGGTGTAGAGTTTTATAAAGTTTGAAATGACCTGCTGGTCCATGGGCTGGAGGAGAGGAGTAGTATTCGGGGGCAAGAACTTTACTGTGATGAACCCAAACTCCTCGAAAATTAGGTCATCCAAGTTTGGAGGATGAGCAGGTGCATTGTCCATTACTAGGAGGCACTTGAGATCCAATTTCTTTTCCAGGAGGTAATTCTACACACTAGGGCCAAACACTTCATTGAACCACTTGATGAAAATTTCCCTCGTGACCCATGCCTTATTATTAGATCTCCAAAACACACAATTTACTCTTCATAACATTGTTTTTCCTGAACACTCTGGGATTTTCAGAATGGTACACTAGTAATGGCTTCACTTTGAAATCCCCACTAGCATTAGCACAGAACATGAGCGTCAGCCTGTCTTTCATAGGCTTGTGTCCTGGCAGTCCCTTTTCCTCCTGAGTAATGTAGGTCCTCTTTGGCATTTTCTTCCAAAAGAGGCTTGTTTCGTCACAATTGAACACTTGTTCAGGTTTCAGTCCTTCAGCCTCTATGTACTCCTTAATTCACTTACGAATTTTGTAGCTGCAATTTTGCCCGAACTGGCAGCCTCACCATGCCTTATCACACTGTGTATGCCACTACGGTTCTTAAATCTCTCAAACCAACCTTTGCTGGCCTTAAATTCACCAATATCAGTACTTGTTGCAGGCAATTTCTTTACCAGATTGTCATGCAACTGCCTAACCTTTTCACAAATAATCGACGTCATAAGACTATCTCCTGCTAATTGTTTCTCATTTATCCACACCAATAATAACTTCTCAACCCGTTCGAGTACTGGTGATCTCATTTTTGTCAGCATATTTACCCCCTTTGCAACAACAGCTTCCTTGATTATCTTTTTCTTGGCCACGATGGAAGATATGGTTGTACGGGATTTGTTACACATCCTGGCCAGTGCGGCCACACGTACACCACTTTCATATTGTTCAATGATGTTTTTCTTAAATTCAGTCGTATTTCTCACCTTCTTTACCAAAGGCTTGGCACTAGGAGCTTTCTTTGGAGCCATGGTAGCTTATTTAGCACTTGCAAGCACTAAAATGAATGGAATACAGTGGACCTCCGAGTTTCGTGATTAATCCGTTCCAGAGAGCCCGGCGAAGGTCGAAATTCATGAAACTCGAAACCATTTTCCCCATAAGAAATAATGGAAATAAAATTAATCCATTCCAGACACCCAAAAATATTGAAATAAAATACTTTTTTTCAAATTAAATAAAGATTTAATAATGAAAATCAGAAATCAAATACATGCATTTAAAATAAATAATAATAACATTACACTTACCTTTACTGAAGACTTCTGGGTGGATGGAAGATGGGAGGAGGTGATAGGAGGAAGGTGTACACTATTGTTTGGAAGGAAAATCTCCTTCCATTAGGACTTTAGGTAGCAAGTCCTTATCTGTGGTTACTTCCCTTCTTCTTTTAATGCCACTGGGAACAACTTGAGAGTCACTGGACCCCTGGCGCACAAAATATCTATCCAGAGAGGTCTTTTTTTGGCGTTTCTTTAAGATTTCCCTGAAGTGGGACACAACACTGTCATTGTACATGTTGCAGATACGGCTTGTTTCAGCTTGGTCAGGGTGATACTTTTCAACAAAACTTTGCAACTCATTCCACATTCCACACATGTCCTTAATCACTGAAGAAGGCACCTCATCCACTCCCAATTCCTCCTCCTCTGAAGCAAGTTCCTCGGCTGTGGTCTGATGCTGTTCCAGTTGAAGCTCTTGCAGTTTGTCAGTGGTTAGCTCTTCCCTGTGGTCCTCCACCAACTCTTCCACATCCCCGTCACTCACTTTATTTACCAAAAGGCTTGCACTAGCTTTCCTTGCGTCCATGATGCCTTATTTAGCAGTTGCAAACACAAAAAACAATGGATTATTATGAAATGTATTGTATGAACCCGCGGGGTGATGATCATGTGTTGGTAAACAATGGCATACTGAGCGAGAATGGCGTGGGAGATTGGCTTTCTGTGCGCGGTGATGGGCAGACAGGTACCGGACGGTCACCGAAACATGAGTTTTTTCACGAAACTCGAGGCCAAATTTTTCCCAAAAAACTTGCCGAAGGTCGAATTTCACCGAAGTTGAGGCTGCCGAAACTCGAGGGTCCACTTAATTTATGAAATATTTTGTATGAAAATGAAAGGGGACCGTCGCTCACTGGTAAACAATGGCACACTGGCTGGGAAGGGAAGCCGAGGCAGCTCAGAGCCGTGAGTACAGTAGGGCCCCGCTTTACGGCGTTTCGCTTTACGGCGTTCCGCTAATACGGTCATTTCAAATTATGACCAAAACTTGCTATACGGCTCTCCCACCTGACTTTCTAATATGGTCACCGCACCCCACCCAGTTTGTTTACATTCTCTGTGAGATCCGTAAGCACTAAGTCTCTCCATTATGTCTGGAAACTCCAAAATTTTAAGTGTTTTTAAAAGTTATTTCATATTTTATATATACTCTGATAATTATACTTATGTATACCTGTACTTAAATAAACTTACATACTGTGTTGGCATGCAGGTACACATTAAAACCAGTAAGAGTGTCTTATGTCTCCAGACGTCATATTAGTAATGATAATAATAATCATCGAGTCTCATTAAATGTCGTATATTACGTTGATATACAATAGGGCCCCACTTATACGGCTGGTTAGGTTCCAGGCTACCGCCATAAAGCGGAAACCGCCGTAAAGTGGAACACCCTTTTTTTCCACTTACAAATGCATACAAACACTAGATAACAAGTTTACACTAACATATATTAAGTTAGCAATAGAACCAGGCATCAAAAAACAATAAAAAATTACAATACACACATAGTGCACTCATTACTTACCTTAAAATATTTATAGTCTTAATCTAGGGTGAGACAAGTAGTATTTATTGTAAGAAATCAAGTGTGGTATGTATGTTAGTCAGCCAGGCTACCATACCAGGCCACCCCACCCACACATACAATTCTATGATATTTAAGCATCCCAGAGTGATAAAATGTATATACAGTTCACTCATTACTTACCTTAAAATATAGGGTGAGATGAGTAGTATTTATTGTAAAAAATCAAGTGTGGTATGTATGGTAGTCAGCCGGGCTACCATACCAGGCCAACCCACCTACACATAATATTCTATTACATTTAAGCATCCCAGAGCGATAAAATGTATATACAGTTCACTCATTACTTACCTTAAAATATTTGTAGTCTTAATGTAGGGTCAGGAGTAAGTAAATGAGATAAAACGAATAAATGAGAGAGAGAAAGAATGAGTGCATGAGAGAGTACAGGCGCAGAGTTATGTAAACAAACCAGGCGAAGGTAAGTTTTGTTAACAAAGTGTACACGTCTGGTTTGTGTACAAGTTACATTGTGTACAGGTTGTCTCTACATTGATACGGCAGAATAAATAAAGAAGAACACTCCCATTCCCATGTAACATCATTTTGAGAAGAAATGATGCTCTGAGTGAAGGCAATGGAAATAAGTCACTCTGACTTTTTTGGGTTATCCTAGGTTCTCTACACATATGTTGTTATGTATGATAATCTATGTAACTGTATTTGTGTATACCTGAATAAACTTACTTACATACATACAAAAGGAATAATTTTCTACAGTTACCCCCAGTAACACATTTTCTCTTATGTTAGATTAGAGAAAATGTTATTCTTGGCGTCACTTGTACAAGTTATCTGGCTACCACATCTCATGTTTATGTTTATTTATTCTATTGTAGGGTGTATTTATCATCTTTTTATGTTATGTATCGTGTTTATTATATAATTTTGAAAAAAATATCATGGATGGATTAATGAAAATGTGTATATTAACGTAATATACAACATTTAATGAGACTCGGTGATTATTATTATTATTATTATCATTTCTAATATGGCGTCACTTGTGCAAGTCGTCTGCTACCACATCTCATATTTATGTTTATTTATTCTATTGTGGGGTGTATTTATCATCTTTTTATGTTATGTATCGTGTTTATTATATTTTGAAAAAATATCATGGATGGATTAATGAAAATGTGTATTTAACGTAATATACGACATTTAAATGAGACTCGATGATTATTATTATCATTACTAATATGACGTCTGGAGACATAAGACACTCTTACTGATTTTAATGTGTACCTGCATGCCAGCACAGTATGTAAATTTATTTAAGTACAGGTATACATAAGTATAATTATCAGAGTATATATGAAATATTAAATAACTTTTAAAAACATTTGAAATTTTGGAGTTTCCAGACAAAATGGAGAGACTTAGTGCTTACTGAGCTCACGAAGAATGTAAACAAACAGGGTGGGGCGCAGTGACCGTATTAGAAAGTCAGGTGGGGGGAGCCGTATAGCGAGTTTTGGTCATAATTTGAAATGACTGTATTAGCGGAACGCCGTAAAGTGAAACGCCATAAAGCGGGGCCCTGCTGTACATATTTTCATTAATCCATCTATGATATTTTTTCAAAATTATATAATAAACACGATGCATTACATATAAATATGATACATACACCCCACAGTAGAATAAATAAACATAAATATTAGATGTGGTAGCAGACGACTTGCACAAGTGATGCCATATTAGAAATAATAATAATAATAATAATCATCGAGTCTCATTAAATGTCGTATATTACGTTAATATACACATTTTCTTTAATCCATCCATGATATTTTTCTCAAAATTATATAATAAACATGATACATAACATATAAAGATGATAAATACACCCCACAATAGAATAAATAAACATAAATATGAGATGTGGTAACCAGATAACTTGTACAAGTGATGCCAAGAATAGCATTTTCTCTAATCTAACATAAGAGAAAATGTGTTACTGGGGGTAACTGTAGAAAATTATTCCTTTCGTATGTATGTAAGTAAGTTTATTCAGGTATACACAAATACAGTTACATAGATTATCATACATAACAGCATATGTGTAGAGAACCCAGGATAACCCAAAAAAGTCAGAGTGACTTATTTCCATTGCCTTCACTCAGAGCGTCATTTCTTCTCAAAATGATGTTACGTGAGAATGGGAGTGTTCTTCTTTATTTATTCTACCGTATCAATGTAGAGACAACGTGTACACTTTGTTTACAAAACTTACCTTCGCCTGGTTTGTTTACATAACTCTGCGCCTGTCCTCTCTCATGCACTCATTCTTTCTCTCTCATTTATTCGTTTTATCTCATTTACTTACTCCTGACCCTACATTAAGACTACAAATATTTTAAGGTAAGTAATGAGTGGACTGTATATACATTTTATTGCTCTGGGATGCTTAAATATCATAGAATATGTGTGGGTGGGTTGGCCTGGTATGGTAGCCCGGCTGGCTACCATACATACCACACTTGATTTTTTACAATAAATGCTTCTCATCTCACCCTAGATTAAGACTACAAATATTTTAAGGTAAGTAATGAGTAAACTGTATATGCATTTTATCGGTCTGGGATGCTTAAATGTAATAGAATATTATGTGTAGGTGGGGTGGCCTGGTATGGTAGCCCGGCTGACTACCATACATACCACACTTGATTTCTTACAATCTCACCCAAGATTAAGACTATAAATATTTTAAGGCAAGTAATGAGTGCACTATGTGTGTATTGTACTTTTTTATTGTTTTTTGATGCCTAGTTCTAATGCTAACTTAATATATGTTAGTGTAAACTTGTTATCTAGTATTTGTATGCATTTATAAGTGGAAAAAAAGGGTGTTCCACTTTATGGCGATTTCCGCTTTATGGCGGTAGCCTGGAACCTAACCTGCCGTATAAGTGGGGCCCTACTGTATGCGTCCAGGATGAACGACGATTAGCGAGTCAACCGACCATTTGCGAGCCAATGTTTGGACTAAAATAATGTGATGATTTCCGACAAGGATGACTATCGAGCCCGACGATTATTGAGGGACCACTGTATATATATGACCAAAACAGTCAAAGGGTTAAATGAACACATCTTCCATGGAGGGGTGAAATGCTCTTGTTGTCTACCGTGATACAGTTCATGCAGGTTATAAAACTTAATGCCGTTGCATGTTTTCACAATCCATTTAGATCTTTGTGTATTTACTTCTAGACACTTTTAAGATTCATTGTGATAGTGTCTGGTTCATTTCTTAACATTCTAATACCGAGTACAGTGTTAGTCTCAAGAATCCTATCACTGATACTAGAAATACCAAGCTCCTTCCTCATATTAAGAACCTTTGTAGATTTAGGACAGCCAAGAATAATTCTGAGAGCTTCATTTTGCATTAACTCCAAGGGTCGGAGAGAACTTTCTCTAGCTAATATCAACATAGGAGCAGCATAATCAGTTAAGGACCTAACATAGGCTATGTACATCATTCTCACGATTCAAACAGTAGCACCATAGTTGGTGTTGTAGCCAGTAACAGCTTTGAGAGCATTTAGCCTATCTTTGCATTTCTTATTTAGTTGTGGTATAGTGGATTTGTTAAAGGGTACATCTACACCAAGATATCTGTAAGTTTTAACGTAGCTAATGTTTTCACCCTGCAAATAGATGGGTGGGGGATGTCATTTGCTTGTTAATATCTTTGTTTTAGAGGAAGAGATTATGAGGCCTAGTCGATTACAAATTGCTTGAACTTCATTAAGAATGGTACTCATCTTCTTATGCCCTGTTGTATGGATCATGATGTCTTCAGCATAGCTTATAGCTATATGTTTAGGTGAGGCAGGTAGAGCATTTAGGAGAGCATTAATCAGAATATTAACCCTTTCAGGGTCCAAGGCCCAAATCTGGAGTCACGCACCAGTGTTCAAGAATTTAAAAAAAAAAAAATTGTTATTTTTTCTTATGAAATCGTAGAGAATCTTTTTGTGAAGGTAATAAAACAAAAAGTACGAAATTTGGTGGAAAATTGACGAAATTATGCTCTCGCGAATTTTGATGTGTCAGTGATATTTACGAATCGGCGATTTTGCCGACTTTGACTCCCATTTTAGGCCAATTACATTATTCCAATCAACCAAATTCTTAGCTATTTCACTAGTATTACTTCTATTCTATTGATTGAGCACAAGAAATCGCCAAGTCAACTGTTTCAACTACAAAATAAAGTGATCGGAAATTGTTAATTTGGCCAATTTAACACAAAGTTCAAAATATTCCAATTTCAAAATAGGGTCCAGAATAAACAATGTAGGCATTCCTGGCACTAAACTAACATTTCCTCTGTTCATTAGTTATGTTTTGAGGCTTTACAAATAAATTCCATTTTGATTTTTTATTCACATAATGAATTTTTATTCACACCAAAAAATAGAAGATTTACTGTTATGCAATACTGTAATAATTGTATAAATATCATCACCATATTTGTGAATGTATATTAGACCCACCAGCTGACGTGTATTAGATGTGTGAGGTCGTTTGTTTACTCTTGAATATCGGCAAAAATTTAACATTTCCGCTACTTTGAGCTCAGTTTCAAGCCATTTCCAGTGCTAAAACCAATCAAAATCATCTCTATTTCTGTAATATGTCTTCCATTCTATCAAATGAGACCAAGAAATCGCAAATACAACTATAAAAAACATACGAAAAAACACTGCAAAGTTGCTGTTTTAATCGAAAAATCATGATTTCAGTTTTTTTCTCTCATACACAATGTGCTGCAGGATCTGTTTTATGTGGTGCACACATACCACATAGATGTATTCTCTCATATCTAGGCCCAAATGTACCACTCACAGTTTATCAGAGTGAGCTGAGCTCGTGGCGTAGATCTACGGTTTGGACACTCACCGTAAAGCCGTAGATCTACGGGACGGACCCTGAAAGGGTTAAATAGCATGGAACTGAGAACTCCTTACGGTGTACCTAGGGACATTTCTATAGACTCACTTCTAAAGCCTTGGTAGAGGACAGAGGATACTCTATTTGACAGGTATCCTATTATCCAGTAGAGTAGGCTACCACTAATATTCATTTTGGCTAGTTCATGTAGTATAATGGTTCTGTTTGCGATATCTAATGCAGATTTTAGATCAAGAAATGTGGTAAAACTATTAGAGGTGTGTGCAGTGAGAAAGGTGGAAATACAGTTCTGCACACTTTTACCTTTCAAGAACCCATAGAGGTAGGGGAAAAGTTGGTGTCTGATTCTGTAGTACAGTCTATTAAGTATCATTCTTTCAGAAGTTTTACAAAGACAACTAGTTAAGGAGATAGGTCTAAATGTATCAGGCTGTTGGGGCTTAGGGATAGGCACAGTGAGACTATTGGTCCAGGAAGTAGGAAGAACTCTATCAATGTAACTGGTATTATACAGTGCCAACAAAGGATTATCAGGCATGGGCCTTAGAGTTCTAAGAATATCATAGGTTATACCATCCTCTCCAGGGGCAATTGATCAACCTTTAGTTAATAATTTATCTAATGCATCTTAGCTTCTGCACATGACCAGTATAAGAACATTTAATAACCATGATTGTTGCAGAAATAATGCCTGGTGCTGGAAGAATGCTACTTTGATTTTTATCCCATGGGGACAGTGACCCAGAATAACCCAGGAAAACTAAGAACTGTGGCTTATGTTCATTGGGGACTATCTGTTATCTTCCCCAGGATGCAACCCATAACAGTCAACTAACATTGGAGACAATGACACAGACTTTATTGGGTTAAAAATATGAACAAAATCTTGGCTACTATTTGGTGAACAAGGGCAACGAATGTTAACCCTTTGACTGTCGAAAGGCCTAATTCTGAAGTGTCTCCTGGTGTCACAAAATATTAAAAAAAAAAAAAAAATTTCTTAAGAAAATGTTAAGATTATTTTTCTGATTGTTTTAGTCCAGAAAAAAAAATTCTCATCAGTACTTACCGAGATATAGAGGCATGAAGTTTGCAGAAAATGAGCAGCGTATGGCAACAGCTGCGACTGCCGCTCACCCGGTAAACTTTGGTTTACTTTTATTCGATGGTTTCTTGTTTTTTTCACTATTTTATTTTTTCACATAACTTATGTGGCCTGTGAGACCAAAGTATGGTGCATTGTTCATATATACACTTGTTGAATGTAACACAATTATTGCAAAAACACTAGTATCATCATAATGTTCCTAAAACTTGTTTACGCAAACAAACAATATAAAAAATTGTTTATTACGATTGTTCTATAATATATATACATATGTACAATCACTGGATACTTTTCTAGAACTGCTGCAGCTTGTGGAATTCTTTGAAACATGGGTATAAGCACAATGGTGTTTTACACTCCTCACACATAAAACGAGTGTCTCTGCGTTTTTGTGGGTGTTTTGTGATATGTCCACAGACAAAACACCTCTTCTGAGCATTTTTCTTGAGAGCAGTAGCAGGCAGTATTATGGGGTAGTGATCACCAGGCCTCAGACGAGAAGATGTGTTGATAATTTCGTAGGCGCTGGTCTATTGCAAGTGTTGTTCCTTGGTACTTGAATATTATTTGTCTGATGACTGACAAAAAAAATTCACCGTATTTGGGTTTGTTGTTGGTCTTCAACTTGTACATATTATTAGCATTCAGCATGGAAATGTCAAGAAGATGGAAAAAGAGTTTTATGTACCACTTATAACTTGTGAACAGTCAGCAAACCCAATCTGCATGTCACATTTGTCCACTAAGCGCATATTGAGGTTGTAATCCATCACAGCTGCAGGTTTTACAATGGGTTCATTGGTCTCTCTGTTCTGCTTGCCAGGATCTACCATTTTGTGTCGGTGAACTGATGTCAACAGTGTGACATCACGTTTGTCATGCCACCGAAATGCCATGATGTCATTGGCAGCAAACACGTGCACCTCACCTCTACAAGTGCCAGCGTCGAACCTGGGCATATGTTTACGATTTGCACACACTGTGCCACACACATCTGTTGTGTTCACTCGCAAGAAATCACTGAGTAAAGGGCTTGTGTACCAGTTGTCAGTATATAAAATATGCCCCTTACCAAGATATTTATTTATTTATTTATTTATTTAATAATTTAAACATACCGAGGTACAAAAAAATACAGGTAAGAGCAGTATGCCAAAGCCACTTGTATGCATAGCATTACGGGCTGGCTTAAAATTAACTTAAGATTAACTAAGCAATGATGTAATCAGTGATAAAACATTATTGTAAACAGATAACAATAAAGCACAAATGAGTATTACAAAGACAGGTCACATGGTTGCATGCATTGCTGTACATTCAGTAGAATGGAGTATTCTGTTAGGTAGTGTATTTAAAAAATAACAAAGTTAGATTGGATCTTAGGTTTAACATTTATGTGATATAATTATGAGAAACATTTAAGATATACAGTTTATAAGGTTCAGTTATTCACTATTTATTTGGTTTTGGGTGAGTAAGTGATCTTTGAGAAGAGACTTGAATTTATAAACAGGTAGTGTTTCTTTTATATTTACAGGTAATGAATTCCAGATTTTAAGGCCTTTTATGTGCATTGAGTTTTTGCATAGCGTGAGATGGACACGAGGAACGTCAAAGAGTGATCTGTGCCTTGTGTTATGGTCATGTGTTCTGTTGAGGTTGGCAAGGAGATGTTTGAGGGGAGGGTTAATATCAGAGTTAAGTGTTCTATGTATGTAATAGGTGCAGTAATAAGTATGGATGTTTTGTATGGTGAGTAGGTTTAGTGTTTTGAATATTGGTGGAGTGTGCTGCATGTAGTGGGAATTTGTTATCATTCTGGTTCTATCATTGTTCTAACCACATCACCAGAGATACCCAGTAACTTCCTGGTAACTTGCAATGTTTTACTGCCAGTGTACACAATTATATCCAAAACCAGACCAGTTTTGCAATCACACAGAACAAATAACTTTATACCAAAGCATTTCCTCTTGCTTGGTATATACTGCTTGAATGAGACTCCTCAATAACAAGCTTCCTGAAGGGATGAAAATACATACACCACTTTTGTTTCAGGTACATAAACACATTTCTGATCTTATACAACCTGTCGCTTCTGTCAGGCCTTGTTTTGTCTGAAAAGTGTAGCATACGTAACAGTAACACAAATCTATTCACTGGTATAATGTCACTGAAAGCTGGGGTTGAAATCAGGCGGTCTGTCAACCAGTATGCGTTGACACTGCTTATACACATGTGGCATAAGCATTATTGTGGCAAAGAACAGATACATCTCTGCCACAGTTGTGTCCTTCCACTGGTGTAGGCGTGATCTTGGTGAAAGAATTGTGTTTGCCATGGTGTACTCAAAGTATGTATTGCTTTCCCTGACAATAATGTCCATCAGGGGTTCATTGAAGAGCAACTGAAAGCATTCCAGTTCAGTGGCATTGTTCCCAAGTGTACATGATGGCCGTATTCCACTTTGTGTTTCATCAAAGTCATGGGGACTGGGAACAAACTCGTCACCTTGCTGCCAATCCCAAATGCGGTCAGCTGGTGGGTTCTGGATATTGAAACATGGTTGTGGTTGTGCAGGTTGTGGTTGTGGTTGTTGGAGTGTGGGGTTGGGTGAGGCTGGTTGTAGTTGTGCAGAGTCAGCAGTGTTGGTAGTAGCGTGGCCCGCTGTTGGTGCCACATGACTAATGCCGCCATCACTATCACCACCACTGCCTGCTTCCTCACTCGCATCATTCATACCCATCGTAACACTATCGTCATCTTCACTATCAGGTCGTGGTGTAGGGCCACGGGATGTGCTCTTAGATTTACTCCTTCCCCTTGGAACAGCATATGGCAAGCGATGTCATATATACTGCTGTTTCACTGGGGAATATTCACCCTCGCTGTCACAACTAGAACTGTTTTCAATAGCTTTGAAATCACTATCACTGCTCACATTAAATATATACCAGGAACGTGCACGGTAAGCTGTCCAATATACAAAAACAGTTAGAAACAGAAATACAAATAGCTAGAGCTTCATTTAAGGAGGTTATTAATAGAATATTCAAGAGGTTGCTAGTAGAATTGCAGTAAATCAACCATTCAAATCATGTAATAAAGTTGGTAGAATTACCGACAATATGTAAAGTAAAAGGACACAAGTGCAACTAATGTGACATTTATTGTGGCAACGTTTCGCTCTCCAGGAGCTTTATCAAGCCATTACAAACAATACATGGACACAGAGGGTATATAAAGGCTCAGAGTGAGGTGAATACTAGTGAGGTACCATTTCGATGTTCACTAGTGGTAGTAGTAGTAGTAGTGACAAAAGTAATACAATATGGTAGAGCAATTAATTCGTACATGAGTAAAAGGATATAAAAGCTATTACTTGGGTAACATAAAAATAGGTTGGACAAATATAAACTGGAATGAGGCAGCTAGTTTCAGTGTTCACTCTCTGTGCTTTGTGTAGTATAACAGGAGAGACTATGTGATGGCAGGGTTTACTGTTTTCAGGAGGATTCTTGCTAAGACTTCGGAGATGGTGAAGCTGCCGTTGTTTTGTTTAATTGTATTCGAAACAGCGATCAGTGCTGATTCGAGGCACTTGCGTCTGCGGAAATTAGTTTCTTTGATCACTAATTGGGCGTCTCTGAATTTCATGAGATGATTGGTGGAATTTCGGTGTTGTACACAGGCGTTGTTCAGGTTATCGTTCCTACATGCGTAAATGTGTTCATTGAGGCGGGTGTCGAGGTTTCTGGCTGTTTCACCTACGTAAATCTTGTCACAGCCTCCACAGGGTATAGTGTAAACTCCTGCATTGACTGGTTCGTGGTGCTTGGATTTTGTCCTGGTTATATCCTTTATTGAAGTGCTAGAAGCGATGGCGACTCTGGTGTTAGCTTGTGAAAGTGCTTTTGAGACGTTCAGTGCAACCTGACTGTTGGGAAGAATTATAACTTTGCTGGGAGTGGTGTTGATGCGTGGAGAATTTATGATCTGAAGAGCTCTTTTCTTGCAGTCTTTGATGAAAAAAGAAGGAAAATGTAACTCTGTGAATGTTTGGTGAATGTATGTACACTCCTCGTCAAGAAACTCAGAGCGGCTAAAAGAGGTCAATATATCTGAAATGCGTAGGGAGACACTGGTCAGAGAAATAGCAAGCATCGAACTTAAGCTAAAAGAATCCTTTAGGAGTCAGGAATCGCGGGAAGAACTAAAAGCCATAAATGAAATCGAAAGAAACCCAAAGTATTTCTTCTCCTATGCCAAATCAAAATCGAGAGCAACGTCCAGTATTGGGCCCCTACTTAAACAAGATGGGTCCTACACAGATGACAGCAAGGAAATGAGTGAGCTACTCAAGTCCCAATATGACTCAGTTTTTAGCAAGCCGCTAACCAGACTGAGAGTCGAAGATCAAAATGAATTTTTTATGAGAGAGCCACAAAATTTGATTAACACAAGCCTATCCGATGTTATCCTGACGCCAAATGACTTCGAACAGGCGATAAATGACATGCCCATGCACTCTGCCCCAGGGCCAGACTCATGGAACTCTGTGTTCATCAAGAACTGCAAGAAGCCCCTATCACGAGCCTTTTCCATCCTATGGAGAGGGAGCATGGACACGGGGGTCGTCCCACAGTTACTAAAAACAACAGACATAGCCCCACTCCACAAAGGGGGCAGTAAAGCAACAGCAAAGAACTACAGACCAATAGCACTAACATCCCATATCATGAAAATCTTTGAAAGGGTCCTAAAAAGCAAGATCACCACCCATCTAGAAACCCATCAGTTACACAACCCAGGGCAACATGGGTTTAGAACAGGTCGCTCCTGTCTGTCTCAACTATTGGATCACTATGACAAGGTCCTAAATGCACTAGAAGACAAAAAGAATGCAGATGTAATATATACAGACTTTGCAAAAGCCTTCGACAAGTGTGACCATGGCGTAATAGCGCACAAAATGCGTGCTAAAGGAATAACAGGAAAAGTCAGTCGATGGATCTATAATTTCCTCACTAACAGAACACAGAGAGTAGTCGTCAACAGAGTAAAGTCCGAGGCAGCTACGGTGAAAAGCTCTGTTCCACAAGGCACAGTACTCGCTTCCATCTTGTTCCTCATCCTCATATCCGACATAGACAAGGATGTCAGCCACAGCACGTGTCTTCCTTTGCAGATGACACCCGAATCTGCATGACAGTGTCTTCCATTGCAGACACTGCAAAGCTCCATGCGGACATCAACCAAATCTTTCAGTGGGCTGCAGAAAACAATATGAAGTTCAACGATGAGAAATTTCAATTACTCAGATATGGTAAACATGAGGAAATTAAACCTTCATCAGAGTACAAAACAAATTCTGGCCACAAAATAGAGCGAAACACCAACGTCAAAGACCTGGGAGTGATCATGTTGGAGGATCTCACCTTCAAGGACCATAACATTGTATCAATCGCATCTGCTAGAAAAATGACAGGATGGATAATGAGAACCTTCAAAACTAGGGAGGCCAAGCCCATGATGACACTCTTCAGGTCACTTGTTCTATCTAGGCTGGAATATTGCTGCACACTAACAGCACCTTTCAAGGCAGGTGAAATTGCTGACCTAGAAAATGTACAGAGAACTTTCACGGCGCGCATAACAAGAGATAAAACACCTCAATTATTGGGAGCGCTTGAGGTTCCTAAACCTGTATTCCCTGGAACGCAGGAGGGACAGATACATGATTATATACACCTGGAAAATCCTAGAGGGACTAGTACCGAACTTGCACACGAAAATCACTCACTACGAAAGCAAAAGACTTGGCAGACGATGCACCATCCCCCCAATGAAAAGCAGGGGTGTCACTAGCATGTTAAGAGACCATACAATAAGTGTCAGGGGCCCGAGACTGTTCAACTGCCTCCCAGCACACATAAAGGGGATTACCAACAGACCCCTGGCAGTCTTCAAGCTGGCACTGGACAAGCACCTAAAGTCAGTTCCTGATCAGCCGGGCTGTGGCTCGTACGTTGGTTTGCGTGCAGCCAGCAGCAACAGCCTTTTTGATCAGGCTCTGATCCACCAGGAGGCCTGGTCACAGACCGGGCCGCAGGGGCGTTGACCCCCGGAACTCTCTCCAGGTAAACTCCAGGTAAACATCTGAGTCTCGTACACGGGCAAATAGTTTCCTCTTTTGTCCTGGTACAGGTGAACATGAATGAGCCAGCCCAGCACCAGAGGTGGAAGGTTGTGGGTCATCTGGGTTTTAATCACTAATTACGTTATCCTGGGCACTGGTTTCGGTCACACCCACTTGAAAACCAGGGAATTCACTTTCACTGACATTTTCATTGCTGTTAGAGCTGACACTTTCATCGCTGTTAGAGCTATCACTTGGGAACAAAAGACCTCCAATCCGCCGAGGAGTGAGGAACTTCTTACCACGAGGCATGGTGGAAATGGACTACCAAGATGGCGTTCCCACAATGCACTGCTGAGTCCCAGATTTTTTTCACAGGGTGCACACCCACCACTGAGACCCATTCTCTCTCATGTAGGCCTACCAGCCCTCTCCCGCTTGATTTGAAGCTGCTAGAATTTATGCGTATAGATACGTCAAACACAGTATCTCGTAAGACGTATATATATATATATATACGACCGAAACAGTCAAGGGGTTAAAAGACTTTCCCATTTGTCTTGCCCTCACCAAGGATTGAAGCCAGGTCCTTCAATTGTGAGCTGAACATATTACCATGTAGCTATGAGGTTCAACTGTAAGTAAATCTGCCAATCCATGAAATATTACTGCCTGAACCATTAATTGTAATATTATTTTTATTATGTGTAACTACAAGATTATTATTCTTATAAACCTCTACCTTGACTACCTCACATTAGTATTAAGTTTGAATAAGATTGTGATCAAGTTAAACACTATTATCTTGTCTAGTTTTCAGTAGTTACTGTGTACTAGGATTAGTCTGCCCGACATGCCCCGGCATAATAGTGGCTTTGGACTTAGCAAACCAAAATTTTAATTACACATTATAACCTTTAAAAAGAAATAAATCTTTATCTTTAACTACTCTGGAACTCGGTGATTATTTTACACTTTTCAATACATTCATCCAGTGTTCAGCATGGAATAAGTAATCATTTCATATGTAAATGTTATTTTGTGAGACATTTGAGAGGTCACACAGCCTGGCCGAATGTAAACTAAGAACTGTGGCATTTTCAGGTTAAGCTACTTAACCTAACTGAGCATTACCTGACCTAACCTAACCAAATATTACCTAACTGAATGATACTTGACCTAGCCTAACCTAACCTAACTGAGCATTACTTAACCTAACTTTGTCTAACCTAACCTAACCAAACCTCCACAAATAAACATTTGCACAAGAAATAACAAAAGAAACAAAGAAATAAACTTAATTTCTATAAAGTGGATTACGGTATGTGTATTATACAATTAGGGTAACTGACATAGGTGTGTCAACTACATAATAGAAAGCCCCTTATTATGCAAGGTATTTCAAGCATCATTAAAAGATAAACTATTCTATGATGTACACAGATTGTATATATTAACCCTTTCAGGGTCCAAAAGCAAAATCTAAAGGGGTTCCCCAGTGTCCAAGAAATTTAAAAAAAAAATTATTATTTCTTATAGAATTAAAGATAATATTTTTGTGAAGGTAATAAAAAAAATGTCTGATCAGTACTTACCGAGATACAGAGGTGGGAAGTTGACCCAAAATGACCGGGTGGCAGCAACATCAGCGACTTCTGCAAAGTCGCATTTCTTTATTTTACGTTTTTTATACATTTTTCTTTTCTTTTCTAATTTTTTTCTTTTTCTAGTAACATTTGTGGTCTGTGAGACCAATACTGTATATAATGTATATGTATACACTCACTGTATTGAACACAATAACCGCACGAAAGTTATTATTATAATATTGTTTACCACTATTGTTTACTACAATAAACATGCACAAATGTTGTATAATACTAATGTTCTATTATATATCTACATATGTACAATCACTGGACATGTTTCTAGAACTGCTGCAGCCTGTGGAAGTCCTTGAAACAAGGTACCACGCACAGAGATACCTTGCATTCCTCACACATAAACCGAGTGTCTTTGCGTCTTTGTTGCCATCGTTTTGTTTGTGCACAGACAACACATCTCTTCTGAGCAAATTGCTTCTTTGTTGCAGGAAGCTGTATTATGAAATGATCACCTTCCCTCCTCAAACGCTTGGGTATTTCCCGAGGAGTACGAGGACAGTTTTGTATAGCAGGTGTTGTTACCTGGTACTTCATTATGAGTTGTCTGACAACTGACAAAATTCACCATACGGTGGTCTGTTGCCGGTCTTTATTTGGTACATATTATGTGCATTCAGCATTGAAATGACCATGAGATGGAAGAAAAGTTTCATGTACCACTTGTAACTCTTACGAACACAATCAACAAAGCCTATCTACATGCCACATTTGTCAACCAAATGCATGTTTTGTGTATTATCAATCACTGTCACTGGTTTTCGAATACGTTCATTCGTCACTCTATCAACTTTGCCAATGTCTTGCATTTTGTTGGGGTGAATGGTTGTCAACAATGTGACATCTCGTTTGTCATGCCACCATAATGCCATGATGTCATTGGCAGTAAACACCTACACCTCACCACTTCGAGTGCCTGCATAGGCATATGTTTATGATTAGAATGCACTGTGCCACACACATCTGTCATGTTCGCTCGCAAGAAATCACTGAGTAAAGGGCTTGTGTACCAGTTATCAGTATATAATGTATGCCCCTTACCAAGGTAAGGTGCCATCATGTTTCTCACTATGTCACCTGAGATGCCCAGTAACATCCTGGTATCTTTCAATGTTTTACTTCCTGTGTATACAATAATATCCAATACCAGGCCACTGTCACAGTCACAGAGTACAAACAGTTTTATACCAAAATGTTTCCTCTTGCTCAGTATATACTGCTTGAATGACAGTCTACCTTTGAACAAAATCAAAGACTCGTCAATTACAAGATTCTTGAATGGATAAAAGCACATGTTGAACTTTTGTTTCAGATACATAAAAACATTTCTAATCTTGTATAACCTGTCACTTCTGTCAGGCCTGGTTTTGTCAGAGAAGTGCAACATACGTAACAGTAAGATAAACCTGTTCACTGGGATGATTTCACTGAAGACCGGGGTACAAATTAGCTGATCTGTGGACCAGTATGATTTTATATTATGCTTATAGACATGAGGCATAAGCATTATTGTTGCAAAAAGCAAATACATTTCAGCCACATTTGTCTCTTTCCACCGGTGTAGTCTTGACTGTGGCGATATGATTGTATTTGCCATGGTGTACTCAAAATACTTCTTACTTTCCCTGACAATAGTTTCCATCAAGGGCTGGTCAAAGAATAGTTCAAAGAATTCCAGTTCATTTGCAGTGTTTCCAAGGGAACAAGTTGGTAAGATTCTACTTTGAGAGTCATCAAACTGGTGGGGCTTGGGAACAAAATTGGGATTTTGCTGCCAATCCCAAATGCAGTTTGCTAGTAGATACTGGACATCATAAGCTGGTTGTGGTTGTAGGTGTAGTTGTGGTGGGGTGAAGGCTGATGTTCCGCTTTTTCCTTGAGCTGAGGAGTCAGCGGCGTGAGTCCCAGCCTGGGCTGGTGAGTCATGCATGGCCATGGCACTACCATCACCACTACCACTATCACCACCAATACCACCACCTACTGATGCTTGTGGTCTATCCATGCCAAGTGTAGCCACATCATCCTCACTTTCACTGTCTATTCCTGGTGTAGGGCCACAGGATGTACTCCGGGATGTACTCCATCCCCTGGCACTGCATAGGGAACACTACCCGAGCGCATGCAGCGGCGTATATACCAACGCTTCACTAGTGAATATGATTCCTCACTATCACTACTCGAATGATCATCAAGAGCAATAAAGTCACAGTCCACATCACTATCATCATCATTACTGAAGTCTGAAGCCTGGCCACGCGAAAATATATTAGTTTTCTCTTGCGACAAGGTACAACTGAACGTGACTGAGATATGCCCACACCAGAGGTAGGAGGTTGAGGATTGTCAGGATTTTCTGCACTATTTTCGATATCCTGATCATTGTTTTCGGCCACTAATCAATCAGAGCCATAGAATTCTTCTTCATTTCCACTTCCATCAGAGTCAAAACTGTCAGTTACAAAGAGGAGAGTCCCAATTCGCTTTGGAGTGAGAGCACTGTTTTGTAAGTTTTTTCTCTTTCTGTACTACACAATAACTGCACAAACACTGTTGTCACTATATTGTTTACAAAACTTGTTTACACAAATGAACAGTATAAAATGTTGTTTATTACTATTTTTCTATATTTTATATATACATATACAGTCACAGGACATGTTTCTAGAAGTTCTGCAGCCTGTGGAAGTCTTTGAAACATGGTGTCATGCACAATGGTGTTTTACACTCCTCACACAAAACAAGTGTCTCTGCATTGTTGTGGACGTTTTTTTTGTATGTGCACACACGTAACACCTCTTCTGAGCCTTTTTCTTGAAAGCAGTAGCAGGCAGTTTTGTTAGGAAGTGATCATCATGCTTCAGACGAGAAGGTAGTTGTTGATAATTTCGTGGGCTGTTTTCTACTGCAGGTGTTGTTCCTTGGTAGAACTTGATTATTTGTCTGATGACAGACAAACAAAATTTGCCTTATGGTGGTTCGTTTCTGGTCCTCATCTTATACATATTATAAGCATTGAGCATGGAAATGTCCAGAATATGGAAAAAGAGTTTTATGTACCACTTATAACTCTTGCAAACACAATCAGCAAACCCAATCTGCATGTCACATTTGTCCACTGAACGCATATTGATGGTGTAGTCAATCACAGCTGCAGGTTTTAGAATGGGTTCATTGCTCTCTCTATGCTGCCTGCCAGTGTCTGCCATTTCGTTAGGATGAACTGATGACAACAGTGTGACATCTCGTTTGTCATGCCACCGAAATGCCATGATGTCATTGGCAGTAAACGCCTGCACCTAACCTCTATGAGTGCCAGCATCGAACCTGGACATATGTTTACGATTTCCACACACTGTGCCACACACATCTGTCAGGTTCACTCGCAAGAAATCACTGAGTAAGGGGCTTGTGTACCAGTTATCAGTATATATGTCCCTTACCAAGATATGGTTCCATCATTGTTCTAGCCACATCACCAGAGATACCCAGTAACTTCCTGGTATCTCGCAATGTATTACTTCCAGTGTACACAATTACAGTGGACCCTCACATACCGTTGGCCTTACATAACGTTAAATCCGCATACCAATACATTTTATCGCTAAGATTTTGCCTCGCATACCGCTAAAAAACCCGCTCAACGCTGTTAGTCCTAGACGCGTCTAATGTGCGGCCTTAGCCAGCCTCACATGTTCCGCCGATGGCATTGTTTACCAGCCAGCCTCCGCAGTAACATCCAAGCATACAATCGGAACATTTCGTATTATTACAGTGTTTTTGGTGATTTTATCTGCAAAATAAGTGACCATGGGCCCCAAGAAAGCTTCTAGTGCCAACCCTACAGGAATAAGGGTGAGAATTACTATAGAGATGAAGAAAGAGATCATTGATAAGTATGAAAGTGGAGTGCATGTCTCCGAGCTGGCCAGGTTGTATAATAAACCCCAGTCAACCATCGCTACTATTGTAGGCAACAAAGAGGCAATCAAGGAAGCTGCTCTTGCCAAAGGTTCAACTGTGTTTTCAAAACAGAGATTGCAAGTGATGGAAGATGTTGAGAGACTCTTATTGGTGTGGATAAATGAAAAACAGATAGCAGGAGATAGCGTCTCTCAAGTGATCATCAGTGAAAAGGCTAGGAAGTTGCATCAGGATTTAATTAAAAAAATGCCTGCAACTAGTGATGATGTGAGTGAATTTAAGGCCAGCAAAGGTTGGTTTGAGAGATTTAAGAAGCGTAGTGGCATACATAGTGTGATAAGGCATGGTGAGGCTGCCAGTTCGGACCACAAAGCAGCTGAAAAATATGTGCAGGAATTCAAGGAGTACATAGACAGTGAAGGACTGAAACCTGAACAAGTGTTTAATTGTGATGAAACAGGCCTGTTTTGGAAGAAAATGTCAAGCAGAACCTACATTACTCAGGAGGAAAAGGCACTCCCAGGACATAAGCCTATGAAAGACAGGCTTACTCTGTTGATGTGTTCCAATGCTAGTGGTGATTGCAAAGTGATGCCTTTATTAGTGTATCACTCAGAAACTCCCAGAGCGTTCAGGCAAAAGAATATCCTTAAGGCTAATTTGTGTGTGCTGTGGAGGGCAAACAGTAAGGCATGGGTCACTAGGGACTTTTTCTATGACTGGTTACACCATGCATTTGCCCCCAATGTGAAAGATTACCTAACTGAAAAGAAATTAGACCTTAAATGCCTCCTGGTGTTAGACAGTGCCCCTGGTCATCCTACAGACGTGGCAGAGCGACTTTATGGGGACATGAGGTTCATTAAGGTGAAGTTTTTGCCTCCTAATACCACTCCTCTCCTGCAGCCCATGGACCAGCAGGTTATTGCAAACTTCAAAAAACTGTACACAAAAGCTCTGTTTGAAAGGTGCTTTGTAGTGACCTCAGAAACTCAACTGACTCTAAGAGAGTTTTAGAGAGATCACTTTAATATCCTCAATTGTGTAAACCTTATAGGTAAGGCTTGGGAGGGAGTGACTAAGAGGACCTTGAACTCTGCTTGGAAGAAACTGTGGCCAGAATGTGTAGACCAAAGGGATTTTGAAGGGTTTCAGGCTAACCCTGAGAGGAGTATGCCAGTTGAGGAATCCATTGTGGCATTGGGAAAGTCCTTGGGGTTGGAGGTTAGTGGGGATGATGTGGAAGAGTTGGTGGAGGAGGACAATGAAGAACTAACCACTGATGAGCTGCTAGATCAACTTCAACAGCAAGAGGCCAGACCTGAGGAAACTGGTTCGGAGGAGGGGAGAGAGAAATTGAAGAAGTTGCCTACTACAAAGATTAAGGAAATCTGTGCAATGTGGCTGAAAGTGCAAACCTTTATGGATGAAAATCACCCTCACACAGCTATTGCAAGCCGTGCTGGTGACTATTACACTGACAATGTTGTGAAACACTTTAGGGAAGTCATAAAGGAACGAGAGGTACAGGCCACTATGGACAGATATGTTGTGCGACAGAAGTCCAGTGACTGAAGCTGGTCCTAGTGGCATTAAAAGAAGAAGGGAAGTAACCCCAGAAAAGGACTTGACACCTCAAGTCTTAATGGAAGGGGATTCCCCTTCTAAACATTAAGACTCTCTCCTCCTCCCATCCCATCAATCATCACCAGATCTTCAATAAAGGTAAGTGTCATGTAATTGTGCATGCCTTTTTCAGTTTCTGTGTATTAAAATTAATATTTCATGTGGTAAAAATGTTTTTTTTTCATACTTTGGGGTGTCTTGCACAGATTAATTTGATTTCCATTATTTCTTATGGTGAAAATTCATTCACATAACGATAATTTCGCATAACAATGAGCTCTCATGAACGGATTAATATCGTTATGCGGGGGTCCACTGTATATCCAATACAAGACCACTGTAGCAATCACAAAGTACAAACAACTTTATACCATGTACTTGGTATGTACTGCTTGAATGAGAGTCTTCCTTTGAACAGAATCAAAGACTCATCAATAACAAGCTTCCTGAAGGGATAAAAATACATATTGAATTTCTGTGTCAGATACACAAACACATTCCTAATCTTATATAACCTGTCGTTTCTGTCAGGCCTGGTTTTATCTGAGAAGTGAAGCATATGTAATAGTAGCACAAATTGATTCACTCCTATTATATCACTGAAACCTGGGGTTGCAATCAGGCGGTGTGTCGACCAGTATGATTTGACACTGTGCTTATGCACATGTGGCATAAGCATTATTGTGGCAAACAAAAGATACATCTCAACCACAGTTGTCTCCTTCCACTGGTGTAGGCGTGAGTTTGGTGAAAGTATTGTGTTTGCCATGGTGTAATCGAAGTATCTGTTGCTTTCCCTGACAATAATTTCCATCAGTGGTTGGTCAAAGAATAACTTGAAACATTCCAGTTCAGTGGTATTGTTCCCAAGTGTACAAGATGGCCATATTCCACTTTGGCTTTCATCAAACTGATGGGGATTTGGAACAAAATTGGCAGCTTCTTGCCAATCCCAGGTGGGGTCTGCTGGCAGGTACTGGATATTGACAGGTGGTTGTTGTTGTGGAGGTTGTGGTTGTGGAGGTTGTGGTTGTGGAGGCTGGTGTGGTGGGTGGGTAGGGGATGGTGGCCTTTGTTATAGATCATCTGAGGCAGCAGCATGGGTGGCAGCATGGCCCACTGCTGGTGCCTCATGGCTGGCACCACCACTACCACCACCAGATGCATGCACATTTTCTGTCGCAATTGCAACACTGTCATCATCATTTTCACTATCTGTTCCTGTTGTACAGCCATGAGATGTACCCCGAGATGTACTCCTTCCCCTTGGAATAGCATATGGCACACTACCAGAGAGCACATACCGTCGTATATACTGATGCTTCACTGGAGAATATTCCACTTCACTGTCGCTACTGGAACTGTTTTCAAGAGCTTGTAGCTCATATTCACTGTCACTATCATCACCATTGCTCACATCTGAATCCTGGATATGAGAAAATAAGAGTTTCCTCTTTCGTTCTGGTACACCTGAACGTGAATAAGACAGCCCAACACCAGAAGTGGAAGGTTGAGGGTCGTCTGGGTTTTCCTCACTATTACCAGTATTATGATCATTACTTTCGGTCACAACCTTATCAAAACCTTGAAACTCATCTTCCCTGGCACTTCCATCTGTATTAGAACTGTCACTGGGGAACAGAAGTGCCCCAATTCGTTGAGGAGTGAGGAGTTTCTTACCGCGAGGCGTGGTGAGCAAGGTGTACTAAAATGGCATTTCCACAATGCGCCACTGGGTCCCAGAATTTTTTCCTACCGCACACGCTGACCACACAGACCCATTCTCTCACATCTAGGCCTACCAGCTGTTTCCCGCTGAATTTGAAGCCGCTAGAATTTACGCGTACTAGTACGGCACCAACCCTGAAAGGGTTAAACATGTCCCTTAGCCATGTAGGAAGACTCTCGCACAAATTCTTGAGGGTTTGAGGAAGTATATTATGTCATGCCTCATGTAGAGCAGCCTCTAGCCGTGGGATGGAACTGATATCCTTGCCCAGTAAACTTCGTTTCACTATTGACCAGAGGTTCTCAATAGGGTTTAGGTCTGGGGAATTGCCTGGCCAGTCATTAAAGAACCTCACTTAACAGTCCTTCAGCCACTGGACTACAGATTTGGTGGTATGACACTGTGCACTGTCCTCCATAAAAACCATAGCCCCACATTTGTCAAACACCTCAGGTAAATTGCCACACACTAACTCCAGGTAATTATACTGGTTCATATACTGGCTTTTGGGAAGCACAATGAGTTCAGTAATACTCTGAGTGCTGAAACACCTCCCAACCGTGAGCGAGTCTGGGTGTTTGGTGGTTCCACAGGTGTAGCGTGGGTCTAGTGGGTCACTACCTCTTGGCCGGTACATGTCCCCAACGGTTACAGGTGATGGTGAAGGTTGCTTCATCACTCCAAAGTACTTCAGACCACTGTTGAGGATTCCAGTGAAGATATTTCTTTGCATAATCCAGCCTACATTTCTTCTGTGGCTTGGAGAGGATCGATTTCTTAACCTGGTGGTGACTAGGGGCCAGGCTGAAGTTTGGTAGACAGTAACTTGACACCGCCACCAGCCTTGAAACTGCACCAAGTTCCTCACTGAACGCTCGCACATACTCAAACATGTATAGCTCCAAAACCAAAGGGAACACCAGACAAAAGGTGGGGCAGATGAGAGACAAAAGTGCAACACTTCCTCTCACCACGGCAGCCACGTGAGCATTGAGGAGTCACCGTGGAGTGTGACTGCAGGCCGTGACGTCATGCTAATGGCTGCTACCTGGCATAATGCACTGACAAAAAAAGACCCCCTGTATGGTAGGCCTTTGATTTTCATCATGACATTATGCTAGGGTGCTCACCCTGCATAAGGCCGTGACTAGCACTGTAGGTCCTCTCAAATGTGAGCCTAGTATACTACCACTGCACTATTAATGTTTTATTTTAAGCATTGTCATCTTGTAACAGACTCTTTAACTTAAGACTACAGAAGGAAATTAGTCCTTTAAGGTTTACTTTAAGAATGTAAACTGTTTTTCTTTTTGACTCCCTTAACATATCGGTCAAGTCTTAACCCTTTGACTGTCGCAGGCCCCTTTCTGAAACTGTCATTTTATGTCGATAAATTTTGGGAAAAAAAATAAATTATTTTTTCTTATGAAATGATAGAGAATCTTTTCCCGATGGTAATGACACCAAAAGTACGAAATTTGGTCGAAAACTCGTGGAATTATGCTCCTGCAAAGTTAGCAGTCTCGGCGACATATACGCATCGGCGATCTTGCCGACTTTGAGCCCTGTTTTTGGCCAATTCTGTTGTTCCAGTTGACCAAACTCATAGCTATTTGTTTAGAACTCCATTTTTTTCTATCCGTTGAGTACAAGAAACCGCCCATTTACCGATTTGAACTACCCAATAAAGTGGTCAGAAATTGGCAATTTGGCCAATTTTGCGCAAATTAAAAAAGATGCCAATTTCAAAATAGGGTCCAGAATAAACAAGAAAGACATTCTTGGCACTAAAATAACATATCCTCTGTTCATTAGTCACGTCTCTAGGCCCCTCTTATATTACTATTGCTTTCTATTTTGATTTTTTATTCATACAAAAAAATGCAAATTTACTGTTATGCAGACTACTGCATTATTGTAAAAATGGTATAAATAATATCAGTGCATGAGTGAAAGAATATTAGACTCACCAGTTGAAGTATACTGGACGTGTGGTGTGATTTGCTTACTCCTGAACATTGGTAAAAATCGAACATTTCCGCTACTTTGAGCTCAATTTCAAGGTTGTTTTCATCGTGAAAGTAATCAAAATCATCTCTATTTCTGTAGTATGTTTTCCATTTTATCACCTGAGACCATGAAAACGAGAATACAACGATAAATACTATACGAAAATACACCTCAAAGTCGGCATTTTAATCCAAAAAACGATCAGAGATTTTTTTTCCTCATTACGCACTGCGTGCTGCAGGATTTTTTTTATGTGGTGCACACTCAGCACACAGACCCATTCTCTCACATGTGGGCCTATGAGCTTTCTCCCGCTTGATTTGAAGCCGCTACAATTTATGCGTGTAAATATGTCAGAAATAGTAGTGCGTAAGACGTATATATACGACCGAAACAGTGAACGGGTTAAAGAATCTTTATAATTCTTTTCAGATAATATTACTAAGTGTCCATCAGCCAGAATGTGATAGCTATGCTGGTAGCAGAAACAGCCTGGTTGACCAGGCAGGTAACAAAGAAGTCTGGCCTTAGGTTGGGCTGTCGAGGGTAGAATAGCCCTCGAAATTATTGACAGATATATCAGTACATGTATATGGTAAATGTTATAGAGCCTTCCTTCCTTTATCTCTTTATCATCTAGACTGATCAGTAACATTGTCTTTTTGTGATGCTGATTCTTTAAGAAATTCTGTTTATATAATTGGGTCATTAGTGGCATTGATATTTATCAATAACATTTGATAAACTGGTAACCCACATCCTTCACTGGAGATTCCTTGATGCCAGTAAAGGGTTCTTGATCCAAGAAATTGGATCTAATCTTCCCTTCCTTAGATTGAAACTGATTGCTTCCCATTCCCACAGGTACTGTATGACACCTATAGGTTTTGTTCTCTCCCATGAAAAAAATAATAATTATAATGCTGCAACCCACTAATTAAATTTATTTCACCTTTTTTTGGGGGGTAGGATGACAGTGCTCTTCTTTGCACTCTCTGGACTGGACCTTCTAGATGGCCTGCAGGAAATATCCAAAAAGGAAAGAGAGCACATTGTTGACTGGATATACTCCTTACAAATAGTACCAACAGATGACAAAGGTAAGGCTGCTATAAGATTACAGATGCTGAGGTAATGACAAGTCATAGCAGAATAACGAAAAAATTAATGGAGAAAGGAATTTCTGAGAACACTTTTTCTAAGAAATGGCTTATCATTGCCTTGGAATGCAATGGCTGGGGCCTTCCCATGGTGGTGTGCCTGCAGCTGTGAAGACTAAGCATTACCCCTGGGTGTGTACAGTTTATGGAGACCTGTGTACTCCACTGCACCTCTCATTCCTGTTCTCCTAGAAGTTTAGCTTACCATTGGTGCTGTGGCTCGTTGTCGAGCAAAATGTTGCTGTGGGGGGGGGGGTAGATGTATGCTGTGGTGGGGAATAGAGGTGTGCTGTGGTGGGGTAGAGGTATGCTGTGGTGGGGAATAGAGGTGTGCTGTGGTGGGGAATAGAGGTGTGCTGTGGTGGGGAGTAGAGGTGTGCTCTGGTGGGGAATAGAGGTATGTTGTGGTGGGGGTAGAGATATGTTGTGGTGGGGTTGAGGTATGTTGCAGTGGGGTAGAGGTATGCTGTAGTGGGTAGAGGTATGTTGTGGTGGGGTAGAGGTATGTTATGGTGGGGGTAGAGGTATGTTATGGTGGGGGTAGAGGTATGTTGTGGTGGGGTAGAGGTTTGTCGTGGTGGGGTAGAGGTGTGCTGTAGTAGGGGTAGAGGTATGTTGTGGTGGGGGTAGAGGTATGTTGTGGTGGGGTAGGGGTATGCTGTCGTGGGGAATAGAAGTGTGCTGTGGTGGGGAGTAGAGGTGTGCTCTGGTGGGGAATAGAGGTATGTTGTGGTGGGGGTAGAGATATGTTGTGGTGGGGTAGAGGTATGCTGTGATGGGTAGAGGTATGCTGTGGTGGGGGTAGAGGTTTGTTGTGGTGGGGGTAGAGGTATGTTGTGGTGGGGGTAGAGGTATGTTGTAGTGGGGGTAGAGGTATGTTGTGGTGGGGTAGAGGTATGTTGTTGTGCAGGTAGAGGTATGTTGTGGTGGGGTAGAGGTGTGCTGTGGTGGAGAGAAGAGGTGTGCTGTGGTGGGGAGTCGAGGTGTGCTGAGGTGGGGAGAAGAGGTGTGATGTGATGGGGAGAAGAGGTATGCTGTGATAGGGAGAAGGTGTGCTGTGGTGCGGAGTAGAGGTATGCTGTGGTGGGGGAAGAGGTATGATGTGGTGGGTAGAGGTATGCTGTGGAAGGGGTAGAGGTATGCTATGGTGGGGGTAGAGCAATGCTGTGGTGAGGGTAGAGGTATGCAATGGTGGGGTAGTGGTATGCTGTGGTGGGTAGAGGTATGCTGTGGTGGCAGTAGAGGAATGTTGTGGTGGGGGTAGAGGTGTGCTGTGGTGGGGGTAGAGGTATGTTATGGTAGGAGTAGAAGTATGTTGTGGTGGCGATAGAGGCATGTTCTTCAAAGGTATGTTGTGGTGGGGGTACAGGTATGTTGTGGTGGGTAGAGGTATGCTATACTCGGGACAGAGGTATGTCGTGGTGGGGAATGGAGGTGTGCTGTGGTGGGGAATAGAGGTGTGCTCTGGTGGGGAATAGAGGTATGTTGTGGTGGGGGTAGAGGTATGTTGTGCTGGGGTAGAGGTATGTTGTGGGGGTAGAGGTGTGCTGTGGTGGGGGTAGAGGTTTGTTGTGGTGGGGTAGAGGTGTGCTGTGGTAGGGGTAGAGGTATGTTGTGGTGGGGGTAGAGGTATGTTGTGGTGGGGTAGGGGTATGCTGTCGTGGGGAATAGAAGTGTGCTGTGGTGGGGAGTAGAGGTGTGCTCTGGTGGGGAATAGAGGTATGTTGTGGTGGGGGTAGAGATATGTTGTGGTGGGGTAGAGGTATGTTGCAGGGGGGTCGAGTTATGCGGTGGTGGGTAGAGGTATGTTGTGGTGGGGGTAGAGGTATGTTGTGGGGGGTAGAGGTATGTTGTGGTGGGGGTAGAGGTATGTTGTGGTGGGGTAGAGGTATGTTGTTGTGCAGGTAGAGGTATGTTGTGGTGGGGTAGAGGTGTGCTGTGGTGGGTAGAGGTATGTTGTGGTGGGGGTAGAGGTATGTTGTGGTGGGAATAGAGGTATGTTGTGGTGGGGGTAGAGGTATGTTGTGGTGGGGTAGAGGTATGTTGTGGGGGGTAGAGGTATGTTGTGGTGGGGGTAGAGGTATGTTGTGGTGGGGTAGAGGTATGTTGCAGTGGGGTAGAGGTATGCTGTGGTGGGTAGAGGTATGTTGTGGTGGGGGTAGAGGTATGTTGTGGGGGGTAGAGGTATGTTGTGGTGGGGGTAGAGGTATGTTGTGGTGGGGTAGAGGTATGTTGCAGTGGGGTAGAGGTATGCTGTGGTGGGTAGAGGTATGTTGTGGTGGGGGTAGAGGTATGCTGTGGTGGGTAGAGGTATGTTGTGGTGGGGGTAGAGGTATGTTGTGGGGGGTAGAGGTATGTTGTGGTGGGGGTAGAGGTATGCTGTGGTGGGTAGAGGTATGTTGTGGTGGGGGTAGAGGTATGTTGTGGGGGGTAGAGGTATGTTGTGGTGGGGGTAGAGGTATGTTGTGGTGGGAATAGAGGTATGTTGTGGTGGGGGTAGAGATATGTTGTGGTGGGGTAGAGGTATGTTGCAGTGGGGTAGAGGTATGCTGTGGTGGGTAGAGGTATGTTGTGGTGGGGGTAGAGATATGTTGTGGTGGGGTAGAGGTATGTTGTGGTGGGGGTAGAGGTATGTTGTGGGGGGTAGAGGTATGTTGTGGTGGGGGTAGAGGTATGTTGTGGGGGGTAGAGGTATGTTGTGGTGGGGGTAGAGGTATGTTGTGGTGGGGTAGAGGTATGTTGCAGTGGGGTAGAGGTATGCTGTGGTGGGTAGAGGTATGTTGTTGTGCAGGTAGAGGTATGTTGTGGTGGGGTAGAGGTGTGCTGTGGTGGGGAGAAGAGGTGTGCTGTGGTGGGGAGAAGAGGTGTTTACCTGGAGTTTACCTGGAGAGAGTTCCAGGGGTCAACGCCCCCGCGGCCCGGTCTGTGACCAGGCCTCCTGGTGGATCAGAGCCTGATCAACCAGGCTGTTGCTGCTGGCTGCACGCAAACCAACGTACGAGCCACAGCCCGGCTGATCAGGAACTGACTTTAGGTGCTTGTCCAGTGCCAGCTTGAAGACTGCCAGGGGTCTGTTGGTAATCCCCCTTATGTGTGCTGGGAGGCAGTTGAACAATCTCGGGCCCCTGACACTTATTGTATGGTCTCTTAACGTGCTAGTGACACCCCTGCTTTTCATTGGGGGGATGGTGCATCGTCTGCCAAGTCTTTTGCTTTCGTAGTGAGTGATTTTCGTGTGCAAGTTCGGTACTAGTCCCTCTAGGATTTTCCAGGTGTATATAATCATGTATCTCTCCCTCCTGCGTTCCAGGGAATACAGGTTTAGGAACCTCAAGCGCTCCCAGTAATTGAGGTGTTTTATCTCCGTTATGCGCGCCGTGAAAGTTCTCTGTACATTTTCTAGTCGGCAATTTCACCTGCCTTGCAAGGTGCTGAGGTGGGGAGTAGAGGTGTGATGTGATGGGGAGAAGAGGTATGCTGTGATGTGGAGGTGTGCTGTGGTGGGGAGTAGAGGTATGTTGTGGTGGGGGAAGAGGTATGATGTGGTGGGTAGAGGTATGCTGTGATAGGGGTAGAGGTATGGTATGGTATGGGTAGAGCAATGCTGTGGTGAGGGTAGAGGTATGCAGTGGTGGGGTAGTGGTATGCTGTGGTGGGTAGAGGTATACTGTGGTGGCAGTAGAGGAATGTTGTGGTGGGGGTAGAGGTGTGCTGTGGTGGGGGTAGACGTATGTTATGGTGGGAGTAGAAGTATGTTGTGGTGGCGATAGAGGCATGTTCTTCAAAGGTATGTTGTGGTGGGGGTACAAGTATGTTGTGGTGGGTAAAGGTATGCTATACTGGGGATAGAGATATGTTGTGGTGGGGTAGACGTATGTTGTGGGAGTAGACGTATGTTGTGGGGTAGATTTATGTTGTGGTGGGGGTAGAGGTATGTTGTGGTGGGTAGAGATATACTGTACTGGGGGCAGAGGTATGCTGTGCTGGGGGTAGAGGTATGCTGTGGTGCGGTTGAGGTATGCTGTGGTGCATAGAGGTATGCTGTGCTGGGGTAGAGGTATGCTGTAGTGGGGATAGGGGTGTGGTGTGGTGGGGGTAGAGGCATGCTTTGGTGGGGTAGAGGTATGTTGTGGTGGTAGTAGAGTTATGTTGTGGTGGGCAGAGATATACTGTGCTGAGGGCAGAGGTATGCTGTGCTTGGGGTAGAGGTATGCTGTGATGGGGTTGAGGTATGCTATGGTGCATAGAGGTATGCTGTGCTGGGGTAGAGGTATGCTGTAGTGGGGGTAGAGGTGTGCTGTTGTGGGAGTAGAGGCATGCTTGGGTGGGGTAGAGGTATGCTGTGGTAGGGGTAGAGGTATGTTATAGTGGGTGTAGAGGTATGTTGTGGTGGGGGTAGAGGTGTGCTATGGTGGGGGTAGAGGCATGCTTTGGTGGGGTAGAAGTATGCTGTGGTGGGGGTAGAGGAATGTTGTGGTGGTGGTAGAGGTGTGCTGTGGTGGGGTAGAGGCATGCTGTGGTGTGGGTAGAGGTTTGTTATGGTGGGGGTAGATGTGTGCTGTGGTGGGGGTAGAGGTATGTTAGGGGGGGTAGAGTATGTTGTGGTGGGTAAAGGTATGATGTGGTGGGGGTAGAGGTATGCTGTGATGGGGATAGAGGTGTGTTGTGGTGGGGGTAGAGGTATTTTGTGGTGAGGTAAAAGTGTGTTGTGGTGGGGTAGAGGTATATTGTGGTGGGGGTAGAGGTATGTTGTGGTGGGTGTACAGGTGTGTTGTGGTGGGGATAGAGGTATGTTGTGGTGGGGTAGAGGCATGTTGTGGTGGGGCTAAAGGTATGTTGTGGTGGGTAGAGGTATGCTGTGCTGGAGTAGAGGTATGCTGTGCTGGAGTAGAGGTATGCTGTGCTGGGGTAGAGGTATGCTGTGCTGGGGGTAGAGGTATGTTGTTGTGGGGATACAGATATGTTGTGGTGGGGATAGAGGTATGTTGTGGTGGGGGTAGAGGTGTGCTGTGGTGGAGAGTAGAGATGTGCTGTGGTGGGGAGTAGAGGTATGTTGTGGTTTTGGAAGAGGTATGTTGTGGTGGGGGACAGAGGTATGTTGTGGTGGGGGTAGAGGTATGTTGTGGTGGGGGTAGAGGTATGTTGTGGTGGGGGTAGAGGTATGTTGTGGTGGGGGTAGAGGTATGCTGTGGTGGGGGTAGAGGTATGTTGTGATGGGGTAGAGGAATGCTGTTTTGAGGGTAGACATATACTGGGGTAGAGGTATGCTGTGATGGGGGTAGAGGTGTGCTGTGGTATGGAATAGAGGTGTGCTGTAGTGGGGAATAGAAGTATGTTGTGGTGGGGGTAGAGGTATGCTGTGGTGGGAGTAGAGGTATGCTGGGATGGGGTAGAGGTGTGCTGTGGTGGTGTAGAGGTGTGCTGTGGTGGGGAATAGAGGTATGTTGTGGTGGGGTAGAGACATGCTCTGGTGGGTGTAGAGATATGCTGTGGTGGGGGTAGAGGTGTGTTGTGGTTGGTTAGAGGTATGTTTTGGGGGATAGAGGTATGTTGTGTTGGGGGTACAGATATGTTGTGGTGGGGGTACAGGTATGCTGTGGTGGGGTAGAGGTATGTTGTAGGGGTAGAGGTATGCTGTGGTGGGTAGTTGTATGCTGCACTGGGGGTAGAGATATGCTGTGGTGGGGTAGAAGTATGTTGTGGTGGGGGTAATGGTATGTTCTGGTAGGGGTAGAGATATGTTGTGGTTGGAGTAGAGGTATGTTGTGGAGGGAGTAGATGTATGTTGTGGTGGGGGTAGAGATATGTTGTAGGGGTAGAGATATGCTGTGGTGGGTAGAGTTATGCTGTGGTGGGGGTAGAGGTATGCTGTGGTGGGGGTAGAGGTATGCTGTGGTGGGGGTAGAGGTATCTTGTGGTGGGGGTAGAGGTATCTTGTGGTGGGGGTAGAGGTGTGCTGTAGTGGGGGTAGAGGTATGCTGTGGTGGGGAATAGAGGTGTGCTGTGGTGGGGAATAGAGGTGTGCTGTGGTGGGGAGTAGAGGTGTTCTCTGTTGGGGAATAGAGGTATGATGTGGTGGGGGTAGAGATATGTTGTGGTTGGGTAGAGGTATGTTGCAGTGGGGTAGAGGTATGCTGTGGTGGGTAGGGGTATGCTGTGGTGGGGGTAGAGGTATGTTGTGGTGGGGGTAGAGGTATGTTGTGGTGGGGTAGAGGTATGTTGTGGTGGGGGTAGAGGTGCACTGTGGTGGGGGTAGAGGTATGTTGTGGTGGGGTAGAAGTTTGTTGTGGTGGGGTAGAGGTGTGCTGTGGTAGGGGTAGAGGTATGTTGTGGTGGGGGTAGAGGTATGTTGTGGTGGGGTAGGGGTATGCTGTCAAATTCAAATTCAAAGTTTATTCTCTATAAGGATTACAATGCTGAGTTTACAGAATTTGGTTATTGTGTGGTTTACATGTAGTAAAATAATAATTACAGAGTGTACCACTAGAACACCTAGCATGGCTAGGCATTTCGGGCAGACTTAAATTCGTGGGGAATAGAAGTGTGCTGTGGTGGGGAGTAGAGGTGTGCTCTGGTGGGGAATAGAGGTATGTTGTGGTGGGGGTAGAGATATGTTGTGGTGGGGGACAGGTATGTTGCAGTGGGGTAGAGGTATGCTGTGGTGGGTAGAGGTATGCTGTGGTGGGCATAGAGGTATGTTGTTGTGGGGGTCGAGGTATGTTGTGGTGGGGGTAGAGGTATGTTGTGTTGGGGTTGAGGTATGTTGTGGTGCAGGTAGAGGTATGTTGTGGTGGGGTAGAGGTGTGCTGTGGTGGGGAGAAGAGGTGTGCTATGGTGGGGAGAAGAGGTGTGCTGAGGTGGGGAGTAGAGGTGTGATGTGATGGGGAGAATAAGTAAGTAAGTAAGTTTATTCAGGTATACACAAATACAGTTACATAGAATTATCATACATAGCAGCATATGTGTAGAGAACCTAGGATAACCCAAAAAAGTCAGACATAGTGACTTATTTCCATTGGGGTCCTGTGGTGGGGGTAGAGGTATGCTCTGGAGGGGGTAGAGGTATGTTGTGGTGGGGATAGAGGTGTGCTGTGGTGGGGAGTAGAGGTGTGCTGTGGTGGGGAGTGGAGGTGTGCTGTGGTGGGGAATAGAGGTATGTTGTGGTGGGGTAGAGATATGCTCTGGTGGGTGTAGAGATATGCTCTAGTGGGGGAAGAGGTGTGTTGTGGTGGGTTAGAGGTATGTTGTGGTGGGGGTACAGATATGTTGTGGTGGGGCTACAGATATGTTGTGGTTTGTGTACAGGTATGCTGTGGTGGGGTAGAGGTATGCTGTGGTGGGGGTAGAGGTATGTTGTGGTGGGGGAAGAGATATGTTGTGGTGGGGGTAGATGTGTGGTGTGGTGGGGGTAGAGTTAGGTTGTGGTGGGGGTAGAGGTATGCTGTGGTAGGGGTAGAGGTATGTTGTTGTGGGGAGTAGAGGTGTGCTGTGGTGGGGTAGAGTTAAATGTATATTTCTTGTAAAAAAAAAAAATTAATTTTAATACAGTGGACCTTCGACATTCGATAAATCCGACATTCGATGCATTTTAACGCAAAAAATTCGCCTCAACATTCTATGGAAAACCCGAAATTCGATACGATTCATACGAGATGTGTCCATGTGTGGCCTGAACTGCCCTGTGTGTGCCAGTGTTTACAAGCCAGCCAGTGTGCGTGCATATAAGGATACATTCGGTACATTCCATATTATCCATATTATCACTGTTTTTGGTGCTTGTTTCTGCAAAATAAGTAACCATGGGCCCCAAGAAAGCTTTTAGTGCCAACCCTTCGAGATAAAAGGTGCTAATGACTACTGAAATGAAGAAAGAGATAATTGCAAAGTACGAAAGTAGAGTGCGTGTGTCGGAGTGCATGATGATTTGGTAAAGAAATTGCCTGCAACTAGTAGTGATGTGAGTGAATTTAAGGCCAGCAAAGGTTGGTTTGAAAGATTTAAGAATCGTAGTGGCATACACAGTGTGGTAAGGCATGGTGAGGCTGCCAGTTCAAGTCCTAATGGAAGGGGATTCCCCTTCTAAACACTAACACCATCCACACTCTCCCCTTCTCCCATCCCATCAATCATCACTAGATCTTCATTAAAGGTAAGTGTCAATTATTGTTGGGGACCCACAAACTGAAAAAAACCAAGAATATTGTTCTAACTAAACCTCATGAAACACCACTGTATCCCACTGATACAGCTAGCAAGATAAACGACTTCTTCTCAAACATAGGATCTAATCTCGCCAGTAAAATCCCACGTACCAATGCCCGTGCCGGGGACTACCTATATGGGAATTTCCCAAATTCCTTCTATCTTGTACCAACTAAGCCCACGGAAGTCACCACGATCATAAAGTCACTTAAAAATAACTCGGGGAATCTGTCTCATGTCCCACCATTATTGTACAAGCAAGCAGCCCATGTCCTTTCGCATGCTATTACATTACTTTTTAACAAGTCACTAGAAACTAGCACTTTCCCGACACTACTCAAGACAGCAAGGGTTACACCAATACATAAAGGTGGTGACCCTACAGACATAAACAACTATAGGCCAATATCAAACTTACCATTGCTATCCAAAATCTTCCAGAAACTCGTGCACAGGAGACTATATTCATTTATAACGTCACAAAACATACTCAACCCCTGCCAATTTGGATTCAGGAAAAACAAAAGCACTAATGATGCAATTATAAAAAAGCTTGACCTGCTTTACAAAGCAATGGAAAATAAGGAATATTCGCTAGGAATTTTTATTGACCTAAGAAAAGCGTTTGGCACAGTAGACCACGGCATCCTACTCCACAAACTTGACCACTATGGTATAAGAGGCCATGTGCTTGCATATTTTAAATCCTACCTTTCTAATAGGTATCAGTATGTCACCATTAAAGACACAGCCTCATCAATATGGCCACTTGATACTGGAGTTCCACAGGGAAGTGCCCTTGGACCCCTGCTCTTCCTCATTTACATCAATGATCTTCCAAACGTATCCCAACACCTGAAACCCATTCTCTTTGCTGACGACACGACTTATGTCATCTCCCACCCTAATCGTGCCACCCTCGACACCATTGTTTACGAGGAGCTGCTCAAAATATCGACTTGGATGACAGCCAATAAACTTACACTTAACGCTGGCAAAACCTACTATATTATGTTTGGTAGCAGAGCAGGTGTTGCGCAACTTAACATTAAGATCGACAACACTCTAATTGCCAGACATAATGAGGGCAAATTCCTTGGCCTATACCTCGACAACAACCTAAACTTCAGCACCCATATCCAACACATAACAAAAAAAGTATCCAAAACGGTGGGGATCCTCTTCAAGATACGATACTACATACCGCAAACTGCCCTTCTCACACTATACCATTCACTTATATATCCATACCTCACCTATGCTATCTGTGCTTGGGGTTCAACTGCAGCAACACACCTAAAGCCAATAATAACCCAACAAAAAGCCACAGTAAGAATAATCACTAAATCCCATCCCTGGCAACACACCCCCCCACTCTTCATAGATCTAAACTTACTCCCTGTTCAGAACATCCACACTTAGTACTGTGCAATCTATATCTACAGGACCTTAAATTCCAATATTAACCTTGACCTAAAATGCTTTCTTGATAGTTGTGACAGGATCCACAGGCATAACACCAGACACAAACATCTCTATGACATTCCCCGTGTTCGACTAAACCTTTACAAAAATTCAGTGTATTTCAAAGGACCTAAAATCTGGAACACCCTACCTGAAAACTCTAGAACTGCAGACACATTCATCACTTTCAAAACTACAGTTAGAAAACATCTTATCTCCCTGATCCACCCCGACAACTAACTACATGATAACCACCTGGTAGTTCAAAATTACACTCACTCACCCACTGACTATAAACCCAGAAATACTAATCTTAATCTTGAAATAATAAATCCTAACTAGTCATAAGTTTGCCTATGTTACTCAAATATAAACACCTTGTATTGTGCCAAAACAAAAGCATTCACATTGCTAAATTCAAAATTATGATGCAGTCAATTAGCCTTAATACTATAATCTGTATGGACTTAATGTTAAGAATTAATCTAAGTCTGCTCGAAATGCCTAGCCATGCTAGGTGTCCTAGTGGCCCCCACTGTAATTAGTATTTTATAACATACCTCTGGACAACAGTTTTGGTAATCCCGCACCTCCTCCTAACTTCCAAACTACGAATTCTCTGCATTATATTCACACCACACATTGCCCTCAGACATGACATCTCCACTGCCTCCAGCCTTCTCCTCGCTGCAACATTCATCACCCACGCTTCACACCCATATAAGAGCGTTGGTAAAACTATACTCTCATACATTCCCCTCTTTGCCTCCAAGGACAAAGTTCTTTGTCTCCACAGACTCCTAAGTGCACCACTCACTCTTTTTCCCTCATCAATTCTATGATTCACCTCATCTTTCATAGACCCATCCGCTGACACGTCCACTCCCAAATATCTGAATACGTTCACCTCCTCCATACTCTCTCCCTCCAATCTGATATTCAATCTTTCATCACCTAATCTTTTTGTTATCCTCATAACCTTACTCTTTCCTGTATTCACCTTTAATTTTCTTCTTTTGCACACCCTACCAAATTCATCCACCAATCTCTGCAACTTCTCTTCAGAATCTCCCAAGAGCACAGTGTCATCGGCAAAGAGCAGCTGTGACAACTCCCACTTTGTGTGTGATTCTTTATCTTTTAACTCCACGCCTCTTGCCAAGACCCTCGCATTTACTTCTCTTACAACCCCATCTATAAATATATTAAACAACCACGGTGACATCACACATCCTTGTCTAAGGCCTACTTTTACTGGGAAAAAATTTCCCTCTTTCCTACATACTCTAACTTGAGCCTCACTATCCTCGTAAAAACTCTTCACTGCTTTCAGTAACCTACCTCCTACACCATACACTTGCAACATCTGCCACATTGCCCCCCTATCCACCCTGTCATACGCCTTTTCCAAATCCATAAATGCCACAAAGACCTCTTTAGCCTTATCTAAATACTGTTCACTTATATGTTTCACTGTAAACACCTGGTCCACACACCCCCTACCTTTCCTAAAGCCTCCTTGTTCATCTGCTATCCTATTCTCCGTCTTACTCTTAATTCTTTCAATTATAACTCTACCATACACTTTACCAGGTACACTCAACAGACTTATCCCCCTATAATTTTTGCACTCTCTTTTATCCCCTTTGCCTTTATACAAAGGAACTATGCATGCTCTCTGCCAATCCCTAGGTACCTTACCCTCTTCCATACATTTATTAAATAATTGCACCAACCACTCCAAAACTATATCCCCACCTGCTTTTAACATTTCTATCTTTATCCCATCAATCCCGGCTGCCTTACCCCCTTTCATTTTACCTACTGCCTCACGAACTTCCCCCACACTCACAACTGGCTCTTCCTCACTCCTACAAGATGTTATTCCTCCTTGCCCTATACACGAAATCACAGCTTCCCTATCTTCATCAACATTTAACAATTCCTCAAAATATTCCTTCCATCTTCCCAATACCTCTACCTCTCCATTTAATAACTCTCCTCTTCTATTTTTAACTGACAAATCCATTTGTTCTCTAGGCTTTCTTAACTTGTTAATCTCACTCCAAAACTTTTTCTTATTTTCAACAAAATTTGTTGATAACATCTCACCCACTCTCTCATTTGCTCTCTTTTTACATTGCTTCACCACTCTCTTAACTTCTCTCTTTTTCTCCATATACTCTTCCCTCCTTGCATCACTTCTACTTTGTAAAAACTTCTCATATGCTAACTTTTTCTCCGTTACTACTCTCTTTACATCATCATTCCACCAATCGCTCCTCTTCCCTCCTGCACCCACTTTCCTGTAACCACAAACTTCTGCTGAACACACTAACACTACATTTTTAAACCTACCCCATACCTCTTCGACCCCATTGCCTATGCTCTCATTAGCCCATCTATCCTCCAATAGCTGTTTATATCTTACCCTAACTGCCTCCTCTTTTAGTTTATAAACCTTCACCTCTCTCTTCCCTGATGCTTCTATTCTCCTTGTATCCCATCTACCTTTTACTCTCAGTGTAGCTACAACTAGAAAGTGATCTGATATATCTGTGGCCCCTCTATAAACATGTACATCCTGAAGTCTACTCAACAGTCTTTTATCTACCAATACATAATCCAACAAACTACTGTCATTTCGCCCTACATCATATCGTGTATACTTATTTATCCTCTTTTTCTTAAAATATGTATTACCTATAACTAAACCCCTTTCTATACAAAGTTCAATCAAAGGGCTCCCATTATCATTTACACCTGGCACCCCAAACTTACCTACCACACCCTCTCTAAAAGTTTCTCCTACTTTAGCATTCAAGTCCCCTACCACAATTACTCTCTCACTTGGTTCAAAGGCTCCTATACATTCACTTAACATCTCCCAAAATCTCTCTCTCTCCTCTGCATTCCTCTCTTCTCCAGGTGCATACACGCTTATTATGACCCACTTCTCGCATCCAACCTTTACTTTAATCCACATAATTCTTGAATTTACACATTCATATTCTCTTTTCTCCTTCCATAACTGATCATTTAACATTACTGCTACCCCTTCCTTTGCTCTAACTCTCTCAGATACTCCAGATTTAATCCCATTTATTTCCCCCCACTGAAACTCTCCTACCCCCTTCAGCTTTGTTTCGCTTAGGGCCAGGACATCCAACTTCTTTTCATTCATAACATCAGCAATCATCTGTTTCTTGTCATCCGCACTACATCCACGCACATTTAAGCAACCCAGTTTTATAAAGTTTTTCTTCTTCTCTTTTTTAGTAATTGTATACAGGAGAAGGGGTTACTAGCCCATTGCTCCCGGCATTTTAGTCGCCTCATACGACACGCATGGCTTACGGAGGAAAGATTCTTTTCCACTTCCCCATGGACAATAGAAGAAATAAAAAAGAACAAGAGCTATTTAGAAAAAGGAGAAAAACCTAGATGTATGTATATATATATATGCATGTGCGTGTCTGTGAAGTGTGACCAAAGTGTAAGTAGGAGTAGCAAGATATCCCTGTTATCTTAGCGTGTTTATGAGACAGAAAAAGAAACCAGCAATCCTACCATCATGCAAAACAGTTACAGGTTTTTGTTTCACAGTCATCTGGCAGGACGGTAGTACTTCCCTGGGTGGTTGCTGTCTACCAACCTACTACCTAGAATTTTATAACATGTAAACCACAAAATACCCAAAACCTGTAAACCCCACATTGTAACCATTATAGAGAATAAACTTGAATTGAATTGAAATATTGTTATTGTTGTTATTGTAATTATTCTATTGCATTAAACTTAATATTTCATGTGGTAAAATTTTTTTTTTCATACTTTTGGGTGTCTTGCACAGATTAATTTGATTTCCATTATTTCTTATGGGGAAAATTAATTCGACTTTCGATATTTTCGACATTCGATGGCTCTCAGGAACAGATTAATATCGAATGTCGAGGGTCCACTGTACTTTTGGGTGTCTGGAACGGATTAATTGGATTTACATTATTTCTTATGGGGAAAATGAATTTGGAAATCATCAAATTCGGCTTTAGTCACACTCTCTGGAATGGATTAATTACAATAACCGAGGGTCCACCGTATTATGAAATCTGACGACTTCGATATCCAGGGTTCCACTGTATATATATGCCTGATAACATGTTTACAATATCGTATATGAATTTACAAAACAACAAAAAATTAAAATGCACATACGTTGCTCTCATTGCTTACCTTAAAATATTTGAGGTCTTAATGTAGGGTGAGAGGTGAGCAGTATTTTTTGTAGGAAGTCAGGTGTGGTAGCCCGCCAGCTACCACACCTCACAGTTATTTTTGTTTGCTTTACTATGATTGTATATATTTTGCTTATATTATATATTGCGTATTTCTTATATACAGGAAGTCCTCATTTAATGTCGTTTCATTATAATGTCATTGAGAAAAAGAAATCAATTCCCAGCCAGAAATGGAAAATATAATAAGACTTTTAAATATCTGGGTGGAAGACATGCATTGGACATGTTCGTCAAAGCCCATACAAATACAGTGGAACCTTGACTTACGAGTTTAATCCATTCCAGGAGCTAGCTCGTAGCTCAATTTACTTGTATATCACATTAATTTTCCTCATTTAAATTAACTGAAAAGTCATTAATTCGTTCATGCACTCTGGACAGACGAGAAAAAATACTTGAATATGACGCTATTATCAACTGTACTGCTTATTTATCTGTCACAATTCATCTAGTATAACATAATAAACAACATACAGTGGACCCCCGGTTAACGATATTTTTTCATTCCAGAAGTATGTTCAGGTGCCAGTACTGACCGAATTTGTTCCCATAAGGAATATTGTGAAGTAGATTAGTCCATTTCAGACCCCCAAACATACACGTACAAACGCACTTACATAAATACACTTACATAATTGGTCGCATTGGGAGGTGATCGTTAAGCGGGGGTCCACTGTATTTAGCACAGAAACATGATATATACAGGAAGGCCCCACTTATATGGCTGGTTAGATTCCAGGCTACCGCCGTAAAGCGGAAACCGCCGTAAAGTGGAACACCCTTTTTTTCCACTTACAAATGCATACAAACACTAGATAACAAGTTTACACTAACATATATTAAGTTAGCAATAGAACAAGGCATCAAAAACCAATAAAAAAGTACAATACACACATAGTGCACTCATTACTTACCTTAAAATATTTATAGTCTTAATCTAGGGTGAGACAAGTAGTATTTATTGTAAGAAATCAAGTCTGGTATGTATGGTAGTCAGCCAGGCTACCATACCAGGCCACCCCACCCACACATACAATTCTATGATATTTAAGCATCCCAGAGCGATAAAATGTATATACAGTTCACTCATTACTTACCTTAAAATATAGGGTAAGATGAGTAGTATTGAAGTAGGTTTTGTCAATGTTTAGTGTAAGTTTGTTAGTCCTCATCCAGGTAGATATTTTCTGTAATTCGGTATTTACAGTATTGGCTAGCGTGACTGGGCTCGGGTGGGAGAAGACGTATGTAGTGTCATCTGCAAATAGTGTGGGTTTGAGTAATTGCGAAGCATTTGGTAGGTCATTTATGTATAGGAGAAAGAGAAGAGGGCCAAGGACACTTCCCTGTGGGACACCAACTGTAATTGGTTGTGCAGAAGAGTTTGCCCCAATACACATATTGGCTTCTGTTGCTGAGGTATGACTTGAGGTAGTTGAGGGAGTGCCCTCTTATACCATAGTGTGACAATTTTACGTGGAGCAAGTCATGGTTAACTGTATCAAAAGCTTTACGTAAGTCAATGAAGATCCCCAGTGGGACTTCTTTTTTCTCTATTGCAGTGTATATATGTTCTAGCATGTGTATAATAGCATCATTAGTATTTTTATTTGGCCTGAATCCAAATTGGCAGGGGTTGAGTATGTTTTGGGAGATAAGGTAGGAGTAGATTCGTTTATGAATTAATTTTTCGAAGATTTTTGAGAGAGGGTGTAAGTTGGATATTGGCCTATAGTTATTCAACTCTGTTTGGTCTCCTCCTTTGTGGATCGGGGTGACCCTTGCTATTTTGAGTACTGTAGGGAAGGTGGAGGATTCAATGGATTTGTTAAAGAGTGTTGCAATGATTGGTGATAGCACTTGTGACACTTTCTTGTATATAAAGGGTGGTAAGGTATTTAAATCTCCTGCCTTGTTTTTTAGCGTGTTGATAATAAGGGAGACTTCGTATGGGTTAGTCGGAGCTAGGAACAGTGTGTTCGGGTAGTTGCCAGTGAGGTAGTCATTTGGTGGGGTATCTGAGCTTGGGATTTTATTGGCAAGGTTTTGTCCTATAGTGGAGAAGAAGTCATTGAGTCTGTTTGCTGTTTCTGTTGGTGGGAGTTGGGGTTCATCTGATTTTGCTAATTTTATTTCGCTATTTCGTGATATCTTTTTTGTTCCTAGAATTTCTGATAGGGTTTTCCAGGTCTTTTTTATATCACCTCGTAAGTTGGATAATCTGTTCTCATAATACAATTTTTTTGCCCTTCTTATCAGGCTGGTTAGGATTGACGAGTAACGTTTTGTTTGGTCTCTGGTTATGTGACCCATTCTGTACTGTTTTTCATATTGGTGTTTTGTATTTATGGATTTGAGAATGCTGGGTGTTGATATTTAAGCATCCCAGAGCGATAAAATGTATATACAGTCCACTCATTACTTACCTTAAAATATTTGTAGTCTTAATGTAGGGTCAGGAGTAAGTAAATGAGATAAAACGAATAAATGAGAGAGAGAAAGAATGAGTGCATGAGAGAGGACAGGTGCAGAGTTATGTAAACAAACCAGGCGAAGGTAAGTTTTGTAAACGAAGTGTACACGTCTGGTTTGTGTACAAGTTACATTGTGTACAGGTTGTCTCTACATTGATACGGTAGAATAAATAAAGAAGAACACTCCCATTCTCATGTAACATCATTTTGAGAAGAAATGATGCTCTGAGTGAAGGCAATGGAAATAAGTCACTCTGACTTTTTTGGGTTATCCTAAGTTCTCTACACATATGTTGTTATGTATGATAATCTATGTAACTATTTGTGTATACCTGAATAAACTTACTTACATTCATACGAAAGGAATAATTTTCTACAGTTACCCCCAGTAATACATTTTCTCTTATGTTAGATTAGAGAAAATGTTATTCTTGGCATCACTTGTACAAGTTATCTGGCTATCACATCTCATATTTATGTTTATTTATTCTATTGTAGGGTGTATTTATCATCTTTTTATGTTATGTATCGTGTTTATTATATAATTTTGAAAAAAATATCATGGATGGATTAATGAAAATGTGTATATTAACGTAATACAGTGGACCCCCGGTTAACGAACTTTTTTCATTCCAGTAGTATGTTCAGGTGCCAGTACTGACCGAATTTTTTCCCATAAGGAATATTGTGAAGTAGATTAGTCCATTTCAGACCCCCAAACATACACGTACAAACGCACTTACATAAATACACTTACATAATTGGTCGCATTTGGAGGTGATCGTTAAGCGGGGGTCCACTGTATACAACATTTAATGAGACTCGGTGATTATTATTATTATTATTATTTCTAATATGGCGTCACTTGTGCAAGTCGTCTGCTACCACATCTCATATTTATGTTTATTTATTCTATTGTGGGGTGTATTTATCATCTTTTTATGTTATGTATCGTGTTTATTATATAATTTTGAAAAAATATCATAGATGGATTAATGAAAATGTGTATTTAACGTAATATACGACATTTAAATGAGACTCGATGATTATTATTATCATTACTAATATGACGTCTGGAGACATAAGACACTCTTACTGATTTTAATGTGTACCTGCATGCCAGCACAGTATGTAAGTTTATTTAAGTACAGGTATACATAAGTATAATTATCAGAGTATATATAAAATATGAAATAACTTTTAAAAACATTTGAAATTTTGGAGTTTCCAGACAAAATGGAGAGACTTAGTGCTTACTGAGCTCACAAAGAATGTAAACAAACAGGGTGCGGCGCGGTGACCGTATTAGAAAGTCAGGTGGGGGAGCCGTATACTTAGTTTTGGTCATAATTTGAAATGACTGTATTAGCGGAACGCCGTAAAGTGAAACGCCATAAAGCGGGGCCCTCCTGTACTCTAGAATGAATAAAATAGGCCATAGTATGGTGGCAGAGGCAGCAGCGGCAGAAGCGTCAGCCATTTCTGTCACAGTTTGACCATAGTATCTTCCTATGTTTTTACTGTAAGAGAAAACAGAGTATTTTTGAGGCTAACTGCAGTAGATGACTAGGACCTATGGTTAGAAAAAAAAATTTGGCCAAATGACTGTAAAAAAAATGCAAACAAGCATGAGAGAACTGCCCCCACAGTGATGTAAACATGTTTACTGCTGACCAGCTGTGCCAACTAGCAGAAGCAATCTGAATTATTATTGCATACGTATTATGCATTACTATTATTATTATTAATATAGGGAACTGAAGCTTTATCATTATTATAATAATTATTATTAATTTAGGGAACTGAAGCTCTATTGTTAATAATAATAATAATAATAATATTATTATTATTATTATTATTATTATTATTATTATTATTATTATTATTATTAGGGAACTGAAGCTTTATTATTATTATTATTACTATTATTACTAATTTAGGGAACTGAAGCTCTGCCGTTATAATAATTTATTAGTAGTAATATATTATTATTATTTTTATTATTATTATGATTTTTATTGTTATTATTAATTTAGGGAACTGAAGTTCTATCATTATTATTATTATTAATTTAGAGAACTGAAGCTCTATTGTTATTATAATAATACAGTAGACTGCCATTGAAGAATTGCTGCACAGTTTTATGTAACACACTGTATAATTAATTTAACATGGTTCAGTTTGTGGGAAGAAAAAAAAAATTCTCTTGCTCAAGCTGCTGCCTTGTTGTGTAGCAGCCGGGGAGCCCTCCCCTACCACTCCCCGACACCACCCCCCACCATCCCCTACCACTCCCCGACACCACCCCCCACCATCCCCTACCACTCCCAGACACCACCCCCCCACCATCCCCTACCACTCCCCGACACCACCCCCAACCATCCCCTACCACTCCCAGACACCACCCCCCACCATCCCCTACCACTCCCCGACACCACCTCCCGCCATCCTCTACCACTCCCCGACACCTCCCCCCACCATCCCCTACCACTCCCCGACACCACCCCTCACCATCCCCTACCACTCCCAGACACCACCCCCACCATCCCCTACCACTCCCCAACACCACCCCCCACCATCCCCTACCACTCCCCGACACCACCCCCACCATCCCCTACCACTCCCAGACACCACCTCCCACCATCCCCTACCACTCCCCAACACCACTTCCCACCATCCCCTACCACTCCCAGACACCACCCCCCACCATCCCCTACCACTCCCCGACACCACTTCCCACCATCCCCTACCACTCCCAGACACCACCCCCACCATCCCCTACCACTCCCCGACACCACCCCCCCCACCATCCCCTACCACTCCCCGACACCACCCCCCACCATCCCCTACCACTCCCAGACACCACCCCCTGCCATCCCCTACCACTCCCAGACACCACCTCCCGCCATCCCCTACCACTCCCCGACACCACCTCCTGCTATCCCCTACCACTCCCTGACACCACTTCCCACCATCCCCTACCACTCCCTGACACCACCCCCCTCCATCCCTTACCACTCCCCGACACCACCTCTCACCATCCCCTACCACTCCCTGACACCACCTCCCACCATCCCCTACCACTCCTTGACACCACCTCCCGCCATCCCATACCACTCCCCGACACCACTACCCACAATCCCCGACCCCTCCCAGACACCACCCCCACCAGCCCCTACCACTCCCAGACACCACCCCCCACCATCCCCTACCACTCCCAGACACCACCCCCCACCATCCCCTACCACTCCCAGACACCACTCCCCACCATCCCCTACCACTCCCCGACACCACTTCCCACCATCCCCTACCACTCCGCTACACAACCTTTCGCCATCCCCTACCACTACCTGACGCCACCTCCTGCCATCCCCTACCACTCCTCGACACCACCTCCTGCCATCCCCTACCACTCCCCGACACCACTCCCCACCATCCCCTACCACTCCCAGACACCACCCCCCACCATCCCCTACCACTCCCCAACACCACCCACCACCATTCCCTACAAGGCAGCTGTGTTTGTCAATTATGTTATGATATTTTAATTACTATATCTTGTATCTGCCAAGCAGTCATGACACCCAGTAGCCATACCAGTGTTGCTGAAAGTGGCACGAAGAGGTATAAGCACTTAAGTCTTAGAATTAACAGAGATATTAGACAAGTGATAACTGAAGTGTTACATTGTACACAGAAAAAGAGGTTAACATGAGTTTGTGTGACTGAATTGACTGACTGACTTACTGAGTGAATTTCTGAGTGACTTGACTGAATGACTTACTGAGTGACTTGACTGACTTACTGAATGACTTGACTTACTGAATGACTTGACTGACTTACTGAGTGACTTGGCTGACTTACTGAATGACTTGACTGACTTACTGAGTGACTTGACTGACTTACTGAGTAACTTGACTGACTTACTGAATGACTTGACTGACTTGCTGAATGACTAGACTGACTTATTGAATGACTTGACTGGCTTACTAAGTGACATGACTGACTTACTGAGTGACTTGACTGACTTACTGAATGACTAGACTGACTTATTGAATGACTTGACTGGCTTACTGAGTGACATGACTGACTTACTGAATGACTTGACTGACTTACTGATTGACTTTACTGTTGCGAATAAGAAATTTTTTTAAGGAACTTCAGAATGTGGCCTATTACCATTTATTTCTTATGCAACAAGATTTTTGGATCCGAGTTATTTAAAGGTATTTTAGAGTCTAGGGGAAATAATTTCAACTGGGAAACTCCATAGAATAATATTCAAATTTATTAAAGTATTTAAATACAATACTTTATCTTCTCTTTATAGTTAATGTAACTTAATACTTTGTACAATAAATTTACCATATACAGCAGGGCCCCACTTTACGGCGTTTCGCTTTACGGCGTTCCGCTAATACGGACATTTCAAATTATGACCAAAACTCGCTATACGGCTCCCCCACCTGTCTTTCTAATACGGTCACAGCGGCCCACCGAGTTTGTTTACATTCTCCCTGAGCACATCTCCTTATTATGTCTGGAAACTTTCCAAAATTTCAAGTGTTTTAAAGTTATTGTATATTTTATATGTATTGTACTTGATAATTAAACTTGTGTACACCTGTACCTAAATAAACTTACACACTGTGCTGGCATGTAGGTTCACATTAAAATCACTAAGAGTCTCTCTACTCTTGATGCAATAATAATAATAATAATAATAATAATAATAATAATAATAATAATAGTAATAATAATCTCTTGGGCGCATTAATGTCGCATATTACGTTAATATAGACATTTCCCTTAATCTATCTATGATATTTTTTTCAAAATTATATAAGAAACACATTATGTAACACACAAACATGATACATGCACCCACAGTATAAAAATTTATACAAATATATATGAGATGTTTACCAAACGGTTTGTAGGAGTGTCGGAAGAATTACGTTTTCTCTAGCCCGTCACCTGTTACTAGGGATAACTGTAGAAAAATATTCCTTTCGTATGCCTTCACTTTGTAGCTATAATTCTGTACTAACTTGTACACAGTGTAAGAGTATTTGTTTCGTGATTTAATTATTATAATAATAATAAAAAATATTATAAGGTAAAAGTTTCACAAACTCTTACAAATGTACATGAATGAACTAAAACTGGACACGTATTAATACCGTCTATTTCGCTTGACCGAGTGATCGTCCACAACTTGTTCAGTTTGTTTGTTTACGCTGTCTTAGCTCGGTGTATCATTAAATGTTGTATATTACGTTAATATACACATTTTCATTAATCCATCCGTGATATTTTTTTCAAAATTATATAATAAACACGATATATAACATAAATACATAACATATGTGTAGAGAACCTAGGATAACCCAAAAAAGTCAGAGTGACTTACTTCCATTGCCTTCACTCAGAGCATCATTTCTTCTCAAAATGATGTTACATGAGAATGGGAGTGTTCTTCTTTATTTATTCTACCGTATCAATGTAGAGACAACCTGTACACAATGTAACTTGTACACAAACCAGACGTGTACACTGTTTGTTTACAAAACTTACCTTCGCTTGGTTTGTTTACATAACTCTGCGCCTGTCCTCTCTCATGCACTCATTCTTTCTCTCTGGTATGGTAGCCCAGCTGACTACCATACATACCACACTTGATTTTTTACAATAAATACTACTCATCTCACCCTATATTTTAAGGTAAGTAATGAGTGAACTGTATATACATTTTATCGCTCTGGGATGCTTAAATATCATAGAATAGTATGTGTGGGTGGGGTGGCCTGGTATGGTAGCCTGGCTGACTGCCATACATACCACACTTAATTTCTTACAATAAATGCTACTTGTCTCACCCTAGATTAAGACTATAAATATTTTAAGGTAAGTAATGAGTGCACTATGTGTGTATTGTACTTTTTTATTGTTTTTTGATGCCTGGTTCTATTGCTAACATAATATATGTTAGTGTAAACTTGTTATCTAGTGTTTGTATGCATTTGTAAGTGGAAAAAAATGGTGTTCCACTTTACGGCGGTAGCCTGGAACCTAACCCGCCGTATAAGTGGGGCCCTCCTGTACATTTAGTTCAAAATCATGGAAATGTCACATTAATAAGGAAGTTTAATTATTCTTCCTGTAATTAAGTCTTCATTAACATTTACGTCTTTGTCTTAACAAGACTGTAAACTCAAAATACAGTGGACCCCCGGTTAACGAACTTTTTTCATTCCAGTAGTATGTTCAGGTGCCAGTACTGACCGAATTTTTTCCCATAAGGAATATTGTGAAGTAGATTAGTCCATTTCAGACCCCCAAACATACACGTACAAACGCACTTACATAAATACACTTACATAATTGGTCGCATTTGGAGGTGATCGTTAAGCGGGGTTCCACTGTACAAAAGGTACAAGATTTAACAAGACCTTTGAATCTGGCCATAAAGTATCTCTATGAATTACTGAACTGACCAAAAATATAAATATCAAAAGAATCTTTCAGAGCAATGAGGAACAAACTGAGTCAGCTTTAGAGTCCAATTCTCAAAACCATTCAACTGTACACCGTAAGAGCCAATATATGATCAGTTGTCAGGGCTAGAGCAGGGAGCAGACTGACTACTTGCCAGTCTGTTGACGCGTCATCAGGTTGGATCAGCTGACCCAAACGTCAGCCAGCCGGACATAAACAATTGAACAATTCACTGGATGGTTCCGAGACTTAAACTCTATATACACAAGAAATCCTACCTAACAATAATAATAAAATAATAGTGATAATAATAACAAAATAGTGATAATAACAAAATAGTGATAATAACAAAATAGCAATAATAACAAAATAGTGATAATAACAAAATAGTGATAATACCATGGTATTTTTCATATATTAACAGATAATAATATAACGCTGAAAGTCTCTGTTTTAGCTATAAACGGGGACTTTCGCGCTATAATATTAGGTGATGAACATATTCTCTTACAATAGTTAAATAACACAGGATGACCAATTTCGAAGATATAACACCCCCCCGTATGACAATAGGTCACAGTAGGGAGTGTGCAAGCGTCCTTGGTAATATCTCCTTTATAGTAAGCGTCCTCTTGGTAAATAAGGCAAGTTGTATGACGGAAGAATGGAGAAGAAAGAACTCGATCAGCATGGTTATTTGCCAGAGGATGAGCTTTTGGAACAATGGCTGGAAGAACTATCTGGAGTGGCTTCCATCACAATTCGAGAATAGGAGTCTCGGACATGACTGTCAGGGTCATCCATGTGGACTTAATACTTCGTCCCATCAACGAAATGGCTTTCATAGTCATACTGTCAATATAAAAGAAAATCATTAACACAAATATATAATATATATATAAATTAGGCTCTAAGAGTACTCATTTCTTAACTTTACATTTGAAGGTATACATTTTTTTTTTTTTTTTTTTTCAGGGGCGAGAAAGGGCATCAGCAATTATGTTAAGGGATCCACTTAAGTATTGAATACTAATCAGATAAGGTTGGATTCTCAGAGCCCACCTGAGGATCCGGGTATTCTTTGATTTCATAGAATTAATATAAATTAAAGGGATGTGATCAGAAAATACCATAATTTTATGGGGGGAGGTTCCCAGATAAATTTCAAAATGTTCCATAGATATTCCTAGGGCAAGAGCTTCTTTCTCTACAGTGGTGTAATTCTTTTGGTGACGTTTCAACTTTGAAGAAAAATAAGATATAGGATGCAAAATATCAGTAGAGGGGGATTTCTGAAGTAACACCGCCCCCACAGCATAACCGCTGGCATCGATGTGTAAATAGAAGGGTTGATTAAAGTCAGGACTTTTCAATACGGGTGACGAAGAAAGCAACCGCTTCAACCGATTAAAAGCTATCTCACAATCTTTCGTCCAGCAAAACTTCATCTTACTACTGGTTAACTCAGTAAGAGGAGATGCAACCTGAGAAAAATTAGGACAGAAACGTCGATAATAACCAGTCATTCCAAGGAACCTCTGTATAGACTTTCTATCTTGAGGGATAGGAAACTCGGCAATGGCCCTAACTTTTACATCAACAGGACGTACCTCACCCTGACCTATACAAAAACCGAGGTACAGTGGACCCCCGGTTAACGAACTTTTTTCATTCCAGTAGTATGTTCAGGTGCCAGTACTGACCAAATTTTTTCCCATAAGGAATATTGTGAAGTAGATTAGTCCATTTCAGACCCCCAAACATACACGTACAAACGCACTTACATAAATACACTTACATAATTGGTCGCATTTGGAGGTGATCGTTAAGCGGGGGTCCACTGTATTTAATCTTGGCTTGTCCAAACTGACACTTGGCTAAATTTATGGTGATGTTGTACTTTTCTAACTTCTTAAATAAGGTTTCCAGGCGAATTAAATGTTGCTCCCACTCATTGCTATATATAACAAGATCATCTAGATATGCATCCACTCCTTCTAAATCATTGGTCAGCAGGTTCATCAGGCGCTGAAAGGTAGAGGCCGCGTTACACAACCCGAAGGGCATAACACGATAATTGAATAATCCGCCTTGTATAGTAAATGCGGATATTTCTTGGGCTCGCTGGGTAAGCGGCACTTGGTAATAGCCCCTTAATAAATCCAGGCGGGTGACATAGGCGGCTCCTGATACTCTGTATATTAGTTCATCAATACAGGGTAGTGGGAAACCATCTGGTACCGTGAGAGCATTAACCTTATGATAATCAGTGCACATTCTAGAAGTTCCATCAGGCTTGGGAACTAATATACAGGGCGAGGCCACGGACTTTTACTCCGTTCTATGAGTCCATGGGACAACAAAAATTCTACTTCTTTGTTTAATGTTTCTTGTTTGAGTGGACTTGCCCTATAAGGTGACTGTTTGCAAGGCTTTGCTCCTTGTACATCTATGTCGTGAATTCCCAATGTACAACACCTAGGGACGTCATTGAATAAAACCTCATAATGTAATATCAAGTCTTTGATATCTTTTGCTTTCTTCAAATCAAGGTCCATAAGAAAGGTATTAAGAGATTGCAATGTCTCTGAATTTTTTAAATGTACTTCTATCGCTTTAGAGATGCTGGGCAGACTTACATTTTCAGTTTCAGCTAAAGGAAGAACTGTCGAAACTGGTACGATACTAGGGTGGTAAGCCTTAAGTTGGTTTATGTGATAAGTACGTTTTGCTTTTCTCTTTCCTGGAGTTTGTAGTACATAATTTACCTCATTGAGCCGCTCAATCACTTCCAAAGGACCTTCGTATCTAGGTTGCAGAGAGTGTCCAGGTAAGAATTTCTGTGCCATCACACTGTCACCTGGTTTGAAGAAACGAGAGCGTGTGTGTTTGTCATAACAATGCTTCATTTTGGATTGGGCCTTAGCTAAGTTTTTTGAGGCTAATTCCCTCAGTTGTGACAAATGCTTTTGCATTAGAATTGGAGTTGTTTTAAACGAGGGTTCTGATTTTCCAGTCCATGAATCTTTTAGTACGGCGAGGGGGCCACTTACTTGGTGTCCATAAATTAATTCAAATGGACTAAATTCAGTGCTTTCTTGTTCGCTTTCTCTTAAGGTGAACAAGAGGAATGGTATTCCTTCGTCCCAATCTCTGGAAAACTGCTCGCAGTACGCTCTCAACATTTATTTTAATGTTTGATGAAATCGTTCGAGGGCTCCTTGCGACTGAGGGTGATAAGCAACAGAAAATACGGACTTAATTCCGAGGCGAGATAAGGCATCACGAAACATCTTAGAGGTAAAATTTGAACCTTGATCGGATTGAATTATTCGGGGAATCCCCACCTGTGAGAAATTTTTTTGCAAAGCTCGAACAATGATGCGAGAATTAATTTTTCTCAAAGGGATAGCCTCCGGATATCGAGTAACGACATCCATAATTGTAAACAGATATTGATTCCCTTGTTTAGTCCTGGGTAACGGACCAACACAATCTATTATCAGGCATGAGAAGGGCTCACCACTGACGGGAATCGGAATGAGGGAGAACAGGTGGAGGTGTGTGCGAAGGTTTGCCGGTCACTTGGCAGACTTGACAACCTTTTAGATAGCTTTCCACAGTCTCCTTCATTCTGGGCCGATGAAAATGCTTGGCTATTTTGCCCAGCATTTTCTTTACTCCCAAATGTCCTCCCATGGGACTATGGTGGGCGAAACTAATAGCCAATTCTCTAAAGGTGCTAGGTAGCACTACTAGATGTTTGCTGGTAGACAGATGATCGTCGGAAGACAAAAGAGACTTTTCCTTTCTCATTAATATACCATTAGCAAGATAGTAACAATTGTCCAGGTCTTGGGCGTCGTCTCTTGTAATTTCTCTAGGATCAAGGAACTGATCCCTTATTAAATCTTCTTTCGATAGCATTTTAATATCAGAATCTTGAAAAGGGCCGATCATAGAATATTTCAGATATGAAGATCCGGGTTGTAAGGATCGGCTGAACAATAAATCAAGACCTAAATCTTCGCCTTCACTTAGGACTTCAGTTGATAAAGGATTTTGAGGCGCTCTCGACATTGCTCTAGTTATAACATTGAGAGGAAATAAGGTAGGAGCCTCTTTTCGAGCTTCTATGGCATAGTTAATGTCAGTAGAATTATCAATAACTAGAGGCTCTCGGCTTATACCCGGATAGTCTAGATCATTGCCTATGAGTAAGTCAACGCCCTGAATAGGAAAAGTTTCACTGGGTATACCTACCGACACAAAGCCAGTATAGGTTGGTGTTTGGATGTATATCCTGTGAAAAGGCACTCTTATAATGGTGCCTCCATAGACTTCTAATAAGACATCTAGCTTTGTGCGAGTCATATCACTTACAGGAAGTATGTCCTTCTTCAACAATGTTAAATAACTTCCAGTATCACGGAAGGAATTAATTTCAACTAATTGAGTCTCGTCTATTCCAACTTTCACTTTAGCAAAGTAGGGACTCATAGCTGAGTGAATATCTTTTTCTGAAACAGCTCTAGTATTGAGTCATCTAGAATGACTACTGATTCGTTCTTGTGAACCTTGTTCGGTACTAAGGTTCAGTTTCTTTTGAGTTGTCGATGAAGATATTACCTGAGTTGGGAAACGAAGTCGCTCGTTCCTGGTATCCCTCTCTAGCCAATAACAGTGTTTCCTTAAATGCCCTTTCTTATTACAATAAGTGCAGTTCAACTCACTGTTATGCCTTAGTGGTTTTGAACTTTTCCTAGAGTTAGATCTAAATTTATTATTAATGGGCGTGGAGGCATCATAGGAGGTCGGGCAAGGATTCTGTATGCGACGCATCTCTGTAAGATTGGATTGTCCTTTCTTAGGGGCATATTTAGTCACTGTTTCCTTACTTTTTGTTTCGCCAATCAATTGTTGAGATATTTCATAATTATCGGCGAGCGAGGCTGTTTCTAGTATATTTACTATGGGGCAACTAATCAAATACCTATGCAAGTCTTCTGGTAAATTATTATAGAAATCCTCATGCAGGATCAACTGGGAAAGACTTTCCATAGATTTACAGTTAGAAGCTCTACACCATCTCTCAAAAGCGATTTTCTTTTCACGTGCAAAATCTACATACGACTGAGTTGGCTGGCGTTTTAATGCTCTAAAGGTTTTTTGATAACTTACTGGGAGGAGATCATAAGCCTCTAGGATAGCCTTCTTAACGGAATCATAATCCACATATTTCTCAAAAGGTAACGTAACCGTACAACTTTGAGCTTTACCAGACAACGAAGTATGTAATAAGGTTGCCCAGTGTTGTTGGGGCCAGCTCATAGCACATGCTTGATTCTCAAAGACTTCAAAATAGGTATCTAAATCTCCGTCATTAAACCATGGAACCATAGATGCAGCTTTTTGTATATTGAAAGAATCATTTGAGAATTCAGTACATCTTTCACTCACATTACCTTGTTGTTATCTTATATAGCGGAGCGTTTCCCTTTGAAAGTCTTCTTCATTTAATTTACGCTGAGCCTCAATTTGAGCAGTCTGTAAAATAAATAGTCTCTCTAATTTCTCAAACTGACTTTGAGAAATATGCCCCTATGGTATCGAGAATGAGGGAATTGAACTGGCGGTATGTGGATATTCCTTTGGACGTGCACCTTGGTGAGGGGCAGGCTGACCATTAATAGGAATTCCTTCAGTAACGGGCGAATGCCGAACAGCGGCTGCACCCTGCAATACTTCATCTACTTTACTAGAGGCCAAAGTGGGACCTAATCTATCTGATTCAATTTCAAGATCAATTCTTTGAAATTGTTCTTCTAATACTTCGAATCTCGACTGGTAGCTTACTTGAGAAACTAAACTTTCAGAGTCAGAATCTCCTGCTACATGATGGTTAGAGGCCCCTGGAAACAATTTGTTTCTAATTATTGCCCTTACGGTATTGGCTGTGTAATATCTATCGTATGGTACTCCCAATTTACGGGCTATCTGCCAGCACGTTTGAAGTTTCAAGGAGTCCAGCTTTGACAATGTTAAATCTTCAAATAACTCTTTAACCCTTTGAGGGTCGACAGGCCCTCTCCGAAACTCGTTCTCAGGGTCGGCCAAATTTAAAAAAAAAAAAATTATTTTCTCTTATGAAAAGATAGAGAATCTTTTCCCGATCATAAAGACACCAAAAGTTTGAAATTTGATAGAAAACTTACGGAATTATGCTCTCGCAAAGTTAGCGGTCTCGGCGATGTTTACGCATCGGCGATTTTGCCCACTTTGAGCCCCATTTTCGGCCAATTTCGCTGTACTAGTCGACAAAAAACATGAATATTTCGCTAGAACTCCATTTTTTCTATCGAATGGGTGCAAGAAACCACCCATTTATGAAATTCAACTATCCAGTACAGTGGTCAGAATTTAGCAATTTTGCCAATTTCACACAAATTTCAAAAGATGCCAATTTCCGAATAGGGTCCAGAATAAACAAGAAAGACATTCCTGGCACTAAAATGACATTTCCTCTAGTCATTAGTCACGTCTCAAGGTCCCTCTTATATTCTTTTGCTTTCCATTTTGAATTTTTATTCTCACAAAAAATATAAGATTTACTGTTATGCAGACTACTGCATTAGTGTAAAAAATGGTATAAATATTATTGGTGCACTTGTGAAAGAATATTAGACTCACCAGTTGACGTGTATTGCACGCTTGGCACGATTTGTTTACTTTTGAAGTTTGGTAAAAATCGAACATTTCTGCTACTTTGAGCTCAATTTCAAGGCACCTTTCATTGTAAAACCAGCCAAAATCATCTCAATTTCTGTAATATGTCTTCCATTCTATAAAATGAGACCAAGAAAACTAGAATACAACAATAAATACCATACGAAAATACACTGCAAAGTCGCTGATTTATTCCAAAAAAAATGGTCAAAGTTTTTTTTTTCTCATTATGCACTGTGTTCTGCAGGATTTTTTTTAGACTGTGCACACTGACCACATAGACCCATTCTTTCATATGAAGGCCTACCAGCTTTCTCCCACTAGATTTGAGGCCGCTAGAATTTATGCGTACTAGTACGTCAAAAACCCCTATGCATAAGACGTACTAGTACGACGAAAACCCTCAAAGGGTTAATGTGATCTTCCATGATCAATATTTTGAAATTAACTAGATAAATTCCCAGTATATAACTTTAATATTGTTCTTTTTGATCAATGTCTTAGAACAACAGAGCTCCCGGACGGGTACCCCATTTGTTGCGAATAAGAAATTTTTTAAAGAACTTCAGAATGTGGCCTGTTACCATTTATTTCTTATGCAACAAGATTTTTGGATCCGAGTTATTTAAAGGTATTTTAGAGTCTAGGGGAAATAATTTCAACTGGGAAACTCCATAGAATAATATTCAAATTTATTAAAGTATTTAAATACAATACTTTATCTTCTCTTTGTAGTTAATGTAACTTAATACTTTGTACAATAAATTTACCATATACATTTAGTTCAAAATCATGGAAATGTCACATTAATAAGGAAGTTTAATTATTCTTCCTGTAATTAAGTCTTCATTAACATTTACGTCTTTGTCTTAACAAGACTGTAAACTCAAAATACAAAAGGTACAAGATTTAACAAGACCTTTGAATCTGGCCGTAAAGTATCTCTATGGATTACTGAACTGACCAAGAATATAAATATCAAAAGAATCTTTCAGAGCAATGAGGAACAAACTGAGTCAGCTTTAGAGTCCAATTCTCAAAACCATTCAACTGTACACCGTAAGAGCCAATATACGATCAGTTGTCAGGGCTAGAGCAGGGAGCAGACTGACTACTTACCAGTCTGTTGACGCGTCGTCAGGTTGGATCAGCTGACCCAAACGTCAGCCAGCCGGACATAAACAATTGAACAATTCACCGGATCGTTCCGAGACTTAAACTCTATATACACAAAAAATCCTACCTGACAATAATAATAAAATAATAGTGATAATAATAACAAAATAGTGATAATAACAAAAGTGATAATAACAAAATAGTGATAATAACAAAATAGTGATAATAACAAAATAGTGATAATACTATGGTATTTTTCATATATTAACAGATAATAATATAACGCCGAAAGTCTCTGTTTTAGCTATAAACGGGGACTTTCGCGCTATAATATTAAGTGATGAACATATTCTCTTACAATAGTTAAATAACACAGGATGAGCAATTTCGAAAATATAACTTGACTGACTTACTGAGTGACCTGACTTACTGAATGACTTGACTGACTTATTGAGTGACTTGACTGACTTACTGATTGACTTGACTGACTTACTGAATGACTTGACTGACTTACTGAATAACTAGACTGACTTACTGAATGACTTGACTGGCTTACTGAGTGACATGACTGACTTACTGAATGACTTGACTGACTTACTGAATGACTTGACTGACTTACTGAGTGACCTGACTTACTGAATGACTTGATTGACTTATTGAGTGACTTGACTGACTTACTGATTGACTTGACTGACTTACTGAATGACTTGACTGACTTACTGAATGACTAGACTGACTTACTGAATGACTTGACTGGCTTACTGAGTGACATGACTGACTTACTGAATGACTTGACTGACTTACTGAATGACTTGACTGACTTATTGAGTGACCTGACTTACTGAATGACTTGACTGACTTACTGAGTGACTTGACTGACTTACTGAATGACTTGACTGACTTACTGAGGGACTTGACTGACTGACTGATTGACTTGACTGACTGACTGAATAACTTGACTGACTTACTGAGTGACATGACTTACTGAATGACTTGACTGACTGACTTACTGAGTGACTTGATTGACTTACTGAGTGACTTGACTAATAATAATATATTATTATTATATAAGCGTGTATGCACCTGGAGAAGAGAGGAATGTAGAGGAGAGAGAGAGATTTTGGGAGATGTTAAGTGAATGTATAGGAGCCTTTGAACCAAGTGAGAGAGTAATTGTGGTAGGGGACATGAATTCTAAAGTAGGAGAAACTTTTAGAGAGGGTGTGGTAGGTAAGTTTGGGGTGCCAGGTGTAAATGATAATGGGAGCCCTTTGATTGAACTTTGTATAGAAAGGGGTTTAGTTATAGGTAATACATATTTTAAGAAAAAGAGGATAAATAAGTATACAAGATATGATGTAGGGCGAAATGACAGTAGTTTGTTGGATTATGTATTGGTAGATAAAAGACTGTTGAGTAGACTTCAGGATGTACATGTTTATAGAGGGGCCACAGATATATCAGATCACTTTATAGTTGTAGCTACACTGAGAGTAAAAGGTAGATGGGATACAAGGAGAATAGGAGCATCAGGGAAGAGAGAGGTGAAGGTTTATAAACTAAAAGAGGAGGCAGTTAGGGTAAGATATAAACAGCTATTGGAGGATAGATGGGCTAATGAGAGCATAAGCAATGGGGTCAAAGAGGTATGGGGTACGTTTAAAAATGTAGTGTTAGAGTGTTCAGCAGAAGTTTGTGGTTACAGGAAAGTGGGTGCGGGAGGGAAGAGGAGCGATTGGTGGAATGATGATGTAAAGAGAGTAGTAAGGGAGAAAAAGTTAGCATATGAAAAGTTTTTACAAAGTAGAAGTGATGCAAGCAGGGAAGAGTATATGGAGAAAAAGAGAGAGGTTAAGAGAGTGGTGAAGCAATGTAAAAAGAGAGCAAATGAGAGAGTGGGTGAGATGTTATCAACAAATTTTGTTGAAAATAAGAAAAAGTTTTGGAGTGAGATTAACAAGTTAAGGAAGCCTAGAGAACAAATGGATTTGTCAGTTAAAAATAGGAGAGGAGAGTTATTAAATGGAGAGTTAGAGGTATTGGGAAGATGGAGGGAATATTTTGAGGAATTTTTAAATGTTGATGAAGATAGGGAAGCTGTGATTTCGTGTATAGGGCAAGGAGGAATAACATCTTGTAGGAGTGAGGAAGAGCCAGTTGTGAGTGTGGGGGAAGTTCGTGAGGCAGTAGGTAAAATGAAAGGGGGTAAGGCAGCCGGGATTGATGGGATAAAGATAGAAATGTTAAAAGCAGGTGGGGATATAGTTTTGGAGTGGTTGGTGCAATTATTTAATAAATGTATGGAAGAGGGTAAGGTACCTAGGGATTGGCAGAGAGCCTGCATAGTTCCTTTGTATAAAGGCAAAGGGGACAAAAGAGAGTGCAAAAATTATAGGGGGATAAGTCTGTTGAGTATACCTGGTAAAGTGTATGGTAGAGTTATTGAAAGAATTAAGAGTAAGACGGAGAATAGGATAGCAGATGAACAAGGAGGCTTTAGGAAAGGTAGGGGGTGTGTGGACCAGGTGTTTACAGTGAAACATATAAGTGAACAGTATTTAGATAAGGCTAAAGAGGTCTTTGTGGCATTTATGGATTTGGAAAAGGCGTATGACAGGGTGGATAGGGGGGCAATGTGGCAGATGTTGCAAGTGTATGGTGTAGGAGGTAGGTTACTGAAAGCAGTGAAGAGTTTTTACGAGGATAGTGAGGCTCAAGTTAGAGTATGTAGGAAAGAGGGAAATTATTTCCCAGTAAAAGTAGGCCTTAGACAAGGATGTGTGATGTCACCGTGGTTGTTTAATATATTTATAGATGGGGTTGTAAGAGAAGTAAATGCGAGGGTCTTGGCAAGAGGCATGGAGTTAAAAGATAAAGAATCACACATAAAGTGGGAGTTGTCACAGTTGCTTTCACTGATGACACTGTGTTCTTGGGAGATTCTGAAGAGAAGTTGCAGAGATTGGTGGACGAATTTGGTAGGGTGTGCAAAAGAAGAAAATTAAAAGTGAATACAGGAAAGAGTAAGGTTATGAGGATAACAAAAAGATTAGGTGATGAAAGATTGGATATCAGATTGGAGGGAGAGAGTATGGAGGAGGTGAATGTATTCAGATATTTGGGAGTGTACGTGTCAGTGGATGGGTCTATGAAAGATGAGGTGAATCATAGAATTGATGAGGGGAAAAGGGTGAGTGGTGCACTTAGGAGTCTGTGGAGACAAAGAACTTTGTCCTTGGAGGCAAAGAGGGGAATGTATGAGAGTATAGTTTTACCAACGCTCTTATATGGGTGTGAAGCATGGGTGATGAATGTTGCAGCGAGGAGAAGGCTGGAGGCAGTGGAGATGTCATGTCTGAGGGCAATGTGTGGTGTGAATATAATTCAGAGAATTCGTAGTTTGGAAGTTAGGAGGAGGTGCGAGATTACCAAAACTGTTGTCCAGAGGGCTGAGGAAGGGTTGTTGAGGTGGTTCGGACATGTAGAGAGAATGGAGCGAAACAGTGATTTCAAGAGTGTATCAGTCTGTAGTGGAAGGAAGGCGGGGTAGGGGTCGGCCTATGAAAGGTTGGAGGGAGGGGGTAAAGGAGGTTTTGTGTGCGAGGGGCTTGGACTTCCAGCAGGCATGCGTGAGCGTGTTTGATAGGAGTGAATGGAGACAAATGGTTTTTAATACTTGACGTGCTGTTTTAGTGTAAGCAAAGTAGCATTTATGAAGGGGTTCAGGGAAACCGGCAGGCTTGACTTGAGTCCTGGAGATGGGAAGTACAGTGCCTGCACTCTGAAGGAGGGGTGTTAATGTTGCAGTTTAAAAACTGTAGTGTAAAGCACCCTTCTGGCAAGACAGTGATGGAGTGAATGATGGTGAAAGTTTTTCTTTTTCGGGCCACCCTGCCTTGGTGGGAATCGGCCAGTGTGATAATAAAAAAAAATAATATATTATTATTATTATATTATTATTATTGCTGAGAAGAAAAAGAGAATGATTTCCATGGAATTAAAGCATGAAATCATAGATAAACAAGCGAGGTGTCCAGGTTTTGAGTTGAGAGGGAAGAGGGAGGGGGGAGCTGGCTCGTAACTCAGAGCAAAAAATCGACCCAGGGACGGCTCGTTTCTCAAAAAACTCGTAAGTTGGGACACTCGTAAGTCAAGGTTCCACTGTAAATGCTTTAAGTTTATTTGAAGATCTAAAGAAAACACAGGGTTCTAGCACTGAAAGTGAAACCTTCGTAGCAAGTCGTGATTGATTTGAATGTTTTAAGAAACATTTAACCCTTGAACTATCCAAATGTAGATCTACTTTCACTCAAGTATATTATTTTTTTTTTAATTATCACACTGGCCGATTCCCACCAAGGCAGGGTGGCCCGAAAAAGAAAAACTTTCACCATCATTCACTCCATCACTGTCTTGCCAGAAGGGTGCTTTACACTACAGTTTTTAAACTGCAACATTAACACCCCTCCTTCAGAGTGCAGGCACTGTACTTCCCATCTCCAGGACTCAAGTCCGGCCTGTCGGTTTCCCTGAACCCCTTCATAAATGTTACTTTGCTCACACTCCAACAGCACGTCAAGTATTAAAAACCATTCATCTCCATTCACTCCTATCAAACACACTCGCGCACGCCCGCTGGAAGTCCAAGCCCCTCACACACAAAACCTCCTTGACCCCCTCCCTCCAACCTTTCCTAGGCCGACCCCTACCCCGCCTTCCTTCTACTACAGACTGATACACTCTTGAAGTCATTCTGTTTCGCTCCATTCTCTCTACATGTCCGAACCACCTCAACAACCCTTCCTCAGCCCTCTGGACAACAGTTTTGGTAATCCCGCACCTCCTCCTAACTTCCAAACTACGAATTCTCTGCATTATATTCACACCACACATTGCCCTCAGACATGACATCTCCACTGCCTCCAGCCTTCTCCTCGCTGCAACATTCATCACCCATGCTTTACACCCATATAAGAGTGTTGGTAAAACTATACTCTCATACATTCCCCTCTTTGCCTCCAAGGACAAAGTTCTTTGTCTCCACAGACTCCTAAGTGCACCACTCACCCTTTACCCCTCATCAATTCTATGATTCACCTCATCCTTCATAGACCCATTCGCTGACATGTCCACTCCCAAATATCTGAATACATTCACCTCCTCCATACTCTCTCCCTCCAATCTAATATCCAGTCTTTCATCACCTAATCTTTTTGTTATCCTCATAACCTTACTCTTTCCTGTATTCACTTTTAATTTTCTTCTTTTGCACACCCTACCAAATTCATCCACCAATCTCTGCTACTTCTCTTCAGAATCTCCCAAGAGCACAGTGTCATCAGCAAAGAGCAACTGTGACAACTCCCACTTTGTGTGATTCCTTATCTTTTAACTCCATGCCTCTTGTCAAGAACCTCGCATTTACTTCTCTTACAACCCCATCTATAAATATATTAAACAACCACGGTGACATCACACATCCCTGTCTAAGGCCTACTTTTACTGGGAAATAATTTCCCTCTTTCCTATGTACTCTAACTTGAGCCTCACTATCCTCGTAAAAACTCTTCACTGCTTTCAGTAACCTACCTCCTTCACCATACACCTGCAACATCTGCCACATTGCTCCCCTATCCACCCTGTCATACGCCTTTTCCAAATCCATAAATGCCACAAAGACCTCTTTAGCCTTATCTAAATGCTGTTCACTTATATGTTTCACTGTAAACACCTGGTCCACACACCCCCTACCTTTCCTAAAGCCTCCTTGTTCATCTGCTATCCTATTCTCAGTCTTACTTTTAATTCTTTCAATAATAACTCTACCATACACTTTACCAGGTATACTCAACAGACTTATCCCCCTATAATTTTTGCACACTCTTTTGTCCCCTTTGCCTTTATACAAAGGAACTATGCATGCTCTCTGCCAATCCCTAGGTACCTTACCCTCTTCCATACATTTATTAAATAATTGCACCAACCACTCCAAAACTATATCCCCACCTGCTTTTAACATTTCTATCTTTATCCCATCAATCCCGGCTGCCTTACCCCCTTTCATTTTACCTACTGCCTCACGAAGTTCCCCCACACTCACAACTGGCTCTTCCTCACTCCTACAAGATGTTATTCCTCCTTGCCCTATACACGAAATCACAGCTACCCTATCTTCATCAACATTTAACAATTCCTCAAAATATTCCCTCCATCTTCCCAATACCTCTAACTCTCCATTTAATAACTCTCCTCTCCTATTTTTAACTGACAAATCCATTTGTTTTCTAGGCTTTCTTAACCCTTTCAGGGTCCGTCCCGTAGATCTACGGCTTTACGTTCAGGGTCCAAACCATAGATCTACGCCATGAGCTCAGCTCACTCTGATAAACTGTGAGTGGTACATTTGGGCCTAGATATGAGAGAATACATCTATGTGGTATGTGTGCACCACATAAAACAGATCCTGCAGCACACTGTGTATAATGAGAGAAAAAAAATAATCATGATTTTTCGATTAAAACAGCAACTTTGCAGTGTTTTTTCGTATGTTTTTTATAGTTGTATTTGCGATTTCTTGGTCTCATTTGATAGAATGGAAGACATATTACAGAAATAGAGATGATCTTGATTGGTTTTAGCATTGGAAATGGCTTGAAACTGAGCTCAAAGTAGCGGAAATGTTAAATTTTTGCCGATATTCAAGAGTAAACAAACGACCTTACACATCTAATACACGTCAGCTGGTGGGTCTAATATACATTCACAAATATGTTGATGATATTTATACAATTATTACAGTATTGCATAAGAGTAAATCTTCTATTTTTTGGTGTGAATAAAAATTCATTATGTGAATAAAAAATCAAAATGGAATTTATTTGTAAAGCCTCAAAACATAACTAATGAACAGAGGAAATGTTAGTTTAGTGCCAGGAATGCCTACATTGTTCATTCTGGACCCTATTTTGAAATTGGAATATTTTGAACTTTGTGTTAAATTGGCCAAATTAACAATTTCCGATCACTTTATTTTGTAGTTGAAACAGTTGACTTGGCGATTTCTTGTGCTCAATCGATAGAATAGGAGTAATACTAGTGAAATAGCTAAGAATTTGGTTGATTGGAATAATGTAATTGGCCTAAAATGGGAGTCAAAGTCGGCAAAATCGCCGATTCGTAAATATCGCTGACACATCAAAATTCGCGAGAGCATAATTTCGTCAATTTTCCACCAAATTTCGTACTTTTTGTTTTATTACCTTCACAAAAAGATTCTGTACGATTTCATAAGAAAAAATAACAAATTTTTTTTTTTTGAAAATTCTTGGACACTGGTGCGTGACTCCAGATTTGGGCCTTGGACCCTGAAAGGGTTAACTTGTTAATCTCACTCCAAAACTTTTTCTTATTTTCAACAAAATTTGTTGATAACATCTCACCCACTCTCTCATTTGCTCTCTTTTTACATTGCTTCACCACTCTCTTAACCTCTCTCTCTTTCTCCATATACTCTTCCCTCCTTGCATCACTTCTACTTTGTAAAAACTTCTCATATGCTAACTTTTTCTCCCTTACTACTCTCTTTACATCATCATTCCACCAATCGCTCCTCTTCCCTCCCGCACCCACTTTCCTGTAACCACAAACTTCTGCTGAACACTCTAACACTACATTTTTAAACCTACCCCATACCTCTTTGACCCCATTGCCTATGCTCTCATTAGCCCATCTATCCTCCAATAGCTGTTTATATCTTTCCCTAACTGCCTCCTCTTTTAGTTTATAAACCTTCACCTCTCTCTTCCCTGATGCTTCTATTCTCCTTGTATCCCATCTACCTTTTACTCTCAGTGTAGCTACAACTAGAAAGTGATCTGATATATCTGTGGCCCCTCTATAAACATGTACATCCTGAATTCTACTCAACAGTCTTTTATCTACCAATACATAATCCAACAAACTACTGTCATTTCGCCCTACATCATGTCTTGTATACTTATTTATCCTCTTTTTCTTAAAATATGTATTACCTATAACTAAACCCTTTTCTATACAAAGTTCAATCAAAGGGCTCCCATTATCATTTACACCTGGCACCCCAAACTTACCTACCACCCTCTCTAAAAGTTTCTCCTACTTTAGCATTCAGGTCCCCTACCACAATTACTCTCTCACTTGGTTCAAAGGCTCCTATACATTCACTTAACATCTCCCAAAATCTCTCTCTCCTCTGCATTCCTCTCTTCTCCAGGTGCATACACGCTTATTATGACCCACTTCTCGCATCCAACCTTTACTTTAATCCACATAATTCTTGCATTTACACATTCATATTCTCTTTTCTCCTTCCATAACTGATCATTCAACATTACTGCTACCCCTTCCTTTGCTCTAACTCTCTCAGATACTCCAGATTTAATCCCCTACCCCCTTCAGCTTTGTTTCGCTTAGGGCCAGGACATCCAACTTCTTTTCATTCATAACATCAGCAATCATCTGTTTCTTGTCATCTGCACTACATCCACGCACATTCAAGCATCCCAGTTTTATAAAGTTTTTCTTCTTCTCGTTTTTAGTAAATGTCTACAGGAGAAGGGGTTACTAGCCCATTGCTTCTGGCATTTTAGTCACCTCATACGACACGCATGGCTTACGGAGGAAAGATTCTTTTCCACTTCCCCATGGACAATAGAAGAAATAAAGAAGAACAAGAGCTATGTAGAAAAAGGAGAAAAACCTAGATGTATGTATATATATATATGCATGTGCATGTCTGTGAAGTGTGACCAAAGTGTAAGTTGGAGTAGCAAGATATCCCTGTTATCTAGCGTGTTTATGAGACAGAAAAAGACACCAGCAATCCTACCATCATGCAAAACAGTTACAGGTTTCTGTTTCACAGTCATCTGGCAGGACGGTAGTACTTCCCTGGGTGGTAGCTGTCTACCAACCTACTACCACACCCATGCTTCACACCCATATAAGAGCGTTGGTAAAACTATACTCTCATACATTCCCCTCTTTGCCTCCAAGGACAAAGTTCTTTGTCTCCACAGACTCCTAAGTGCACCACTCACCCTTTTTCCCTCATCAATTCTATGATTCACCTCATCTTTCATAGACCCATCAGCTGACACGTCCACTCCCAAATATCTGAATACATTCACCTCCTTCATACTCTCTCCCTCCAATCTGATATCCAATCTTTCATCACCTAATCTTTTTGTTATCCTCATAACCTTACTCTTTCCTGTATTCACTTTTAATTTTCTTCTTTTGCACACCCTACCAAATTCATCCACCAATCTCTGCAACTTCTCTTCAGAATCTCCCAAGAGCACAGTGTCATCAGCAAAAATTTTTTTTCGTCAAAATATTGGCTGGGTGAACGTCACTGAACTCGGTATAAGTCATTTGTCCGGAACGTGTCCTTGTGGCCTGAGCGGCCCCGACACTCCATGTACAGCCAGTGTGCCATTATTTATGAGCCAGTGAAGATGATCCCATGCATTCATACGATACATTTTGTATTATTCCATCCTTTTTAGTGCCTGTAGCTGCTAAATAAGCCTCCTTGGGCCGAAACAAAGCTTCTAGTGCCAGCCAGCCCTTTGAGAGGGGAGAATGTGCCTTTTTCAGTGATTCTGCATTATGTACGATACTAAAGCAGCAGGAGTCGATAAAGGCTATAGCGCCAGCCAGCGATAAAGTATAGCATTAACAGTGTAGCAAGTAAGTTAAGCGATCAATTGATAGAAAAAGGACAGCACAAAACTGACTCCTCCATTGTTGTTGGAGGTCTATAGGGCTACTAACTAACACCGCCCCCTCTGCTGCCACCTTCACCTCTCAAAACTCTTCAAAGGTATAAAGGTATATACCACTATGTAAGGCTTATCTTTCAGTGGCCCTTATACACCCAACAACAAACAACACATCACCACTCGTGACATTCTTAATGCCACATTTTATTCATTTTAGAGTATATATCATGTTTCTATGTTATTAATATTGTTTATTATGTCATATTAGATGACTTGTGCTAGATAAATAAGCCGTAGAGCTGTTATTAGTATCATATTGCAGGACTGTCTTGACCTGTCTCCCAACACAATTCCTAACATACACCAGAAACAGACCTCTCTGGAACATTTTTTTGAGCGACATGGGTCCAGTGACTCTCAAGCTGGTCCTAGTGGCATTGAAAAACAAAGAAGGGAAGTAACCCAGGATAAGGACTTGGTACCTGAAGTCTTTATGGAAGGGGATTTCCCTTCCAAACAGTTGTAAACCCCTCCATCATCTCCCTTCTTCCCGTCTTTCATACATGACCATATCGTCAATAAAGGTAAGTGTCATGTTATTATTGTTTTATTCTTCATGTATCATTGTTTTCTGTGTAGGTAAATGTATATTTCTTATAGAAAGCATTTTTTTAATACTTTTGGATGTCTGAAACAGATTAATTGGATTCTCATTATTTCTTATGGGGAAAATTAATTTGTAATAAATCTGGAATGGATTAACCCGTAAACAGTCCAAGCAGATCTACGTTCATATGCGTAGTGCTCCAAAAGTAGATTACGTTTTTTTTTACATATTTTCAAATAGTATAACAAAAAAAAAAGTAGATCAAAGTTTTTTTACACGTTTTCAAATGTAAAAAAAAAAAGATCTACTTTTTTTACATACTTTCAAATATTGAAAAAACGTATATATACGTTCGGACCGTTTATGGGTTAATTACGTAATCTGGGGGTCCAATGTATTTCCCATAATAAATAATGTAATTCCAATTAATCCGTTTCAGACACCCAAAAATATTAACAAAAAATACATTTTATACAGAATAACTGTAGTTTTACATACAGAAAACAATGAGAAATTAATATAAAGCACTAATGTAATGGATAAATGAACATTTAAATAATTTTTATCTTTACTGAAGACTCTTGTTGGTGTAGAAGACAGCCAGGAGGGGAGAGGGAGGAGAGGTTATATCTACTACCATTACTACCACCCTCTGCAACCATCACTACCACCCTCTACTACCACCCTCACCATCACTACCACTCTCTATCACCATCACAACAACTACTTTTGGGGAGGTTCCGTGGAGATATGATGGTTGGAGATGAACATGCTTGTTGGGTTGTATACACTTATATTAGCAGCATTGTGAGAGGGGAGCCCAGCCTAGCCTGTTGCCTGTAGGTCTATCCGTGAACTGAGAGAGGGACAGGGTGACTCCCGCCCACAAGCAGCACTGTGTGACATCACATGTTAGCTGCTAAGACTGGCAAGGGGTCGTCTATATAATACATATGGATGGTACTATGATACTCGGATATGCCACACGACATATGTAGGGGATCAGCAACTATGCTGACAGCTCGGTCATGTTACGTATGGCATCTTGACATACCATACTCTACAGGCTGACAGGCAGGTGACTCTGGGCTGATTCTATACAATAGCAAAGACATATACAACTTAGAACTAATCACAGAAATGGTTATGGGATATACTCAGTTAAATGGTTAATATCGGAATGGATATTATATTAATGGATGGTGATTTACGTAATGCATTATGAATTAAAGGAACAAATCATAGTATAATAAAAGATATAATTGATCGATTGATCTGTATTCAAGCACTCTACGGATTCTGAGGAAGAATATATATATTTACAAAGAAGAAAGTAATTAACAGCAAAGGCAGACCTGGTGTGCACAGGTCATTACTGCTAAATCTCAGAATTCGGAGGGAACGTGAACACACACAAAAAAAAAAAAATTGAAAGCTGATCAGCTAATATAAAACACACAGTTGACAGCTTCATTCAACTTGATCATCTAATTATACAGGCTATGTACATGTAAACCCAACTCTGCGAGGGTAAGATTTACATATGCAGAATGGTTATCATCTCTGGGAGGATTGAAGTCTTTTGCAATGGCTAACACATGCCTTGGATGAGGGAGATCTGAATGAGTATCTACAAAAGATACTTGGGGATTTCTCAGTACTTGTCGTTTACACAAGGAATAACGTCATTCAGGTTGAAATGGGTAACACTATAACATGTTAACAACATGTGAAGATTACTCGAGAACAACTTTTAATATTGCAAGGATTACTGTCAACTAGGATAATATCATTATCTGGAACACAAGGGTCAACAACAACACTAGTGAGCATACTAGCCACAGAAACGTCTTTCTGCAATGGCTTGTGACATCAGCAAGAGATGACATAACTCATTGCAAGTAATCTTTCTTCACAAAGGGTCCCCTGGGAGGAACGACTACTTGAACAAGCCACCATCGCAAGGATAGTAGTCTCAGCACCCAGGGTTGTCTGAGGTTCCTCTGAAACCCAAGGTAACTGTACACTATCCTGTGTGCAAGATATTGTGGCTGGATTCCAGACAGGAGTGACAGTCTTACTAGTGCCTGACCGCTCGGCTACATTAATAAGTAATTCACGGATCTATAAAAACGTAATCTGAACTTCACATTCTATATCCTCGTGTCCATCTCACACTATGCAAAAACTCAATGCACATAAAAGGCCCTAAAATCTGGAATTCATTACCTGTAAATATAAAAGAAACACTACCTGTTTATAAATTCAAGTCTCTTCTCAAAGTTCACTTACTCACTCAAAACCAAATAAATACTGAATAACTGAACCATATAAATTGTATATCCTAAATTTTACTCACAATTATATCACACAAATGTTAAACCTAACTTTGTTATTTTTTTTTTTTTTTTTTTTTTTTTAAATACACTACCTAACAGAATACTCCATTCTACTGAATGAACAGCAATGCATGCAACCATATGACCTGTCTTTGTAATACTCATTTGTATTTTATAGTTATCTGTTTACAATAATGTCTTATCACTGATTTCATCATTGCTTAGTTAATCTTAAGTTAATTTTAAGCCAGCTGTAATGCTATGCATAGTATAAGTGGCTTTGGCATGCTGCTCTTACCTGTATTTTTTTGTACCTCTGTATGTATGCTAAAATTTATAAATAAATAAATAAATACAGCATTTTATAAATTTTTATAAACTAAACTAAACTTTATAGTACTACAGCACTGTAGAATGTGAAGTTCAGATTACAAGTCTCAGATACAAGCTATGAGAACAAACACATTGTCTAAGAGCTAGGTGTTGTCTTTCAGTCAGTAAGGGGATATTGGAACTGTGAACTGAATCATATTTACTTGGACTGGCATGATACACTAAGTAAGCAATCAAAAGTGACTGGGACATCTTCTCAGGGAATTTACACAAGGACATAAAAGCAAGAATGATAAAGAGAATACAGGTCTCCCTCAACATTCACGTTTTCAGCTTTCGCGGGCTTCACACATTCGCGAATTCCCAACCGCCAAATTCCCAGCCACCAAATTCCCAGCCGCCAAATCATATTTAAGTTTCCCGCCACCTGCGAGTCCCTACTACCCTCCCACCGACCCCTGCAACTGGCAGCCAGCCCTCCCACCACTCAGTGTGGTGAGTGTTTTGTTTGTTCATTATTTGCTATTAAACTACAGTATAAATAATGTAAACCCATTCATGACTGCATATTGGAATGGCTATTCGGACAGGTATTAGATGGTGACATCATGTGTTTACTCTTGAACACAGCAAAGAATCAAACATTTCTGCTACTGTTAATAATGACAATAATAATAATAATAATAATAATAATAATAATAATAATACTAAATACGATGTAATTGAAGAAGGAAATTGTACAAAAATACGAGGGAGTGGTTGACACATCGTCAGTATGGCTTTGTTTATGCTGGAGTGAGCATTAGTCTCCCTGCTTTTCCAAACATTTCACAATAATTCATTGTGTTTGGTGCTTGTAGATTGAGTGCGACTGGAGTGGTAGTGGCAGTGGTTAAGGCAGCGATTGAGGCAGTGGGTGAGGCAGCTGTTGAGGCAGCGATTGAGGTAGTGGGTGAGGCAGCGATTGAGGCAGCGAGTGAGGCAGCTGTTGAGGCAGCGGTTGAGGCAGTTGAGGCAGCAATTGAGGCAGTGGGTGAGGCACCTGTTGAGGCAGCGATTGAGGCAGTGGGTGAGGCAGCTGTTGAGGAAGCGATTGAGGCAGTGGTTGAGGCAGCTGTTGAGGAAGCGATTGAGGCAGTGGGTGAGGCAGCTGTTGAGGAAGCGATTGAGGCAGTGGTTGAGGCAGTGGTATTTAATAACATACATGTTATTAAAAATAATAATACATGTTATTAATAATATGTACTATTATTATTTATAACATACATGTATATGTTATTAAATACCACTGCCTCAACCACTGAATTATTGTGAAATGTTTGGAAGAGCAGGGAGACTAATGTTCACTCCAGCATAAACAAAGCCACACTGACGATGTGTCAACCGCTCCCTCGCATTTTTGTACAATTTCCTTCTTCAATTATATCGTATTATTATTATTATTATTATTATTATTATTATTATTATTATTATTATTATTATTATTACAGTGGACCCCCGCATAGCGACTTTAATCCGTGCAAGAGGGCTCATTGTTATCCGAAATTATCGTTATGTGAATGAATTTTCCCCATAAGAAATAATGGAAATCAAATTAATCCGTGCAAGACACCCAAAAGTATGAAAAAAAAATTTTACCACATGAAATATACATTTTCCTACACACAAAGAGAAGGATACATGCACAATAGTAGAGTAGTACATGCACAATATATATTGTGCATGTACTACTCTACTAAATGAAGAATAAATGACACTTACCTTTATTGAAGATGCAGCAATGACTGATGAGACACTGTGTCCTGGGAGTGCCTTTTCCTCCTGAGTACTGTAGGTCCTGTTTGGCATTTTCTTCCAGAACAGGCCTTATCACACTGTATGGCACTACGATTCTTAAATCTCTCAAACCAACCTTTGCTGGCTTTAAATTCACCAATATGAGCACTAGTTCCAGGCATTTTTCCCTGTTCACCTGGGTGTTAGTCGACTGGTGTGGGTTGCATCCTGGGAGACAAGATTAAGGACCCCAATGGAAATAAGTTAGACAGTCTTCGATGACACTGACTTTTTTGGGTTATCCTGGGTGGCAAATCCTCTGGGGTTAATTGTTTCTTGGCAGCAGCAGCAGCAGCTGACAGTGCTACAGCAGCAGCAGACGATGCTACAGCAGCAGCAGACGGTACTACAGCAGCAGCTGACGGTGGTACAGCAGCAGCAGACGATGCTACAGCAGCAGCAGATGGTACTACAGCAGCAGCTGATGGTAGTACAGCAGCAGCAGCAGCTGACAGTGCAGCAGCAGCAGCAGCAGCTGACGGTGGTACAGCAGCAGCAGACGGTACTACAGCAGCAGCTGACAGTGCTACAGCAGCAGCAGACGATGCTACAGCAGCAGCAGACGGTACCACAGCAGCAGCTGATGGTGGTACAGCAGCAGCAGCAGCTGACAGTGCAGCAGCAGTAGCAGCAGCTGACGGTGGTACAGCAGCAGCAGCAGCTGTACCACCAATAGTAGTGATGGTTGATTGGGGTTTATTATACAACCTGGCCAGCTCGGAGACACGCACTCCACTTTCATACTTATCAATGATCTTTTTCTTCATCTCGATAGTAATTCTCACCCTTATTGCTGTAGGGTTGGCACTAGAAGCTTTCTTGGGGCCCATGGTCACTTATTTTGCAGATAAAATCACCAAAAACACTGTAATAATACGAAATGTTCCGATTGTATGCTTGGATGTTACCGCGGAGGCTGGCTGGTAAACAATGCCACCGGCGGCACATGTGAGGCTGGCTAAGGGCGCACATTGGACGCGTCTCGGACGAAGAGCGGTGAGCGGGTTTTTGAGCGGTATGTGAGGCAAAATTTTTGCGATAAAAGCGAGCAGTATGCGGATTGAACGTTATGCGATGCGTACGGTATGCGGGGGTCCACTGTATTATTATTATTATTATTATTATTATTATTATTATTATTATTATTATTATTATTATTAGCAGCAGTAGCAGAAATGTTTGATTCTTTGCTGTGTTCAAGAGTAAACACATGATGTCACCGTCCAATACCTGTCCGAATAGCCATTCCAATATGCAGTCATGAATGGGTTTACATTATTTATACTGTAGTTTAATAGCAAATAATGAACAAACAAAACACCACACTGAGTGGTGGGAGGGCTGGCTGCCAGTTGCGGGGGTCGGAGGGAGGGTAGTAGGGTCTCGCAGTGGTTGAGGAAGTGGTGGAGGCAGTGGTGGAGTCAGTGGTATTTAACCCTTTGACTGTTTTGGTCGTATATATATGTCTTACGAGCCAGTGTTTCTGACGTATATATACTCAATAATTCTAGCGGCTTCAAATCAAGTGGAAGAAAGCTGGTAGGCCTACATGTGAGAGAATTGGTCTGTGTGGTCAGTGTGCACCACATAAAAAAAATCTTGCAGCACACAGTGCGTAATGAGAAAAAAAACTGATCGTTTTTTTGGATTAAAACGCCGATTTTGAGGTGTATTTTCGTATAGTATTTATCGATGTATTTGCATTTTCATGGTCTTAGGTGATAAAATGGAAAACATATTTCAGAAATAGAGATGATTTTCATTACTTTGACAATGAAAACGACCTTGAAACTGAGCTCAAAGTAGCGGAAATGTTCGATTTTTACCAATGTTCAGGAGTAAACAAATCACACCACACGTCCAATACACGTCAACTGGGGAGTCTAATATTCTTTCACTAGTGCACTGATATTATTTATACCATTTTTACAATAATGCAGTAGTCTGCATAACAGTAAATTTTGTATTTTTTTGTATGAATAAAAAATAAAAATAGAAAGCAATAATAATATAAGAGGGGCCTAGAGATGTGACTAATGAACAGAGCATATGTTATTTTAGTCCCACGAATGTCTACCTTGTTTATTCTGGACCCTATTTTGAAATTGGCATCTTTTTTAGTTTGCGTGAAATTGGCCAAATTGCCAATTTCTGACCACAATATTGGGTAGTCCAAATTGGTAAATGGGCAGTTTCTTGTACTCAGCTGATAGATAAAATGGAGTTCTAAAGAAATAGCTATGAGTTTGGTCAACTGGAAAAACGGAATTGGCTGAAAATAGGGCTCAAAGTCGGCGAAATCACCGATACGCATATGTCGCTGAGACCGCTAACTTTGCGGGAGCGTAATTCCATAAGTTTTCGACCAAATTTTGAACTTTTGGTGTCATTACCATCGGGAAAAGATTATCTATCATTTCATAAGAAAATTTTTTTTTTTTTTTTTTTTAAAAAATTTAGCGACATAGAATGACAGTTTCAGAAATGGGCCTGAAACAGTCAAAGGGTTAATAACATACATGTTATTAAAGCATAACATGTATATATTTAGTACAATTTACGACATTTTGATGTATTTTATGATTGTTCATGGTTCAACAAGTTAAGGAAGCAGTATTGTATTATATTTCCCTACAATATATTGGGGCACCAAACATTCACGGTTTTTCAACATTCGCGAGGCTCTTGATCCCCTAGCCCTCGCGAATGTTGAGGGAGACCTGTATATGGCACAATAAAGCTTAAATGGGTGAAAATGCTTAACTAATCTGCATAAGTAAGGAAAATGTACAAGACACTGTAGAGCAAGGAAAACTCACAGAAAAAACACTCAACTGGATAAGGCAACACTTTGATAATCAAGAGAAATTGTGCTTTACTCAGATAAATTTTACTCAAATTTACTATAATTTGAATTAATGGCACAGTGAGTTGTCTTTACTCTCAATTCAATAAAGAAATTCAAAAATGATACAATAGAATCAATAAATCTTGTGCAAAATTAAAACAGACTGGGAAAGCAATTCTCTCAAAAAAAAAAGAAAATAAAGTGACACTCAAAGAATAAAATATTATGCATCGAATACAAGAAATGTAAAATTGAAATCACAGAATATTGCACTGAAATAAACTGTAGCACTATTGCAAATAATAATCATTAATCAAAAAATTGCTGCGCAACACAACACTACATAAAAAAAAAAAAATTCTGAAAGAAAAAATTAATGGCAGCACAACAATTTCTCAAGTCATTGCAAAATGAGTCAATACTACAATAATAAAATAGTACACACAAAAAAATGCAGTTTACAAGAACAAAAAAAAAATGTTATCAAGAATGAACTGATTGAACACTTTAACTCTTAATTGCAACTTAGGCAAACACTTACTGAAACAGAGCAAAAGAATGCTTTACTTTAACCCCTTGACTGTCGAAACCCCAAATCCTGAAGTGTCTCGTGGTGTCGAAAAATTTTTGAAAAAAAAAAAAAATAATAATTTTTTTTATGAAATGATAGAGAATCTTTTCCCGATGGTAATGACACCAAAAGAACAAAATTTGATGGAAAACTTACGGAATTACGCTCTCACAAAGTTAGTGACCTCGACGATATTTACGAATTGGCGATTTCACCTACTTTGAGCCCTATTTTTAGCTAATTCCATTGTTCCAGTCGACCACAATCATAGCTATTTCTTTAGAACTCCATTTGTTATATCAATTGAGTACAAGAAACTGCCCATTTACCAATTTCAACTACCCAATAATGTGGTAAAAAGTTTGAAATTTGGCCAATTTCACGCAAATTAAAAAATATGCCAGTTTCAAAATAGGGTCCAGAATGAACAATGCAGACATTCCTGGCTCTAAAATAACATTTTCTTTATTCATCAGTCACATCTCCAGGCCCCTCTGATATTACTCTTGCTTTCTATTTTGAATCTTTATTCAAACAAAAAATAGAAGATTTACTGTTATGCAGACTACTGCAATATTGTAATAATTGTATAAATAATGTCAACCCATTCATGACTGCATATTAGAATGGCTAGTTGGACATTTATTGGACAATGACATCATTTGTTTACTTTTGAACATCGGCAAAAATCAAACATTTCCCCTATTTTGAGCTCCATTTCAAGGTTCTTTTCATAGTAAAACCAATCAAAATCACCTCTATTTCTATAACATGTTTTCTGTTCTGTCAGTCGAGACCAAGAAAACGAGAATACATCCATAAATATTATACGAAAATACACCACAAAGTTGGCGTTTTAATCCAAGAAAAAATGGTGTAAGTTTTTTTTTTTCTCATTATGCACTGCGTGCTGCAGGATTTTTTTATATGGTGCACACTGACCACACAGACCCATTCTCTGACATGTGGGCCTACCAGCTTCCTCCTGCCTGATTTGAAGCCGCTAGAATTTTTGAGTACATATATATACGTCAAACATGGTGGCTCGTAAGACATATACAACCGAAACAGACAAAGGGTTAAAAAGAAGTTAAAAATTGCACTAAGAGTGAACTTGTTCAATGAAATATGAATAATATGAATAAAAAAATAAAGGACATAAAATGCAAAACAGAGAAAGGTTAACACTTACAATAGTGCAGGAACACAAATATCAATATGAACAATACTATGATAATTTTCTTGCTGTAAGGTCTTGTGTTGACAAGAATTGGTAACAAATATCACTATTATCTGTGGAGATAGAACAAATTAGACACTGGCAAAAGTAACAATAAGGAACACAAAAGAATGGTCAACACACACAAAAATGGGAAATGAATTAATACAAAATCAGCAAGAACACACAAGGAAATGCTGGGAAAAAAAAAATAAATGAGACACAACACTGAGTTGTGGAGTAGAACTTAAGGTAAACAAGTTACTGTATTACTTCACTGCAAGAATTACTAGGCAAGGAGCACATTACTGTGAATGCTAGATAATTGTGAGGTGTAAATACAAGTTTATACTGCTTATATATTGCACACAACAGGGAAAAATGGAAAAGTACTTACTTCAAGTATATAAAAAAAAATGGAGAACACACACATAAAAATAAAGCACAGAAATTAAACACTGAAAAAAAAAAATATTGCAAACAGAATGTAATGAACTGAATGTCACTAAGAAATCACTGTAAACTGAAAAAAATGTCTCAACACTCGCAAATGTCTCTATACATTGATGGTGGGGAGGCGAAGGCAGGGTGGTGATGGAGTCCCATGGGTTGTGGGTGTTCTCCACTCGGCGATTTCTCGAAGAACTCGTGCTTACATCGACGATAAACACACACAGGAGGCGTTTACATTGGCGTTCAGGGATGAAGGAACAATCTTGCATCTTGACCCCCTATGCTGTCTAAAATAAGGTGCTAGGCCCCAATATAAGGGTGAAAAACAATGGTAGTGGGTGTGCGTGAGTGAAGCAGCATGCTGAGACACTGTGTGAGTGGCTTAGGCCGACTGGATAAGTGGTGTAACCCACGCGCTCTGGCTTACATCCACACTAGGCATGAGAATATTCTAAGCCAGGCTGGCTTGAAACACACCACAACACCATAGGGATGGTATAAGCACTCAGGATGGCTTGGAACTGGGAGCACAAAGCAACTAACAGTCAAAGGGTAAGATTTACCTGAAGTGGGACGAAGTTTTTGTCACTGAATTCTATCATGTTTCTCACTTTCTTTACCAAAGGGCTGGCACTAGGAACTTTCTTTGGGCCCATGGTGGCTTATTTCGCAGTTGCATTCAATAAATAACCACAAAAAACAATGGATTATAATGAAATGTTTGTATGAATGTGCAGAGCCTTGCTCACTCACCCAGAGACACAGCCAGACTGGCTCACGGCTGATGCGTCCAATATGACTGATTTCTGAGTCGCAGGCCAAAATCCAGGAGAGAATTTCGACCAAAAAAGCGGTCGAAATCCGAATCGGCCAATATCTGGGATTCTACTGTACAGTTATCAGAGTACAGTATGACCCCCATATCTGCGGTGGATATGTTCCAAGACCTACCATAGATACCCGAAACTGCGAATAGTAGCGAACCCTATATTTAAGTAATTTTTCGTGTACGTATATACCTATGATAAAGTATAATTGATAAATTATGCACAATAAGTCAAGAATTAGCACTTTTTCTCTGATGGGAAGCACTTGTCTTAGGTTTTGAAGAATTGTCACCATCACTACTTTTGCATTTTGGTGTAATTATTAAGCAAAATTAAGGGTTATTTTCGGGCCAGAGTAAGCTGCGGATAACTGAAACTGGACCCATGGATATGGCAGTCCTACTGTATACGTACATGTACAGTGGACCCCTGACCAATGAAGGCATCATCTAAGGAAAAAATTGCCTAACGAAACAGCGTAAAAATTTTGGCCTGACCGATGATGAAAAACTCAATAACAACATTTGTCTCGAACGTGTCCACCTGTCCGTCCAGGCTGAGCGCGCGTCAGCTCCCCTGCCTTCAGCTAGTATGCCATTGCTTACAAGCCAGGGCGGATGGTTTCACGCATACATGTGATATATATTGTATCGTTCCATTGCTCTCTGGAGTGGATTAATATCGTTGGTCGAGGGTCCACTGTATATATAAAATACGCAATAGATGTAAAACACTTGAAATTTTGGAAAGTTGCCAGACATAATCAAGAGACATGGAACCCATGGAGGATGTAAACAGACAGAGTGGTCAACAGATGCTGTAATAGTGAATCAGGGAGCCGTATAAGTGAATTTTTTATAATTTGAAATGTCCATATTAGTGAATCACCATAAAGTGAAGCACTGTAAAGTGGGCTCTCTTGTATACAGGCATAATGTTCTTATTTAGTCCTTATGATTTTGTTCAGATTTTTAACTCTGGAGGGGTTAACCACTCAGGATAACCCAAGAAAGGCAGTGCGTCATCAAGGGACTGTTTTATTTCCATTGGGTTCCTCAGTCATAAGAACATAAGAAAGAAGGAACACTGCAACAGGCCTACTGACCCATGCAGAGCAGGTCCATGTCCCCCACCCTGGATTAGCCCAGTGACCCACCCAGTCTGGTCACCTCCACTCAAGGATGGAGCATGGCACCAGACCCAGCAGCACAAGCTAGTCAGGTCCAACTCACACCCACCTACACCCACTCATGTATTTATCTAACCTATTTTTAAAACTACACAACGTTTTAGCCTGAATAACTGTACTCGGGAGTTTGTTCCACTCTTCCACGACTCTATTACCAAACCAGTGCTTTCCTATATCCTCCCTGAATCTGAATTTTTCCAACTTGAAACCATTGCTGCGAGTCCTGTCTTGGCTGGAAATTTTCAGCACGCTATTTACATCCCCTTTATTTATTCCTGTTTTCCATTTATACACCTCGATCATATCACCCCTAATTCTATGCCTTTCGAGAGAGTGCAGATTCAGGGCCCTCAGTCTATCCTCATAAGGAAGATTTCTGATACATGTGATCATCTGTGTCATCCTCCTCTGTATGTTTTCCAGAGCATTCATATCCATTCTGTAATATGGTGACCAGAACTGAGCAGCATAGTC